>NC_086453.1:128644510-128983704 GCF_028390025.1 Pseudophryne corroboree
AATACTGGGTCAGGTGTAGTGTGACCGGATTGCCGGGTCGATGCAATCCGGGACCCGTTCACTACATAGGGAGAGGCAGCGCCCCCGCTGCCGTCCTTCCCCCTTTCCCCACCACTATGGCAACCCGACCCGGCATATTGCAGGATCAGGGATGCAGTGTGAAAGGTCCAATGCCGGAACCCACTCGGGAAGGACCCGTTTCCAATTCCTGGGGCTGACCCGGTATTGCGATCTGAAAGGGGTATAAGTAGAATCTGGTTGCTATAGGCAACATCTCAACTTCTATAAACCCGCGCTTTAGTAAATATACCACTTGGACTGTTCCTGGTACCATGGGGTCTATTTACTAAGCCTTGGAGAGAGATAAAGTAGATGGAGATAAAGTACCAGCCAATTAGCTCCTAACTGCCATGTTTGAAAAATGACAGGAGCTGGTTGGTTGGTACTTTATTTCTGTCCACTTTATCTCTCTCCAAGGCTTAGTAAATAGACCGCCATTTCTCTACACGCACATATACTGTACCATCATCCATTATTTTTTTCAGTTGGGTTCACAGTGATGTTTCATTTCTAGGATAGTATTTCTGTCTATATTTACAATCACATATGTGCAAATTAACAAATGATATAAGAATCTTGAAGGAATCAGACACAGATTTATGGGACTGTTTCATAGGGTGGTGTCATAACGCAGCATGGTATGGCCATATGTATAGAAGCTGGAATTGATATGTGACTTTTTCAAGCATAAAAGCAGTGTAATTAAATATATAAATACTAATTTAAATACCGCACTTGCAATCTTTGTTGTTTACTATATCATTGTGAAACATCTGTCCTTCACAGTTTTATTGTTGTTTGCGCTAATAAGTGAAAATAAACAGCAGGCCTACGTGTGCAGAATAAACACTTCCAATTTGTACTGACAGTATATTAAGCAGACACTGATTACAATCACTGCAGCTGTACCTACATGATGTAGCTGGGGGGAAGGTGCCTGTATTACTAAAGTGATAGCTAACTACTGTAGATGCAACAGCACCATATGTTCTGATGTGGCAACAGCAAGTACATAATAATCCATCTGTGATGTCACTGGAGATCATTTAGCAAAAATTAGAATATCTAGCTATCTCTATCTATCTATCTATCTATCTATCTATCTATCTATCTATCTATCTATCTATCTATATCTATCTATATATATATATATATATATTTTAGGTTGAAGTGCAGAAAATGTACACCATTCAAGTCAAATTGTCAAAATGCTGCTCGAGAATCTGGCTTTTAAAAAAAGATGTAATTTAACCATTTTGCTTTATCTTTGTGCTAAACTGTTTAGTTGGCAGTCCTTAAATTGTCTATTCATTAGAATAAAATGAGTAGTCATCGATAAGGAGGTCAATCTGTCAGATGATAGACAAAATCCAGATTGTTTAACTTAAATAGTGATAAGGTGTTTGTTTATATATCAAAAGAGTTCTCCGGGTCCCAGAACAATTATGAAACATCTGGAGGACCTGCAGCTAATCTCTCAGTTATGTTAAACTATAGCCAATTAACAAAGATGTCAAAACATCTCTTGCTGAATCAAACTATCCCAGGAAGCCTCAGAATACATCCCTAATAATCAAGCAGGAATTAATAAACCATGTCTCAGCATGAGGAACATTATGAACATTTGGACAGAGAAAGGGTTACCACGAGTTCTCTGGCCTCCTGATCTGTGATTGAATAAACAGGATGGCACCAAAGCATTAAGTTAGGGAAGATGAGGGGAATCCTTACATTCTTTTTCAGAAACAGTCACTATTCATTACCCCCTCCCTTCCCTCTAAATCCAACACCAGCTTCATTTTCCCTTCCCACCTCAGCCTCCCCCCAAATACCACTCTCCAACCAGACTGGCCTCAAGTAGGCAAGCTGTGAACCAAAAGTAATGGTTGCCATGATGACCATGTTTACAAAAGGGATGCAGAGATAATGCCCAGGCCTTTCTAAATCACTAGAGCCAAATGTTGTCCCCCCCACCCCCCTATCCCCTCTACTCAGCTGACATGCTAATGAAAAATGGACGAGGGGTAAAGTAAAATAGAGCCAGGCACACAGGAAATCAAAAGCCTGAGCCGTATAATGAGGGAAGAAGCTTTTAATACGTGTTTACTATAAGACTATGGCTGCTCAATTATTCTCTTTTTTTCATGCATTCCAACTAAGACCCAACACAAAACCGGTCTCATGGATAATGATCCCCTAAATGTCAGCACTGAAGAGTTACTTTTGTTCAAGCTGTATCAACTTTATGTCAACCTATTCATTCACTATTCATTGTGATTTCACTTTTTCCCCCACCATTCTAGTCAATGCTTATGTGGGGAAAGTGTTATAGCATGTAAACTGTAGTCCTACATTACTAGGAGGCTGGCTAAACCTGCCATAGTTGGTATTTTACTGGTCTGGCAGTAGAGAATAGTACTAAGTACGAAAGAAGGTAGAAAAATAACAGTATGGAAGGTCACTACTTTTTCTGAAAAAGAGGACAATTTAAGATTAGTCTGCCAACTGTCCCAGGGGTATATTTACTAAAGTGTGGGTTTTTAGAATTGGAGATGTTGCCCATAGCAGCCAATCAGATTCTAGCCATTATCTTCTAGAAGGTACTAGATAAAAAGTTAAGTAGAATCTGATTGGTTGCTATAGGCAACATCTCCACTTCTAAAAACCTGCAATTTAGTAAATATACCCCCAAGTGTCCAGGGACTATCCCAGGTGTTTTAATTTGTCCCTGAAATTTTTCCCCTAGGAATGTCCCTATTTTACAATACTGACAAACTGCACAAAAAAATCCTTTTACTTTGGGAGTTAGTCAATTTGTATTGAGTAGTATTTAAGATGCAAAGAGTATCGGAGAAACAAATTTAGAACATGTGGGAACTGCAGTGTTCAAGGTAGGCTGACAGAGTAGACTATGATATCATGGTGCCCCAGACACAATTCTGGAAAAGATGGGAGAATGTTGGCACAATGCTTGGTTTGTGGGCAAATTGGCAAAACCATAAAATCTGTCAGAACCACTGTTTGATTCACACATTACAATACTATACATGCATTTGCCGCAATGTGTATTATCATAGCCAGATCCACTTTAATGTCTGGGGCTAACCCAGTTCTGTAAAGATCCCCTAAAAGTTGGCCAGGAAAATATAATTATACATCATTTGGCTATTATTGAGAGATATACCATGTAGGCTAACTTTATTTTTTAGAATTAGTCCCCATGCCTCATAATAAAGCTTCTTGTTAAAGCTTTCTTGCTGAGCTTTTCACAGGGGCCGATGTTCAGTGACCATGGTATACTAAACCTAAAAAATGACTCAAATTAATGTACATAGTAGTGGAGAATACAGAACACAAGAATCGCCCCAATGCTTAACACAGGGGCGTATATCTACGGAGGAGGGGATCCGTGTGCAGTCTCCGTGTGTGGGTCCCCTTCTCTCCCATAGCCGGCAGCACTGTTAGTGCAGTGCATGTGTCCGGAAAATGGCGAGGCCATTTTTCGGGAGACCAGTGCAAGCGCTGTAGACTGTGGCACTGTACAAGAGCCTCTAGTGCTCAGATCATGAACAGCGCTGCCGGGTGCCCTCCTTACCAGAAAGGTAAGTATAGCAAGAAATGGGTGCAGTGTGTGCTGTGTTTGCCCCCTCTGGACCCAAGACCCGTGTGCACCGCACACACTGCACCCATTATAGATACGCTACTGGCTTAACAACATCAGATCTCTGTCCAGGCATGTGAATAAAAGGATTTTAAATACCTACCGGTAAATCCTTTTCTCATAGTCCATAAGGGATATTGGGGACAGATTAGTACGATGGGGTATAGACGGGTCCAATGGAACCAGTGCACTTTAAATTTCTTCAACTGGGTGTGCTGGCTCCTCCCCTCTATGCCTCCTCCTACACCTCAGTTATAGGTAAAACTGTGCCCAAAGGAGAATGACATACTTGAGAGAAGGAACATAACATCAATAAGTGTGGTGAGATTTTAACACCAGCACACCAACATAAGACTTAGCCAGCAACATCTGGCAACATTAACAGCAACAGCTGAACAGGAACACATAACAGAGAACCTGCAGAAAGTGTGTGTGTGTGTGGGGGGGGGGGGGGGGGGGTACACCGTCATGCCTGATCGGATATCTGATAGGAGTGCAGGTAGAGCACGTTTTTTGTGCACCTGAAGCAGACGGGGGGGGGGGGGGGGGGGGTGTTTAGCAGTTAGGCTAGCCACTGCTTGTTGCAGTTCCTGGGTCTTATTGGCATTCGCAGTCAGTTGAGATGACATATCAGACATCATAGTTTTGATAGCCCCCAACCAGGATGGCTCTGGTCTCTCCCCCACATTGATATCAGCATTCTGAGATGACTGACTACATTGTTCACATGATACTGAGCCAGATGAACTAGGAGAGATAGCATTACATACACTGTATAACTTCTGTTTTACCATTGTGAAGCAGAAAAAACAGGAATAATACACACACAACACAGCATTTTATATATTACAAGCCTGCCCTATTGCATGTGAGAGGAGATACAGGAGAGAGGACCCCAGCACACCCAACGCTGCATAGCCCCAGTGAGGCTGTCAGCATTTTTTGTGTAAACAACAGTGAGACTGTAATATGAAAAATCCCTCAGAGGAATGTTACTTGTGCACAAATATAGCGGCTCTCCCCTTCTACACCCGGTACCAGCGATCCAGGGACTGATATGGAGGAGCTGTTGAGGCTGCTACTATGCAGAGGAAGGCGCCAAAATGCTGCGAAGTCCACTCTCATGTAGCTCCGCCCCCCACCATGGCGCCGGAGCTACTGTTGAATATTTATACTGGCCATGTCTCCCAATGAATGTAGCCTTACATAAATGCTTGGTACAACTATTAGCCAGTCTCACGCAGGGGCTACAGCGGGTCCCCCCCAGGAGGGATCCGTACGCCTCACCTGCGCTTCAGCCGTACATTAAACCGGGGGACCCCCCTAGCGGGGCCCCCAGTTGGTACTCACCACCGATGATCACCTTCAAGCAGCGTTAGGGGTGTGCGGCATGCTGCGGCTGCGACAGCCAAGGTGACATGTCCCACTGCACAAATAGTCCCTCAGGACGGTGGTCCTGCAACAGGGAAGCAGCTCTGCACCTCAAGAGGCCAGTGACCGTGTCCCCCCAACTCCCATGGTGCAGGTATGCCCAAACAGCATACCGAAAGAAATAAAACTTTAAAAGAAATTGAAGAAAAAACTCTTGAGTGCATTCTCTCCTGAGGGCACTTTTTTCTAAACTGAGCTGTAGGAGGAGGCATAGAGGGGAGGAGCCAACACACCCAGTTGCAGAAATTTAAAGTGCACTGGCTCCTTTGGACCCGTCTATACCCCACTGTACTAATCTGTCCCCAATATCCCTTATGGATGCTAGAGAAAATTCACTTCTCTGTTTCTATAAGCAGCATAATGATGTTATATATTTATTTATAAATAGAGAGATTGTACCACAAATTACATTCACCACAAAACCAGCAACTGCGTATGCAAACGGAAACTATTTAAAGATATTTGTTGCTTGGCAACGGTAGCCTATGTGTCTGTATATGCCAGACAAGTGACAGACACTTATACCCTTCTTTTCCACCAAAAACCTGAGTCCAACCTGAGTAACGAGTCTGACCAAGGTTATTGTTGGGTCTTCCCTCTGCCAGTGCTTGAAGATGACATCATCTCCAAGTGCCAGTGATCTGGCTCACCCTATACTTTTAACATGACCTGGGTTGCATAACCTGTTCACACATGAGGCTACCCGGGTCGTGCGGGATTCAACTGTGGCAGCTAACAAGGTTGGATTCCAAGGTACTGTGACCCTGGTCATTCTGATCTGAACTTTCCCACCATACCTGGACCCAGACTGCCATAACCCGGGCTATAAGTTTGGTGGAAAAGGTGTATGATCCACTTACACCCATATTTAAAAACATTTATTTTATTTGCAACAAACATTATGCATCAATTAAACAATAAATAAAAAAGTGCTACACAGCAGAAACAGCTTGGATATGAAAATAAAAATATAAGTATATGTGTCCAAGCCACAAAGAAATGGGATCCGGACTATAGGTCAACATACATTAGGTCAACAGTCTATAAGTTGAACCCATATGGTTGACAGACAAAAGGTCAACGTTTACAAATGGTCAACATGAACGGTCGACACTGGAAAAGGTCGACAGTTTCAAAAGGTCAACAGGTTCATATGGTCAAAATGACAATGGTTGACACACATATAGTCGACAACGTTTTTGGTTTTATGTTTTTGTACTTTTCCTTTCTTGACTATCCTTGGCACAAATCATAACCTTTAGTAACCTTGTGTCGAGCGAAGCGAGACATCATGCCCAAAGCGTGGTGAGCAAAGTGATGCGTCTCTACAATTGGCGGTCCCAGATGACAAAGCTATACACACTAACTACAAAAATGTAAAAAACAGTGTGTCAAACATTTCTCATGTCGAGCTTTTGACCCTGTCAACCTTTTATACATGTCCACAATTTATATGTCGACCTTTTGTCCATGTCGACCATATGGGGTCAACCTAATGACGTAAACCTAATGAATGTAGATCTCCTATACCACACCCAAAGAAATCCCCTATAACTGTCCGCGTAGCATTAGCAACAATCCAATAATAAGAGGTTTGCTTGCGTTTAACGATATCGTCATCATCAACACTCGCTCTCTGCACCTGCCACTGACCACCCGCAAACAATACAGCTCTCAGGTGTAAACACATCTGCATCTGCGCAAACACTCCCTTGCTACACTCTGCTTACATGTCCCACTCCTGCCCTATCCAAGTAAGCTTAGGCAAGTACCGCATGCGTGCATCATTGGTGTATCTATAATGGGAGCAGGGTGTGCGCTGCACACAGGCTACTGGTTCCAGGGGTGACCAAACTGCATACCCTGCAATCATATAATGATACTTACCTCTTTGGAGTCCCATATTGGCCAGTGCTGCAGAGCAGAAGAAATCACTGGGAAAATAATGCAGTGGCCATTTTCCCATTTGTGCATACACAGTATAAAAGTCACCAGGACCATGAATGGCTAACTCAGTAGCTTGTGGGGCTATAAATCCCCCCAGCTGTATGTTTAAGAAAATCAGCATGTTCAGTTTTTAGAAAAAATACGATTTTGTCTTTTTCGCTGATTTTATCATTGGCCGGAATCAGCAAAAGGATGGGACGACCTCTGTCCCCAGACATGAAGTTACAGATACAGAGTGACCAAGCAACAGCGGAACTGAGAGATGGCATTGCGTGAGGCGGGCCAGTGCTTCAAATAGGACATGCCCACAGTGGACATAACCACAAGCCTGTGCAGTGTGAACATACCTACTATGTGTGCAGTTAGGGTTAGGCTGTAGGAGGGGAGAATTAGGGGTTAAGGCTACTTACCACTGGAACCACTCTGACACCTGGAAGTCATGATCATCTTACCGCAGCACCCAGCTGAAACCACTGGAGCCACTAGGGATCTACTACCAGGTAAGTGAAGCCACTGCACCACGATACACTGTTTTGTAGACATTCTAAGCATGTTGACATTTCATCAGTTCACATGCTGCATGTCAACATTATGACTATGTCGGCATACAGCTAACCTCAATACGCGTTATATTCACATAGCGATTGAATATGATGCATTTTCGAAGGGAAATGCACGAAAAGACGCCCAGCATTAGTAAACACGCTCACGACTATGCGCAACTAGAAGGACTGTTTAACGTGACTTCAGCAACAATGAGAGGACACATCTGTATGTCAACAAAATTTACCTAACCCACAAAAAACTCATATGTAAAGTTATACTGTGGTGTGTCTCATCTAAAAAGAGCAATGGGATTTATTTATACACATTCTTTCCCCCCAGCTTTAAATCTCTTCAGCATGTCATGTGTAAGGTGCCTTTACATTCTCCTACATCACATTTTTAGGGTATGAAAAGAGACCGCAGGGTGAGTGGAACGCTATTTTGAGAAGAAGGAAGTATACATTGTTACTATACTTTAGAATCTGACACGTTGCCAAGGTCAGCACTTCAGTGTTTCCTGGGCAGATGTGATGTCATGTTTCTTCTTCCTATTTTAAAGGAATTTGGTACGGTAAAAAATTCCATTGTTCTATACTATAAATTTCCTGGAAGAAACATCACAACGTCTGGGGGGAATGGTGAAATACACTTTGTTATGTCTACTATGTCTTATACAGTTGGTGGTAAAAGTTAAAGAAATATGTGAATTGAGATACAGAGCTTTAAAAGCAAGTGATCTTTGTACAAAAAGTACATGGAACTTATGTACTGTGAGAATCTGCAGTGATATGTAGACAGGAGATTTCACAGTAACACAGTTGTGATTTACTGTCCGGGAAGTAACCCTTTGACCTACAGAATTAACCCCACAAATAACAGTGTATCACAAATTATTTGAAACCTTTTTTGCTACAAAATGTGAGGCATTTTCTATGGAAGACATCTGATTACAAGTACATTTCTGTTTCATTTAAGTACACTGTAGGGTCCAGTATCCATGTTAAAATTCTTCATCAAACAAACTGCAATGTGATGTAATGATGACTGCACTCATGGGATATGTAAATGATATAGATATTAATGGATGGAACAAAGCATTCATTACTGATATGGGTTAGCCGCTAGATATGCTTTAAGAAATAAAATATATACAAAAGTAATAGTCTATTTTGTTGGTTGCAAGGTCACATGATTCATCTTGAGTTGAGATTTTACATTATAGGAATCTGTAAATCAATAAGGGTGTGTAAGCACAATATGAAGTTCTGTAAGTGACCCTTAATGTGTAATATGTGTGTAATAGACAATAGAGGCTACCTAATCATAACAATGACACTGCAGTGCACAGAGAATCATTATTTGACTTATAGATTTAAGGGCTAGAGTAAACATATATGCATGCACCTCTGCATATTCATCTAATATGGCGTTTTGCAGGACACTGAGTGAATAGAGTGCACTTATTTCTATGTGCCGTATGAGAGCACTAAGTCGCCCCTCTCACTGCATTGCCACACACATGGCTCCATAGTTGCTGCAGTGAGCAACACACATCATCCAGTACTACTGAAAGTCTGGACAAAAATTCTGGATTACGGGATTAAGGTGCAGTCCACTCAAATTGGAACTAACCTGCCTAAATCAAGCCTGTTGGGAGGTATAAGGACTAACCTATAACTGTACATTAAGGAACATCTGAAGAAACACATGAGTTTTGTGATCTGTGGAAAAATGTACCCGTACAGTAAACTATAGGGATCAGTCACAGGAAAGCTCAGTGACTTTATAAAGGCCAACTTCTTTTATACAGGTTTATACAGTGGGGCAAAAAAGTATTTGGACAGCCACCAATTGTGCAAGTTGACCCACTTAAAAAGATGAGAGAGGTCTGTAATTTCCATCATAGGTACACTTCAACTGTGAGAGACAGAATCTGAAAAAAAAAACTAGGAAATCACATTGTATAATTTTTAAATAATTTATTTGTATATTCTTGCGGAAAATAAATCTTTGGACAACCAAAAATTTTAACTCAATACTTTGTAATATAACCTCGGTTGGCAATTACAGAGGTCAAACGTTTCCTGTAGTTCTTGACCAGGTTTGCAAACACTGTAGCAGGTATTTTGGCCCACTCTTCCATGCAGATCTTCTCTAGATCTGTGATGTTTTGGGGCTATCACCGGGCAACACGGACTTTCAACTCCCTCCACAGATTTTCTATTGAGTTGAGGTCTGGAGCCTGACTAGGCCACTCCAGGACCTTGAAATGCTTCTTACGGAGCCACTCCTTAGTTGCCCGGGCGGTGTGTTTGGGGTCATTGTCATGCTGGAAGACCCAGCCATGTTCCATCTTCAATGCTCTTACTGAGGGAAGGAGGTTTTTTGCCAAAATCTCACGATACATGGCCCCATTCATCCTCTCCTTAATACGGATCAGTCGTCCTGTCCCCTTTGCAGAAAAGCAGCCCCAAAGAATGATGTTTTCACCCCCATGCTTCACAGTGGGTATGGTGTTCTTGGAATGCCAATCATTATTCTTCTCCCTCCAAACACGGCGAGCGGAGTTTATACCAAAAAGTTTGATTTTAATCTCATCTGATCACATTACATTCTCCCAGTCCTCCTCTGGATCATCCAGATGGTCACTGGCAAACGTTAGACGGGCCTGGACATGTGATGTCTTAAACAGGGGGACCTTTCGGGCGCTGCACGATTTCAATCCATGGCGATGTAGTGTGTTACCTTTGTGACAGTGGTCCCAGCTCTCTTGAGGTCATTGAACAGGTCCCCCCATGTAGTTCTGGGCTGATTCCTCACCATTCTCAAGATCATTGATACACCACAAGGTGAGATCTTGCATGGAGCCCCAGGTCGAGGTAGATTGTCAGTGATCTTGTATTTCTTTCATTTTTTTAATAATTGCGCCAACAGTTGATCTCTTCTCACCAAGCTGCTTGCCTATTGTCGAGTAGCTCATCCCAGCCTTGCGCAGCTCTACAATTTTGTCCCTGGTGTCCTTAGACAGCTTTCTGGTCTTGGCCACGGTGGAGAGGTAGCAGACTGACTGTTTGAGGGTGTGAACAGGTGTCTTTTATACAGATAACCAGTTCAAACAGGTGCCATTAATACAGGTAACGAGTGGAGGATAGAAGAGCTTCTTAAAGAAGAAGTAACAGGTCTGTGAGAGCCAGAAATCTTGCTGCTTGGTAGGTGTCCATATATTTATTTTTCACAAGAATATACAAGCAAATTGTTTTAAAATCATACAATGTGATTTCCTATTTTTTGTTTTTTTTCAGATTCTGTCTCTCACAGTTGAAGTGTACCTATGATGGAAATTACAGACCTCTCTCATCTTTTTAAGTGGGTCAACTTGCACAATTGGTGGCTGTCCAAATACTTTTTTGCCCTACTGTATATGTTTAGATAGTGAAACAATTTATTGTCAGGATGTAACACAACATGCAAACACATATCTGATTTTCCCTTGGACTAAGGGACTCACTAGCACTAAGCTTACACAATATGCTTCTCTACTAGATTGGCCAGCTTATCCGGATGAACCACCCACAGGAACAACACCTTTATAAACCCTAGGATCCACCCTAGCATTATCCTAATTGACTGGTATTAGAACCCTGTCTTTTCTTCCCTGTGTCTGAGAGTCCCAACTGTCCCTCTTTAGTCAGTCATTGAAAATAGGACCACATTTGGAAATGGGATGTAGTTGCCAATCCAACAGTCAGAAGACCGGTGCCGGAATCCCTACAGCCAACATCCTGAACGTGAGTATCAGGGGGAGGTTTAGGGTTAGAGTGCAGGGTATATGGTTAGGATTAGGATGCAGTATGGGAGGGCTATGATTAATGATTAGGCTGCGGGGGGGGGGGGGGGGGGGGAGTGTAGGGTTGGGCTGCAGGAAGGAAGGGTTAGGGGGAGGGAAGGGGGGAGGTAAGAATGCTTACACTGAAAGAATCAGGCCATCAGGATTCCAGTGTCGGTTTTCCGGCCGCCAGCATTCTAATCACTGGGAACCCGTATCCAACCCCTGAAAATCTGTGGAGTTTCCCTTACTGTTCCTGTTTGTCTGTCTCTCTATCTATACATATAAGTATACTAGAGATGTGCGGTTCGGTTTTACTGAAATATGAACACACCTGAATGAAGGGATTCTGAGTCTAATCAAATCCCAGTTTGGAGTCACTTTGGGGTCCGAGTGGAACCGAGCCCTGGCATGGGTCTGTTGTCAGTTCAGAACTAGGTTTTAAACTTCGAACTCAGATTCAGAAATGCATGTAAACATGCCCAAAAAACATGATTTTAGCTGTTTCTATCGATTTTTTTGATTGATGTTTATTGATTTTTATTTATTTTAAAGTTATCCAAAACCGAAACAAAAATTGATCCTGAACCAAACACTTGAGGGTGGTTTTGCAAAATAAAACACGATGATGAATTAGTACCAAAACACAGGGGTCTGCGCACATCTCTAAAGTATACACATACACACAAATAGTAAGCATATCTAACAAAACAAGTATACACTTGATACTCTGTATTATAACTATGAGCATTTCATTTATTCTAATCGCAAACGCCCAAATAATGGTTCAACAGAAAGAAAATTGTTGTGTTGTACTGAATCTCTTAGATCCCAGTTATTTGTATATCTAGTGAGTCTGGTGTACATATTTATTTCCATTCCACTACAAGCCAGCGCTGTACTAGGCTGCTGGCTCCATAAACGTTCCAATTCCAGCTTGTTAGACAAAACAGCTAACCATTGGTATGCACCACTGCCTGGGACCAGAAAAGATTTTAATGAATTACAAAGCTCTTTTTATTACTAGTGGTTTGGATGGTTTATGTGACATGTGTTTGACATAAAGACTGACTCCTCTTCGCTTCCAGTACAGCAGTTTAGAGACTTTTGTATTGTAGACAATTTTAAACTGATTTGTTAATACTGAAACCTGTTGTGTTTCTTAGCCTCATTGTTTCATATATCCTGACTGTATAATATGATTCTGAAGATCATGTCAGACAATCATTATAGAAAACACATTAATATGCAAATTAATTATGCTAGATTTTATTGTGTGAGCATCTGGTAAACACAGTATTATTATTGTCATTCATTTGTATGGCGCCACAGTGCACAGCAGCGCTTGACGGTTATACAAGGAGATAAAATAATTTGATATGTACTATAAAAAGGGGGTAATTCAGATCTGATTGCTGGGCTGCGTTTTTTGCTGCCCTGCGATCAGATAGTCGCCGCCTACAGGGGAGGGGAAAAGCGCTGTGCAAGTGTGCGTTCACTTCTGTAGCAGAGCTGCACAAAAATCAGTTTGTGCAGTCTCTGCGCAGCCCAGGACTTACTCAGCCGCTGAGATGGAATTCTGATCGGGCCAGAGCTGACGTTAGACACCCTCCCTTCAAACGCTTGGTCCTGTCTGCTTTTTCTGGACACTCCAGGAAAACGGTCAGTTGCCACCCACAAACGGCCTCTTCCTGTCAATCTCCTTGCAAATGCCTGTGCGTTCGGATTTTTCGCACCATCCCGTCGCTAGGCGCAGATGCCTTTTGCTGGTGTGCGACGCGCCAGCGCAGTGTGGCTCTGATGCATGCGCAGTTCAGATCTGATCGCCCGCTGTGCAAAAACGCACAGCAGCGATTAGATCTGAATTACCCCCAAAGGTTGGTGTTGCTGGGAGTCTTATAGGAAAAGTTTAGCCATTGGAATGGGATTCTTGAGTATATGGGGAGTCAGTATAGGGATCAGCTGATTGGTAAACAGATGTGGAAAAGCCAGAATGAAGATCAGTCTTGTGGTGTGATTTAGGAAGACTGATGCAGCAATAGATCAGGCTGAGGTGAATACAAATCTGCGTGTATCTATGTGTGTGTATACAATAAACAAAAGCATATATGTTTTTATACATACAGTATATGGTATTAATACTGCCACACAGCTAGTATCATGAACAATATGGGTAAAACCATGCATGGGCATATTTCTTTTCTGTTTTGCCTCATAGAAGGAAGTTGCAGTAGTCTGTGCTGAAAATGGGGAGATACTGACTCCATCTTGTGTAAGAAAATGTCATAAATGGGTGCAGACAACAGGACTTAGTGAAAGACTGCATATAATAGATATGAAGAGAAGAGGCGGATGTTACCTATGGGCTTCAGGACTGCAGCCCCCCCCCCTCCCAGGTAAAATCCACCATGATGCTTAGTGCCAGTGAGTCAGGTGCAGTCCAGGACTGCTCTGGCTTCACTGTGACTGGCAGTGACTATCTATTGAAAGTCCTACCTGTCAGTCACAGACACTACATGCAGTCCCATTGGGAGGTGTTTCCTCCCTCCAGGACTGCCAGACTGGGCAGTGAAAAGCATAGAGCTGGCATCCTGTAGGAAATGACTCCCTGCAGTCCATAGAAGTCGGGGGGAGGGGGGAATGCGCGTGCGCACCACAACTTCTGCGCATGCACCAGTCCCGGCATCTGCCAGATCCGTTGTGCAAGTGCCGGGACCTTGGTCTGGCTCCTCTACTCTCCAGGCATGGGGGTAGCGGTAGCCCCCCTCCTAAATGTAAGTAGGAGCCGCCGCTGATGAAGAGTAAAGCAGAGGCCCGAGTCAAGTATGAAACAAAAGCAGTGGGCTCGGGAGGCTGGGGAATTAATGGCAAGGGACATTGAAGGTATATTCAATGCACATTTTTGATTTCTAAAGTTCAATCCATTAACATAATTAGATTTATCCTCATATTGTCTGCTGTACATGTGTGTTGGGAAACACTCCTCTATGACCCCTCTATCTCTGTACCACAAAGACCCCAGAGGGGCTTCCAGGCCTTTGTTTATTGTTGCATTGCCATGTCTAACTATTTTACCAACATAATTACAGATGGAGCCACACTAATCGTGGCTCCGTCTGCGAATAGGTGCGCCCCGCCGGGAACGAATGGGACGCACGTGCGTCGTAGATGCACATGCACCACATTAATTTTCAATGGGAGCGTTTGTGTATGCTTGGCGGCGGGCCGAGGCGCAGGCGCGCCTAGGCACACTGCTCGCCCCCACCTGTGATGTAGCCACGGCTCTATCCTTACATGCAAATGCCCCAGCACTAAATAGTCCAGCTGCCAGGACATTAAATGTAATGATTTGGAGGAAATTAAACTACAGCAGGAAACAGGTGGATCGTGTTGTAAAGTGCAGATGAATGCTGCAACCTCTACATATTGGGTCATCCTCCTGTGGGAATGAATGCATTCTTTTTGGGTTCCTACCCCTTTCAAAGCTAAACACTTTGTATTTTTTGAAAGAAACACACAGAATGGCAACTGCTTAGCATTACAGGTAATATAATTGTGTATAATACAGAAAATGACTAAGGTCTCATTGGCCTTATAAGGGAGAAAATGTTTCCTCTCCATAATAGATACAGTAGCAGTCGTGAAATGGATTACAAGACCATATTTATAAATAGGCTGACACGGCCTGTGTCTACAGGTTTGTACAAGCGAAATTATAGCACTACTTACTTAACGCTTAAATCAGAGGTGGACGCAATGCCACTGTTTGCGCAGCAGAGCAATTTATTTTGTAATGGGCATGTGTCAGAGTGCGCACACGTGGCGATTAATTACCAGGAGCAGACGCAGTGAGGATTTATTCTCAGGTGGTGAGCATTTGTGGGAAGTAATGGGAGGATGGTGAGTCAAACTAACACTCAGGGGTTCACATCTTGGGGGCAGGGAAGCCCCACGCCATCCCAGCCAAAAACCCTCCCAGGGCATCACACTAGTGAAAGATAGTATGGGAGTGTTACAGAATATCAAGGGTGTGAAAGTAGTTACTCAGTGTAGAGTGTTATAAGAGTAAAGAGTATGTGAAAAAATAACAACCTCTTATGATATTTAATTGTAATACACATTTCAGTTGTAGTAATGATTGCATAGTGCATCTGCACTCTATATGTAGGACCATTAACATCAGCAAGAAAGCACCTCATTACAAGCAGCTAGGGTGTGCAGCCTAGAGCTACTCCCTTTGTATGAAAAATATCTATCTATCTATCTATCTATCTATCTATCTATCTATCTATCTACACACACACTTGAAGTTTGAGATTGCATCAGTCTTAACTAGCACCCCTCCCCCAACTTCTTATTTCACATTATTGAAACAGGCATAATCCAAAGTAGCAATAAAATTAGTGAGTGTGCTATCAACGGCAGCCTGTATAGGGATGGTTGGTCCCAAAAGGTAGAAAAACAAGGCAGAGAAAGATAAATACTGGCGCCGGCTGAATCTCAGAATAAAGAACGTCAACAATTATATCAATTAAAAAAATCACATATTTAATATAATAAATCTAAGAAGTGTGTAAATAGCACATGAATTATAAAATAACACATGAATTAAAAATATATAGCAGAGAGATCCTAATGGAAAATTGAGAGTCTCTCAGATAGGTTAGTGACCACTTCAATTTGGATAGGGCAATAATCACTGATGATCTGGCTAGAACTCAGTCCTCCCGGAAGGAAGCTGGCGGAGACATAGACCAGCGAAACGCGTTGAGCCACCACTCTCATCTGACCACGGGCACCACATTGACTTTCACCTGGAATCCTCTGGCAATTTTTGGGACTCTCTTTGAATCCTCAAGAACCTCTGCAAACGGCACTGTTTGACGTCTCTGCTTATTCCCCTGCTGCTATTGGACCTCGATCTGCAATTGAGAACCAAGGGGACCCTTTACTGAGACCATGGTAATATTCATAACCACTAATTTATGAGGATTTCTTGGAGGACTGAGTTCTAGCCAGATCATCAGTGATTATTGCCCTATCCAAATTGAAGTGGTCACTAACCTATCTGAGAGACTCTCAATTTTCCATTAGGATCTCTCTGCTATATATTTTTAATTCATGTGTTATTTTATAATTCATGTGCTATTTACACACTTCTTAGATTTATTATATTAAATATGTGATTTTTTTAATTGATATAATTGTTGACGTTCTTTATTCTGAGATTCAGCCGGCGCCAGTATTTATCTTTCTCTGCCTTATAATCCAAAGTAGATCCTACTTATATTCATATAATGTCAGTTTTTTGAGGTGAACATTGGGGCGTGGGGTCCCCTGAGCTGTTCTGTCTGGACCACTTCAGGGCATCACACCTCAACGCTTATACAGGTTGAGTATCCCTTATCCAAAATGCTTGGGACCAGAGGTATTTTGGATATCGGATTTTTCCGTATTTTGGAATAATTGCATACCATAATGAGGGATCATGGCGATGGGACCTAAATCTAAGCACAGAATGCATTTATGTTTCATATATACCTTATACACACAGCCTGAAGGTAATTTTAGCCAATATTTTTTATAACTTTGTGCATTTAACAAAGTGTGTGTACATTCACACAATTCATTTATGTTTCATATACACCTTATATACACAGCCTGAAGGTCATTTAATAAAATATGTATAATAACTTTGTGTATATTAAACAAAGTTTGTGTACACTGAGCCATCAAAAAACAAAGGTTTCACTATCTCACTCTCACTCAAAAAAGTCCGTATTTCGGAATATTCCGTATTTCGGAATATTTGGATATGGGATACTCAACCTGTACTCACATTTTATTTTACTATCTTTGTGTGTTTTTTTTATCCACGTATTTTTTTTCCACTTACTCTTTATTCTTATAACACTCTCTACACTAATACCCCTTTCACACCGCACAAACAACCCGGTATCGACCCGGCACATTGCCGGGTCGACATGGGTCGGCGTGCGGTGTGAAAGGGGCATTGGCGAAATCGCGGGTCGCCTGACCCGGCAATTCAACCCGAGAATAAAGCAGTGTTATACCCGGGTTGAATACCGGATCAGTGGCTGCGTAAACGGGCTCACGGGTCGATGCGACCCAGGACCCGTTTACTAGATAGGGAGAGGCGACGCGGAGATGAGCCGCCTCCACCTCTGCCCCCGCTGCTATGGCAACCCGCCCGGCTTATTGCCGGGTCGGGAAAGCCTGCAGCAGCTGCCAATGCCGGATCCCACCCGGGAAGGACCCGCTTCCAATTCCCGGGTGGGATCCGGCATTGGCAGTGTGAAAGGGGTATTAGTAACACTCCCTTGATATTAACACTCCACTGCTATCTTTCACTAGTGTGATGCCCTGGGAGGGTTTCTGGCTGGGCTGGTTTTGGGGTGTCATGAGCCCCAGAGTGTTAGGGACTTGCCCGACAGATGTGACCTAGACGCGATGGGCAGGCCCGTAACTTTGGCCAAATATATGCAAACAACCTCTTATACTGTATTTCATTGTAATAGATATTCCAATTGTATCTGCACCCATTTCCTCTATATGTAGAACCTTCCTAGTTTTGTTTTATCATTGTTGTTTCTAATTGTAAAGCGCGACTGAATTATTCCGATAAATAAAAAACTGATCATAAATAAATAATAAAGGATCTCTAATATATAATTTTAATGGTATACAATATTCTAATATTAGAACTATTTGAAATTGACACACCTGCACTTCTTTGTCTCCATATTTCTGGGGATTTTTGCTGTTTTGACACTTTTTTCTCAGCTTCTTCAGCTCACTTTGACATTTCTCAATAGACTCTGACTTGGAACGGTGCTCAACCTGGTATTTTTTCAGTGTCGCCTGGGGACAGTGAAGGAAATGCTATCAGTTACAAAGTGACAAACTCCTGATACAAAGGAGGTGGAACAAATCATCACAATAGACAAAGTAAAGAAACGGAAGACAAAGTACGTACGGTTAAATACTTGATGTCTAACTCCAGCTTGTGTTCCAGTTGGGCCAAGAGTTCAGAGTGGAAAAGTTTTAACTGAAAAGAAGAATATCATTTTTTTTTTATTTGTCTTATTAAGTGATTACCTTATCTTAGTAAACCATTACTTTTCGAAAGGACAGAAAATTAACAATTAAAACAGTTTAATGGTTGAAATCGACTAAAGTAAAGCTGGTCACGCACATTAAGATCCAGACATTTGTCCACTCAGGTATCAGGCGGCCAATGACAATGCAGTAAACAATTAAAATCTGGTTGGATTTCAAACATGGGAGTAAATGTAATAGGGTGTGAGAAGTCGGAGGTGCCAGAGTATGTGTGAGACTGCTCATATTTTATTTTATACTAGCCAAATACCTGTGCTTCGCTACGCAATTTTAAGTATTTCCATGCACATAACTTTAATTTTGAAGGACCTCCTGGTAAACTACACTTTAGTCTTTCCTTCAGGCTGGAGAATGGCCAGGCTGTCAGATGAGCTGACTCAGGGACAGGTAACAGATAACTAGCCATGGGAGCAGCAGTCACTCCTCAGATCCACACCAGCCACTTTCAAACACTGCCCCTGAGCTTTGTTAATGGTCATGGTGTAGCAGGCCTTTACTGGGAACTGCAGCCATTTGAACTGGAAATGGTATTCTGATGGGATCAGAGGAATTCTCGGAATGATGACAGTTTTGGATGGATGGTAAAGAGGCCCCTAACAATCCTCCAACTTTAACTGAAACAAAAATCGTCAGATTGTCAAAACAAAAATGGTAAAATAATTATTGTTTTAAAACCTAGATTAACATGCTGCAAAAAATAAGAATTTACTCACCGGTAATTCTATATCTCGTAGTCCGTAGTGGATGCTGGGGACTCCGTAAGGACCATGGGGAATAGACGGGCTCCGCAGGAGACTGGGTACTCTAAAGAAAGATTAGGTACTATCTGGTGTGCATTGGCTCCTCCCTCTATGCCCCTCCTCCAGACCTCAGTTAGGGAAACTGTGCCCGGAAGAGCTGACATTACAAGGAAAAGATTTTGGAATTCAGGGTAAAACTCATACCAGCCACACCAATCACACCGTACCTTACCCAGTTAACAGTATGAACAACAACTGAGCATCACTCAACGAATGGCTCATAACAATAACCCTTTAGTAAGCAATAACTATATACACGTATTGCAGAAAGTCCGCACTTGGGACGGGCGCCCAGCATCCACTACGGACTACGAGAAATAGAATTACTGGTGAGTAAATTCTTATTTTCTCTAACGTCCTAGTGGATGCTGGGGACTCCGTAAGGACCATGGGGATTATACCAAAGCTCCTAAACGGGCGGGAGAGTGCGGATGACTCTGCAGCACCGAATGAGCAAACACAAGGTCCTCCTCAGCCAGGGTATCAAACTTGTAGAACTTTGCAAAAGTGTATGAACCCGACCAAGTAGCCGCTCGGAAAAGCTGTAAAGCCGAGACCCCTCGGGCAGCCGCCCAAGAAGAGCCCACCTTCCTTGTGGAATGGGCTTTCACTGATTTTGGATGCGGCAATCCAGCCGCAGAATGAGCCAGCTGAATCGTGCTATAGATCCAGCGAGCAATAGTTTGCTTTGAAGCAGGAGCACCCAGCTTATTGGGTGCATACAGAATAAACAGCGAGTCAGTCTTCCTGACTCCAGACGTTCTGGAAACATATATTTTCAAAGTCCGGACTACGTCCAGCAACTTGGAGTCCTCCAAGTCCCGAGTAGCCGCAGGGACCACAATAGGTTGGTTCAAATTAAACGATGATACCACCTTTGGGAGAAATTGGGGACGAGTCCGCAATTCTGCCCTGTCCATATGGAAGATCAAATAAGGGCTTTTACATGACAAAGCCGCCAATTCTGATACACGCCTCGCCGATGCTAAGGCCAACAGCATGACCACTTTCCACGTGAGATACTTTAGTTCCACGGTCTTAAGTGGTTCAAACCAGTGGGATTTCAGGAAATCCAACACAACGTTAAGATCCCAAGGTGCCACTGGTGGCACAAAAGGGGGCTGAATATGCAGCACTCCCTTTACAAACGTCTGAACCTCAGGCAGTGAAGCCAGTTCTTTTTGAAAGAAAATGGATAGGGCCGAAATCTGGACCTTTATGGACCCTAATTTCAGGCCCATAGTCACACCTGACTGTAGGAAGTGCAGAAATCGACCCAGCAACATATCTTCGCCATATACGGTGATAATGCTTAGCTGTTACATCCTTCCTAGCTTTTATCAGCGTAGGAATCACTTCATCCGGGATGCCCTTTTCCGTTAGGATCCGGCGTTCAACCGCCATGCCATCAAACGCAGCCGCGGTAAGTCTTGGAACAGACAGGGCCCCTGTTGCAACAGGCCTGTCTGAGAGGCAGAGGCCATGGGTCCTCTGTGATCATCTCTTGTAGTTCTGGGTACCAAGTCCATTTTGGCCAATCCGGAACGATGAGTATTGTTCTCACTCCTCTTTTTCTTACTATTCTCAGTACCTTGGGTATGAGAGGAAGAGGAGGGAACACATATACCGACTGGAACACCCAGGGTGTCACTAGCGTGTCCACAGCTATCGCCTGAGGGTCCCTTGACCTGGCGCAATATCTTTTTAGCTTTTTGTTGAGGCGGGACGCCATCATGTCCACCTGTGGCAGTTCCCATCGATTTGCAATCTGTGTGAAGACTTCTTGATAAAGTCCCCACTCTCCCGGGTGGAGGTCGTGTCTGGTGAGGAAGTCTGCTTCCCAGTTGTCCACTCCCGGAATGAACACTGCTGACAGTGCTTGTACGTGAATCTCCGCCCAACGAAGAATCTTTGTGGCTTCTGCCATCGCCACCCTGCTTCTTGTGCCGCCCTGGCGGTTTACATGGGCGACCGCCGTGATGATGTCTGACTGAATCAGCACTGGTTGGTCTCGAAGCAGGGGCTCCGCTTGACTCAGGGCGTTGTATATGGCCCTTAGTTCCAGTATATTTATGTGCAGACAAGTCTCCTGACTTGACCACAGCCCTTGGAAGTTTCTTCCCTGAGTGACTGCCCCCCATCCGCGGAGGCTTGCATCCGTGGTCACCAGAACCCAGTCCTGTATGCCGAACCTGCGGCCCTCGAGAAGATGAGCACTCTGCAGCCACCACAGAAGAGACACCCTGGCCCTCGGGGACAAGGTGATCAGCCGATGCATCTGAAGATGCGATCCGGACCACTTGTCCAACAGATCCCACTGAAAGATCCTCGCATGGAACCTGCCGAAGGGAATGGCTTCGTATGAGGCCACCATCTTTCCCAGGACTCGCGTGCAGTGATGCACCGACACCTGTTTTGGTTTTAGGAGGTCCCTGACCAGAGTCACTAACTCCTGGGCCTTCTCCTCCAGGAGAAACACCTTCTTCTGTTCTGTGTCCAGAATCATACCCAGGAAGGGCAGACGCGTCGTAGGAATCAGCTGCGACTTTGGAATATTCAGAATCCAGCCGTGCTGTTGCAACACTTCCTGAGAGTGTGCTACGCTGATCAACAACTGCTCCCTGGACCTCGCCCTTATGAGGAGATCGTCCAAGTACGGGATAACCGTAACTCCTTGCTTCCGAAGGAGTACCATCATTTCGGCCATTACCTTGGCAAATACTCTCGGTGCCGTGGACAGACCAAACGGCAACGTCTGGAATTGGTAATGACAGTCCTGTACCACAAACCTGAGGTACTCCTGGTGAGGTGGATAAATGGGGACATGCAAGTAAGCATCCTTGATGTCCAGAGATACCATAAAATCCCCCTCTTCCAGGCTTGCAATGACCGCTCTGAGCGATTCCATTTTGAACTTGAATTTTTTCATATAAATGTTCAAGGATTTTAAATTCAGAATGGGTCTTACCGAACCGTCCGGTTTCGGTACCACAAACAGTGTGGAATAGTAACCCCTTCCCTGTTGAAGGAGGGGGACCATTATTATCACTTGCTGGAGGTACAGCTTGTGAATTGCCGCCAGGACTACCTCCCTTTCCGTGGGGGAAGCTGGCAAGGCTGATTTTAGGTAACGGTGAGGGGGAGTCACTTCGAACTCCAGCTTGTATCCCTGAGATACAATTTGTATAGCCCAAGGATCCACCTGTGAGCGAACCCACTGGTTGCTGAATTTTCGGAGACGCGCCCCCACCGCTCCTGGCTCCGCCTGTGGAGCCCCAGCGTCATGCGGTGGACTTAGTGGAAGCCGGGGAGGACTTTTGTTCCTGGGAACTAGCTGCATGGTGCAGCTTCTTTCCTCTACCCCTGCCTCTGGCAAGAAAGGATGCACCTCTGACCTTCTTGCTTCTCTGAGAACGAAAGGACTGCATTTGATAATACGGTGCTTTCTTAGGCTGTGAGGAAACCTGAGGCAAGAAAGTCGACTTTCCAGCTGTCGCTGTGGACACAAGGTCCGAGAGGCCGTCCCCAAACAATTCCTCACCCTTATAAGGCAAAACCTCCATGTGTTTTTTAGAATCGGCATCCCCTGTCCATTGCCGAGTCCATAAGACCCTCCTGGCAGAAATGGACATTGCATTAATTCTAGAGCCCAGCAGGCAAATGTCCCTCTGGGCATCCCGCATATATAAGACGGCGTCTTTTGTATGGCCCAGGGTTAGCAAGACAGTATCCCTGTCCAGGGCATCTATGTCCTCTGACAAAGTATCTGTCCATGCTGCTACAGCGCTACACATCCAGGCTGAAGCAATAGCTGGTCTCAGTAGAGTACCAGAGTGTGTATGCACTGACTTCAAGATAGCTTCCTGCTTCCTATCCACAGGATCCTTTAGGGCGGCCGTATCCTGAGACGGCAGGGCCACCTTATTAGATAAGCATGTCAGCGCCTTGTCTACCCTAGGGGAGGATTCCCAACGTAACCTGTCCGTTGGCGGGAAAGGGTACGCCAGCAGTAATTTTTTGAAAATCACCACTTTCTTATCAGGGGAACTCCACGCTTCTTCACATAACTCATTTAATTCATGTAACGGGGGAAAAGTCACTGCCTGCTTTTTCTCCCCAAACATATACACCCTCTTGTCAGGGACAGGGTTAACCTCTGAAATGTGCAATACATCTTTCATTGCAATAATCATGTAGCGGATGGCCTTGGTCATCTTAGGCTGTAATTGTGCCTCATCATCATCGACACTGGAGTCGGACTCCGTGTCGGCATCTGTGTCAAACATCTGAGATAGTGGGCGTTTATGAGACCCTGACGGCCTCTGAGTCGCCTGGGCAGGCCCGGGTTGAGACCCCGGCTGTCCCAAGGCTGCAGCGTCATCAAACCTTTTATGCAAGGAGCTTACATTATCATTTAAGACCTTCCACATATCCATCCAATCAGGTGTCGGCCCCGACGGCGGCGACACCACATTTATCCGCACTTGCTCCGCCTCCACGTAACCCTCCTCATCAAACATGTCGACACAGCCGTACCGACACACAGCAGACACACAGGCAATGCTCTGACTGAGGACAGGACCCTACAAAGGCCTTTGGGGAGACAGAGAGAGAGAGTATGCCAGCACACACCACAGCGCTATATAACCCAGGGATATTCACTATAATAAGTGATTACCCAATAGCTGCCGATTTTATGTCTTTTGCGCCTAAATTTATGTGCCCCCCCTCTCTTTTTTACCCTTCTTGTACCTGGATACTGCAGGGGAGAGCCTGGGGAGCGTCCTTCCAGCGGAGCTGTGAAGAGAAAATGGCGCTGGTGTGCTGAGGAAGAAGGCCCCGCCCCCTCAGCGGCGGGCTTCTGTCCCGCTTCTGTGTGAAAAAAATGGCGTTTTTTTTTTACATATATACAGTGCCTGACTGTATGTATGTTATGCCAAAAAGGTACTTCAATTGCTGCCCAGGGCGCCCCCCCCCCCCCCAGCGCCCTACAGTGACCGGAGTGTGAAAGTGTACTGGGAGCAATGGCGCACAGCTGCGGTGCTGTGCGCTACCTTAAATGAAGACAGGAGTCTTCAGCCGTCATTTTCGCCGTCTTCAAGCTTCTGTTCTTCTGGCTCTGCGAGGGGGACGGCGGCGCGGCTTCGGGAACGGACGATCGAGGACAGATGCCTGTGTTCGAACTCTCTGGAGCTAATGGTGTCCAGTAGCCTAAGAAGCGCAACCTAGCTGTAGACAGGCAGGTTTGCTTCTCTCCCCTCAGTCCCTCGTAGCAGTGAGTCTGTTGCCAGCAGAAGCTCTCTGAAAATAAAAAACCTAACAAATACTTTCTTTTACTAGCAGGCTCAGGAGAGCCCACTAGGAGCACCCAGCTCTGGCCGGGCACAGATTCTAACTGAGGTCTGGAGGAGGGGCATAGAGGGAGCAGCCAGTGCACACCAGATAGTACCTAATCTTTCTTTAGAGTGCCCAGTCTCCTGCGGAGCCCGTCTATTCCCCATGGTCCTTACGGAGTCCCCAGCATCCACTAGGACATTAGAGAAAAATATATACATCTACTTAAACACTGAATTCGGTAACATTTGTATGCAAAAAACAAATCTAAGGGGGATATCCAATTAGCCCCGGTAATTTACCAGGGCTAAATGTCCCATTGGGGGCTATCCTATTACCCCCGATAAACCAGCACGAGCAGTGGCTTATTGGGGGTTACCTGAAGCTGCACCGGGTGCCGGCTCCTGACAGTGCACAGTGCAGTGCTGCTCCTCGCCGCTCCCCATCATGTGACCACTGCCGGGAGTGGAGGAGAGGGGGGATGCAGTCATGGTACTGCCCCGGCTTCTCCGCCGGGGGTCACCGCACCGAGGACAGCTTCCGGATGCCTGCAGTCCCAGCCTGCTGTTGCTGCAGCGGGCATGAGACGCTGCAGGTTGTCCTGCTCATCTGGGATTTTGTTTCGCCTGCCTCAGGCAGGTGAAACCAAATCCCTAGAAACAGCCCCGTTTCCGTGCAAAAATGGGGCTGTTTCTACCGAAAACACACAGGTTTCACTGAACCTGTGTGTTTTCGGGAGAAAAGGCATTTTTTTTTTACAGGCGATCAATCTGGATAGCCTGTAAAATAAAAATTGGTGAAACATCGGGAAAAATCGCGAAAAACATACATTTTTCGCATCCAATGTTTTACTTGGCCTAATAGGATATCCCCCTAAATCTTATCTGGATTAAAAGATAATGAAGAATTTATAAAAAAAAACACATTTCATCCGTTTTCAAAAATCCTTCTTAGTGGGTGCCTACGTCACAAAACAAAGCTACTGTCCAAATGTCAAGTTCCTAGTCCTCATGGTTCCAGAGATCTCATGATTAGTCAGTGAATCAGTCAGTGGCATTTGGCGTTTATATATGTAGATAAAGTGGCAATCATTTACAAGGCACAAAAAAAAAAAAAAAAAAAAAAAAAACATTTTTAAAGCAGCAATCAAAACCAGGTTCACTTTGCCTTGTAAAAGATTGCCGCTTTAAAAATACAGGCATTCTCACACAAACTCCCGCACCTCTGGCTTCTAGCACCCTATTATATTTACCCCCTGGGGGCCTGATGTATCAAGCAGTGATATGAGTGGAGAAGTAGGCCACTCTCCACTCTTTTCATTGTGAAATACATCAATCACACTAGAGGTTCTAGGATCTATGTGGTCTTTCTCCAAAAAACAGTTTGCAAATACAGTTTGTAGTGCCACATTTACTTTTGAAATTCAAATAATTGATCTCCAATTTAGAATGTTTTTACTGTCAAGTATTTTTGACACCCTACCTCAGGGGGGTATTTATCTAAGCATGGAGTGAGATAAAGTGGAGAGTGACAAAGCACCAACCAGCTTCTAACTGCATTTTTTCAATGGAAAATGAGTGTTAGAATGGTTGGTTGATTGATTAGTGCTTTATCTCTCTCCTCTTTATCTCTCGCCATGCTTTGATAAAGTACCCCCCCCCCATTCCCTTGTTCATTATATTCTCTCCAAAAAATACAGGGAGATTATTCATTAACAGTCATTTATATAGCGCACACATATTACATAGCACTATCCAGAGAATATTGCCCATTCACATCAGTCCCTGCCCCAGTGTATCTTAAAATCTACGGGCAAGGTATGTACGCTAATGCAGTCACAGCTTTGATCCCATGCACAGCAGATGTGCTAAGTGAGACGCCCACCGGCGACCTGACAGATCCAAGCAGCTGAGTACATATGCAGCGGCATGCACAGGTCCTTCCTTCCATAACCAACTCCCTAAATAACCCTACGGACTTGCAGAATAGTCACAGGCATAGAGACCCTGGCTCCATGTTCTGTGCTTACTGGATTGCAGTTACAGGAAGAGACATGCCCCGAAAATGGTTGCAATATGTCTGTGCTTTTGCTGCTACTCCCTGTTACCTCCCCAAACGGTCCCTGACTATCAGTCACTTCGCAAATAAATCCTTACTGCGAGCAAAGTCGCTAAAGCACCTTGGCGCGTTTATAGGGGGTAATTCCAAGTTGATCGCAGCAGGAATTTAGTTAGCAATTGGGCAAAACCATGTGCACTGCAGGGGAGGCAGATTTAACATGTGCAGAGAGAGTTAGATTTGGGTATGGTGTGTTCAATCTGCAATCTAATTTGCAGTGTAAAAATAAAGCAGCCAGTATTTACCCTGCACAGAAATAAAATAACCCACCCAAATCTAACTCTCTCTACACATGTTATATCTGCCCCCCCCCCCCCCCCTGCAGTGCACATGGTTTTGCCCAATTGCTAACTAAATTTCTGCTGCGATCAACTTGGAATTACCCCCATAGTGCAACCGTGATCTAAGCGCAGTTGGCCGATAATCATTGAACTCTGAATCAGGCCCTATATTTACTACAACATGTACACACACCTATACAGTGATGGTCAACATTATTGGCACCCTTTAATTTCAAGTACAGATGTGTCTTCAAACACTATGCGTCAATTTGACACATACACATAGCTCCCAAATGTCCCTTTTTTGCGACTGTCTCCCTGTCCCACCCACCATCCGTAATGTCCCACAGGTGAAATAGTGGGGGTGGGGATGGAGACTACTGTCACCACTGCTATACATATACATGAATGCCGTGCTATGCACATGGCATCTAACCACAGTTAAGGAAGAGCCTGGTGGAAGCCCAGCATCTTGGAGAATGTTGGGCATGCCCCCAAGTGATGAAAACAGAGATCCCGACTCCTTCCCCATGAGGCTCCATCCCCTTTTTGGGGACCTTATTTCGTACACAACAATGTTGGGAGGTATGATATACATCATACATCATGTACAGAATTTCATGACAAAAAGTAATGTAGTGAAACAGCTTTGGTCTATAGACACTCATGCTTGACACAAAACAGCTAAAAATAATAACATTTGGAAAAAGCAATAGGAGGAAAAACTGTAAAAAGTGAAAGATTACCATGACACAATTAATAGCACCCTTTTGAGCAATTCAAACCAATTTGAAAAAAAGTGCTAGATTCAAGTGTAATAAATTAGAAAATGGAATCAGTGCTCACATGACTTGAATTAACTGTAAAGGGACACTTTTATATCCTCTTACGGTGTCACAATAGTGAAAACAAGAGAGTTGCCTAAGAACATCAGAAGTGCTACCATCAAAAAACACAAGACCTTAGCGTTACTGTTTCAAAGGTGCACAAGGGGGTAATTCAGATCTAATCGCTGGGCAATGATTTTTGCAGCCCTGCGATCAGATAGTCCCCGCCTACAGGGGGAGTGTATCTTAGCTGTGCAAGTGTGCGAACACATGTGTAGCAGAGCTGCACAAACTGATTTTGTGCAGTCTCTGCGCAGCCCAGGACTTATTCAGCCGCTGCAATAAAATTAGCCTGTTTGGGACCAGATTTGACATCAGACACCATCCCTTCAAATGCTTGGACGCGCCTGCGTTTTTCCAGACACTCCCTGAAAACGGTCAGTTGACACCCACCACCGCCCTCTTCCTGTCAATCATCATGCGAACACCCAAGCGAATGGATCCTTCGCACAAACCCGTCGCTGACCAGCGATCCCCTTTGCAGCCGTGCGACACGCCAGCACAGTGCAGTGCATATGTATGCGCATTTCGGATCGGATCGCAATCAGATCTGAATTACCCCCAATGTTATGAAGAAGTTTGCTACTTATAAAACTGTGAGGAACCTGCCTGGACATCGGGAAAAAGAAGAAACGATGAGAAAAGTCTTCAAAGATTGATACAAATTGTGCAGAGAACATCACATAAAACATCCGAAGAGCTGCCGGCTGACCTGGATCAATCTGGAGTGATGGTGTCAACCTGGGCCAACCCTGTTTTGTAGGCAGATGAAACTAGTGCAAAGCAGTGATTTGTTTATAGATGACAAAATTAAGCTAGTGAGGAGAAGAACGCTCTGCTCGGTTAAACATGGAGGAGGACCATAATGTAGTGGAGCTGCCTTGCTGCCTCTGGTACTGGAGGCCTTCACCGTATTGAAGAAATCATGACAGCAGACTATTACCAAGGCATTCTGTAATAAAATGTGCTACCCAGTGTAATAAAACTAATTTGGGGTCGAAAATCATGGTTCCTCCAGCATGATACATACCCAAACACACAACCAAAAGCACAAAACTATGGTTGAAAAAAAGGAAAGCAAAATTCTGTTTTAAATTGGCCAGGAATGAGACCTGATCACACTTCTGATCTCTTTGGAGAAAGCTGACATTTTCCACTGGGATAAGGAATCCTGCAAACATTCAAGAGCTTCAACCACTTGCAATGGAAAAGTGAGAGAAACAACCCTCATACAGAAGCTTATAGATGGCTACAAGAAAAGTGCTGAGGCATAGTTGCCAAAGGGTGTGCCACAAAATATTAAGGAAGGGTGCCTTTAAATATTCTCCAGTTCACATTTTAATTTCATCTTTGACATTACTATATGTGTAAATTGAAAAGGATTTTTTTTTTTTGTTCAGAACTTTGGACATACTGTACTATTAAAATATTCTGATGATATTCAAGGGTGCCAATAATTTTGACCATAGCTGTATAATTTGCATTACACAAATTTAATTTTTTATCAAGTCTGCATGTAACAAAGGCCCCTGTTTGCAGAGTTTCCCATGAGCACTTGAGGCAAGGAAGACCCAGCTAGAACCGAGGTGGCTGACCAATGTGCACTTAAAAGATGCTCAGGAGAGTTATACCTATCAGACTAAAAAGGGGCTACATAATAAACACATGACTGCATCTTTGCTTCCAAATGAAACTACAGAACCCTAATTATGTCAAGATTGCTGAATAAATATTTGTATTTAGGAGCCAATTTTTCCTCCTTATTGACACTTGCCATCCTGTTCGTACAATGTCAGAGTTTGGCACATTTTCTAAAGGTAAACCATATAAAGTCAAATCTTTCAAGCTACTGTAGTATAAACATGTGTAGGACGTGTGTTCTATAATTAGACAAGTGTTTATTCATTTAGTAGAGAATAAACTAAATATTATACATTTCCCTATCAGTTGATGCTAATTCATTAGTTGAACATTAAGCAGCATAATAGCAACACGTAATTACAACGCACTAGGAACCCAACACTGTAATTCTATAGCAATGCACTGATGTAGGATGGTCCATTCACGGAAACACTATGGGCCAATGTAATAGCCTGCAATTTGCTGGAGCTGGCATGATTCTGGTGAGATACTGTAGTCATTAGATTTAAAAACAGCAATAAATTTAAAGGCAAAACTAATCTACTGTACGTCGCCAGAATTGCGCCACCACCCTCAAATTGCTGTCTGTTACATTTGGCACTATATCTGTAATTTTCATCACATTTTGCAGGCATAATTAATCTGTAAATAGGATCAGCAAACACAATCCTGAGAGCTCCATATATATATAGCTACATTGTAAGCTGCCACCAGGATGGTCCTCTCTACCCATCAGGGCTCCATATATACATCCAAGGTAGCTGACTTTCTTGCTGCCCCTTCCAGGAGAGGGGGCAGCGGTATTGAGGGAGACTTGCTTACCTTTCCGGGAGGCCGGGAATGGCACCTGATTTTCAGGAGCCTCCCGGCCATTCTGGGAGGATAGGCAAGTGTGATATACGTCTACATTGTAAGCTGCCACAAGGAGGGTCCGCTCCACCCTTGGTGGCTCTATACTGTATATTCATTTACTTTGCAAGCTGCCACCAGGAGGGTCCTCTCTACCACTGTACCACATCTACACATTCCTCTTCAACCTCATATGTACTTATTTTGTTAATATGTTTTTGTTTTTTAATGAATGACTTGTTATACAGAAGTGCTCTCATGCATAATTGCTGCAGTTGAGTCAAACAGCGCCACTCAATGAGCCAGGTCCCATAAAACTCTGCTAGATTTTGGGTCTTTTTGATGAAAAAGCATTTTAGTCGAAACTTGATCAGCTAGGATGCGCCAGGAAACTGTGCTGATTAATTTGATGTGTAACACTTGTATATCTGTGTGCAACTAAATCCAGTATCCAATTGTCGATGTTAATTTATCACACGTCAAAAACGCGCTAAAATAGCCTGATAGTATTATTGGGTTATGCAATTACAGGCCATATTTACCGTGCAGTAAATTACCCATTTTCAGCTGATAACACATGGGATCTGGGATAAGTTTCTGGGCCCATGTGTTACCGCACTAAATGGGTCTCAGAGGGATGCTTATCAGGGATTTTGCTTCACATGCACACAAAACCTAATCCCTGATAAATGCCGGCGGTCAGGGGTTAATTGGATAACACCGGGGGAATCCATTAACCGCAGTAATTTACCGTAGTATTAGATATCCCTCTAATAGGTCCATTCAATTTGTGACAGTTTTTCTGACAGTCGGAAAAACCAGCACTTTTCGACAGAAATAGGCCGAATTTGCATTCGACCTATTAAATGACAGTGTCATTTTTCCGACTGTCTGAAAAAAATTACAGTGTCGAAAAGTATGTGTATCCCCGCCGATACACGTACTTTGTCGAATTTACGGGAATTTTTGACAGGTTTTTGGCCAGTTTGACAATGCCAATTCGACTTTAAAAAAAAGTTGGATTGGCATGTCGAAAACGGGACCAAAGTCGGCGAAAACGCCTGCAAATTGAATACTGAAGTGTCGGAGAGGATCTGACAGGTACTGAATAAACCCCTAAATCTCTGAATCTGCATAGAAAGTGCTATGATGCAGCGACCAAGGCTTTTTTCCAATACAAGTTCTGTTGTGCTCCATATGCAGAGTCAGTCACACACAAAATACAAGTGTCATGTATCAAAATTAATTTTTATTATTATCCTTTATTTATATGGCGCCACAAGGGTTCCGCAGCACCCAATTACAGAGTACATATGCACTTAATCAAAACAGGAAAACAGTGACTTACAGTTAAAGACAATATAGGACAAGTACAGGGTAACTAAACATAACTACATCAGTAGACAACACTGAGATAAGTATCAAGGTGGCCGAAAACTGCAGGATTTGGGCAGTTGAGGATTATTAAAGTTAGAAAAGGATAAGCACATGAGGGAGGAGGGCCCTACTCGTGAGAGCTCACATTCTAAAGAGGAGGGGCAGACAGACAGGGGTGACACAGATGGGGTAGACCGAGCGTGGGACAGAGGGTTAGGATAAGATTTGGCTGGGTTTGGCAAAGAAGTGGGTCTTAAGAGCCTGTTTGAAGTTCTGTAGAGAGCTGGAGAGTCTATGGGGGAAGGTAGAGAATTCCAGAGTAAGTGAGCAGCACCTGAAAAATCTTGGAGATAGGAGTGGCAGGAAGTAATCAGAAGACAGGAGAGTCGGCGTGCATTAGCAGAGCAAAGAGGGCGGGTGGGAGAGTAAAGGGAGATAAAGTCAGAGATGTAAATGGGAGAGGAGTAGATTAGTGCTTTGTGAGTGTGAGAAGTTTGAACTGGATTCTGAAAGAGAAGGGAAGCCAGTGAAGGGCTTGTAGGTGAGGGAGGTGGACGTAGTGCGTTTGGTGAGGAAGATGAGCAAGGCTGCAGCAGTGAGGATAGATTGGAGTGGAGAGAGGTAATTGTCAGGGAGGGCAGTTAGGAGGAGATTACAGTAATTCAGTCTTGAAATGATTAGTGAGTGGATAATGGTTTTAATAGCATCCTGGGTGAGATAGGTTCTGATACTGAAAATATTTTTAAGATGAAAATGACAGGTTTGTGAGAGGTGCTGAATGTGTGGTTTAAAGGAGAGGGAGGAGTCAAGTATTACGCCAACACAGCATACTTGGGGGCTAGAGGAGATAGTCGTGCCATCAATGGATAATGAGATTGTGGGAGGTGAGGTTGTGCGGGAGGGAGGGAAGATGATCAACTCAGTCTTGGACATGTTAAGTTTAAGAAAGCGCTGGGACATCCAGGAAGAGATAGCAGAGAGACAGTTGGAGGTACGAGTGAGGAGAGCCGGGGAGAGATCAATGGAAGAAAGGTAGATTTGAGTGTCATCAGCATAGAGGCATTATTGGAAGTTGTGAGAACTAATGAGTTCACCTAAAGAGGATGTATAGAGAGAGAAAAGGAGAGGACCAATAACAGAACCTTGGGGGACACCAACAGTTAGTGGAAATGGGGGGGGGGGAGGTAGCGTCATGAGAGGAGATACAGAAGGAATGATCAGAGAGCTAGGAGGACAGCCAGGAGAGGGCAGTATCACGCAGACCAAGAAAATAAAGGATTTGCAGAAGGAGAGGGTGATCCTCAGTGTCAAAAGCAGCAGAGAGGTGAAGAAGAAAAAGTAGAGAGTTGTGGCTCTTAGATTTGGCTGCATGGAGGTCATTGCAGACTTTTGTAAGGGCAGTTTCAGTCTAGTGGAGAGAACAGAAACCAGACTGGAATGGGTCAAGCAGTGAGTGGGAGGAAAGAAAGGCAGTGAGGTGGTTATAGACAATATGTTCAAGGAGTTTGTAGGCAAATGGGAGGAGAGAGATGGGTTGATAGTTGGAGAGGGTGTTTGGATCAAGCGTAGGTTTTTAAGAATAGGGGAGACGAGAGCATGCTTGAAGGCAGAGGAGACAGTGCCTGATGAGAGAGAAAGATTGAGAAGGTGGGCAAGATCGGAACAGGCAGAAGGAGAGAAGAGAAGTAGTGGAGGAGGTGGGAGGGGATAGGTTCAAGAGGGGAGGTGGTGTGTGGGGGGGGGGGGTGAGGAACGGATGAGGGCCATGACTTCCTCACCAGATACATGGGAGAAAGATGTTAGAGTTCGTGAGAGGGAAGGGGAGGGATGGCAAGGGATGGGTGGTGGCTGGTTGCTGGTCTGGTGGGATGTGATGTCCTCACATATCTTGGATGTAAAATAAGTGGCAAAGTCAAGAGCAGACAATGAGGATGGGAGAGGAGGTGGTGGTGGGCAGAGGAGGGAGTTGACAGTGGCAAAGAGGTGCCAGGGGTTGGAAGACTGGGTAGAGATGAGAATTTTGAAGTATGATTGTTTAGCGAGGGAAAGAGCAGCACTGAAGGATGAGAGCATAAATTTGAAATGGAGGAAGTCTGCATTAAGAGTTTGATTTCCTCCACTGTCGCTCGGCAGTACGTGAGCATTTGTGAAGATATCTGGTACATTTGGTGTGCCACAGTTGAGGTGTTGATCTGTGAGGGTGAATAGTGGTAGGTGGAGTGACAGAGTCAAGAGCAGAAGTAAGAGATGAATTGTATAGGGATGTGGCTTGTTCAGGACATGAGAGAGAGATAATAGGAGAGAGAAGTGAGTCCAACAGGTAGGGATGGCGTGTTAATAGCCTCAATGTTACGCTTAGTGATGGTAGCCTTAGGAGGGAGAGCTGGGGAAGCGGAGATAAATTGAAAGAGAGCAGGTGGTGGTCAGAGAGGGGAAAAGGGGAGTTGGAGAAATCAGAAATATTGCAACGGTGAGTGAAAACAAGATCCAGTGATCTCCCGTTCCCATGGGAGGGTGTGGAGGTCCACTGGGAGAGACCAAGTGAAGAGGAGAGGTTAAGGAGTTTAGAGGCAGCTGATTTTGTGAGGTTATTGATAGGGATGTTGAAATCACCTAGGATAATGGAGGGTATGTCAGAAGAGAGGAAAGGAGGTACCCAGGAAGCAAAGTTGTAAAGGAATTTGGAGGAAATGCTAGGGGGACGGTAAATGACAGCACCTCGAAGATTAGTAGGTTGGTAGAGGTGTATCGCATGGACCTTTAATGTAGAGAACGTAAGGGACGGTTCTGGAGGTATGTGTAGCTTGAAGGTAAAAGGACCCCAATACCTCCACCATGGCGACCCCCAGGTCGGGGTGTGTGTGAGAATGTGAGGCCCCCAGCAGAGAGAGCAGCAGGAGAAGTAATGTCAGAGGGGGTAATCCAGGTATCAGTAAGGCTAGGAGATGCAGGGAGTTGGAAATGAAAGGGTCCTGAGTGGGGGCCAGTTTGTTGCAAACAGATCTGGCATTCCAGAGGGCACAGGATAAGGGGTAGGAGTTTGTGGGAAAGATTTGAATGAGATTATCAGGGTTGCTGTAGCATTGAGGTAAGATTCATTTGGAAGGAAGGGATATAGAGGGTGTAATAATGGTGCTTGGTCCTTTGCTAGGAAGGAAGACAGCAGGAGTGAGGCATGAAGGGAGTGCAGTATGATAGTGGTGGAGGAGAGGTGGGGTGACAGACAGAGGAGGGAGAGAGCAGGATTGAGTGGTGGGGTAGACAGCATGTGAAGGGGCAGAAGTAAATTGCAATGGGAAATAGAAGAGGGGAAGGGAGGCAGAGGGGAGGATGGGAGACAGAGGAGAGGAGAGAGCATGAGATGTAGGAGACTGGGAGAGCAGGATAGAGGTGGTACCAGGGGACAGAATAAAGGATTAGGAAGACAAGGATTAATGGGGGATGTTGCCCAGCATAGGGGGTCATTCAGACCTGATCACTCGCTAGGGTTTTTTTTGCACTGCTGCAAGCAGATAGTCTCCGCCCATAGGGGAGTGCATTTTCGCTTTGCAAGTGTGTGATCGCATGTGCAGCCGGGCGGTACAAAAAAGTTTTGTGCAGTCTGTGAGTAGCTCAGAACTTTCTCAGCCGCTGCGATCACTTCAGCCTGTCCGGAGCCGGAAATGACGTCAGACAACCGCCCTGCAAACTGCAAACGCTTGGACACGCCTGCGTTTTTCCAAACACTCCCAGAAAACGGTCAGTTGACACCCACAAATGCCTTCTTCCTGTCAATCTCCTTGCGATCGGCTGTTCGAACGGATTCTTCGTACAATCCATCGCTGGGCAACGATCCGCTTTGTACTTGTACAACGCGCCTGCGCATTGCGGTGCATATGCATGCTCAGTTCTGACCTGATCGCAGTGCAGCGAAAAAACCTAGCGTGCGATCAGGTCTGAATGACCCCAATAGTCTCCTGGTGTGTCCTATTGTATCACGTTGCAACTAAGACATTTTCAGCAACAAAAGACACCCAACACTAGCAGAGTTACACAGGACCTAGCGGCTCACTCACACCAGGTATCTTTCACTGCATGGCGTATTGAGGCTAGATGTATGAGGACACATCGGTACCCACTGTCCAGCACTGTTTGTGTTGTCTTATGAATATACCATAGTAATGACAATGATGTTTCCACACATAACCCTCAGATAGCAACTGATTTTGGATTAAAGGGTTTACTAATAGTCATGAAATGCCCTTTGGGTCTTAAGTGTTTACCAATAATTGTTCTGCTTGATCCATAGGCCGCTGGCAAAAACCAAATTGGCCAACTGCACTGTAGTATGAGGCCACCTAAAGGTAAAAAGTAATTTCTTAAATCACCCTTATTTTTGAACTAAGAAAACAGGGAAAATGAACACAGCGAGCAAGCAATTTGTAAATTTCTATGCCAAGAAAGTATAAACATCAGCAAAAAATAAGAATTTACTTACCGATAATTCTATTTCTCGTAGTCCGTAGTGGATGCTGGGGACTCCGTAAGGACCATGGGGATTAGCGGCTCCGCAGGAGACAGGGCACAAAAGTAAAAGCTTTAGGATCAGGTGGTGTGCACCGGCTCCTCCCCCTATGACCCTCCTCCAAGCCTCAGTTAGGATACTGTGCCCGGACGAGCGTACACAATAAGGAAGGATTTTGAATCCCGGGTAAGACTCATACCAGCCACACCAATCACACTGTACAACCTGTGATCTGAACCCAGTTAACAGCATGATAACAGCGGAGCCTCTGAAAAGATGGCTCACAACAATAATAACCCGATTTTTGTAACAATAACTATGTACAAGTATTGCAGACAATCCGCACTTGGGATGGGCGCCCAGCATCCACTACGGACTACGAGAAATAGAATTATCGGTAAGTAAATTCTTATTTTCTCTGACGTCCTAAGTGGATGCTGGGGACTCCGTAAGGACCATGGGGATTATACCAAAGCTCCCAAACGGGCGGGAGAGTGCGGATGACTCTGCAGCACCGAATGAGAGAACTCCAGGTCCTCCTCAGCCAGGGTATCAAATTTGTAGAATTTTTCAAACGTGTTTGCCCCTGACCAAGTAGCAGCTCGGCAAAGTTGTAAAGCCGAGATCCCTCGGGCAGCCGCCCAAGATGAGCCCACCTTCCTTGTGGAATGGGCATTTACATATTTTGGCTGTGGCAGGCCTGTCACAGAATGTGCAAGCTGAATTGTACTACACATCCAACTAGCAATCGTCTGCTTAGAAGCAAGAACACCCAGTTTGTTGGGTGCATACAGGATAACAGCAAGTCAGTTTTCCTGACTCCAGCCGTCCTGGAAATCTATATTTTCAGGGCCCTGACAACATCTAGCAACTTGGAGTCTTCCAAGTCCCTAGTAGCCGCAGGTACCACAATAAGCTGGTTCAGGTGAAACGCTGACACCACCTTAGGGAGAAACTGGGGACGAGTCCGCAGCTCTGCCCTGTCCGAATGGACAATCAGATATGGGCTTTTGTGAGACAAAGCCGCCAATTCTGACACTCGCCTGGCCGAGGCCAGGACCAACAGCATGGTCACTTTCCATGTGAGATATTTCAAATCCACAGATTTGAGCGGTTTAAACCAATGTGATTTGAGGAATCCCAGAACTACGTTGAGATCCCACAGTGTCACTGGAGGCACAAAAGGGGGTTGTATATGCAGTACTCCCTTGACAAACTTCTGGACTTCAGGAACTGAAGCCAATTCTTTCTGGAAGAAAATTGACAGGGCCGAAATTTGAACCTTAATGGACCCCAATTTGAGGCCCATAGACACTCCTGTTTGTAGGAAATGCAGGAATCGACCGAGTTGAAATTCCTCCGTGGGGGCCTTCCTGGCCTCACACCATGCAACATATTTTCGCCAAATGTGGTGATAATGTTGTGCGGTCACCTCCTTCCTGGCTCTGACCAGGGTAGGGATGACCTCTTCCGGAATGCCTTTTTCCCTTAGGATCCGGCGTTCAACCGCCATGCCGTCAAACGCAGCCGCGGTAAGTCTTGGAACAGACATGATCCTTGCTGAAGCAAGTCCCTTCTTAGTATCTCTTGAAGTTCCGGGTACCAAGTCCTTCTTGGCCAATCCGGAGCCACGAGTATAGTTCTTACTCCTCTCCGTCTTATAATTCTCAGTACGTTGGGTATGAAAGGCAGAGGAGGGAACACATACACCGACTGGTACACCCACGGTGTTACCAGAGCGTCCCAGCTATTGCCTGAGGGTCTCTTGACCTGGCGCAATACCTGTCCAGTTTTTTGTTCATACTGGACGCCATTTCCTGCTGAGGAAGTCTGCTTCCCAGTTGTCCACTCCCGGAATGAACACCGCTGACAGTGTTATCACATGATTTTTCGCCCAGCGAAGAATCCTTGCTGCCATTGCCCTCCTGCTTCTTGTGCCGCCCTGTCTGTTTACGTGGGCGACTGCCGTGATGTTGTCCGACTGGATCAGCACCTGTTGACTTTGAAGCAGAGGTCTTCCTAGGCTCAGAGCATTGTAAATTGCCCTTAGCTCCAGTATATTTATGTGGAGAGAAGTCTCCAGACTTGACCACACTCCTTGGAAATTTCTTCCCTGTGTGACTGCTCCCCAGCCTCTCAGGCTGGCATCCGTGGTCACCAGAACCCAGTCCTGAATGCCGAATGTGCTGCCCTCTAGTAGATGAGCACTCTGCAGCCACCACAGAAGAGACACCCTTGTCCTTGGAGACAGGATTATCCGCTGATGCATCTGAAGATGCGATCCGGACCATTCGTCCAGCAGATCCCACTGAAAAATTCTTGCGTGAAATCTGCCGAATGGAATCGCTTCGTAAGAAGCCACCATTTTTCCCAGGACTCTTGTGCATTGATGCACTGACACTTGGCCTGGTTTTAGGAGGTTTCTGACTAGCTCGGATAACTCCCTGGCTTTCTCCTCCGGGAGAAACACCTTTTTCTGGACTGTGTCCAGAATCATCCCTAGGAACAGCAGACGTGTCGTCGGAATCAGCTGCGATTTTGGAATATTTAGAATCCACCCGTGCTGTCGTAGAACTACTTGAGATAGTGCTACTCCGACCTCCAACTGTTCTCTGGACCTTGCCCTTATCAGGAGATCGTCCAAGTAAGGGATAATTAAGACGCCTTTTCTTTGAAGAAGAATCATCATTTCGGCCATTACCTTGGTAAAGACCCGGGGTGCCGTGGACAATCCAAACGGCAGCGTCTGAAACTGATAGTGACAGTTCTGTACCACGAACCTGAGGTACCCTTGGTGAGAAGGGCAAATTGGGACATGGAGGTAAGCATCCTTGATGTCCAGGGACACCATATAGTCCCCTTCTTCCTGGTTCGCTATCACTGCTCTGAGTGACTCCATCTTGATTTGAACCTTTGTATGTAAGTGTTCAAAGATTTCAGATTTAGAATAGGTCTCACCGAGCCGTCTGGCTTCAGTACCACAAATAGTGTGGAATAATACCCCTTTCCTTGTTGTAGGAGGGGTACTTTGATTATCACTTGCTGGGAATACAGCTTGTGAATTGTTTCCAATACTGCCTCCCTGTCGGAGGGAGACGTTGGTAAAGCAGACTTCAGGAACCTGTGAGGGGGAGACGTCTCGAACTTCCAATCTGTACCCCTGGGATACTACTTGTAGGATCCAGGGGTCCACTTGCGAGTGAGCCCACTGCGCGCTGAAACTCTTGAGACGACCCCCCACAGCACCTGAGTCCGCTTGTACGGCCCCAGCGTCATGCTGAGGACTTGGCAGAAGCGGTGGAGGGCTTCTGTTCCTGGGAAGGAGCTGCCTGCTGCAGTCTTCTTCCCTTTCCTCTACCCCTGGGCAGATATGACTGGCCTCTTGCCCGCTTGCCCTTATGGGGACGAAAGGGTTGAGGCTGAAAAGACGGTGTCTTTTTCTGCTGAGATGTGACTTGGGGTAAAAAAGGTGGATTTTCCAGCTGTTGCCGTGGCCACCAGGTCCGATGGACCGACCCCAAATAACTCCTCCCCTTTATACGGCAATACTTCCATGTGCCGTTTGGAATCTGCATCACCTGACCACTGTCGTGTCCATAAACATCTTCTGGCAGATATGGACATCGCACTTACTCTTGATGCCAGAGTGCAAATATCCCTCTGTGCATCTCGCATATATAGAAATGCATCCTTTAAATGCTCTATAGTCAATAAAATACTGTCCCTGTCAAGGGTATCAATATTTTCAGTCAGGGAATCCGACCAAGCCACCCCAGCGCTGCACATCCAGGCTGAGGCGATCGCTGGTCGCAGTATAACACCAGTATGTGTGTATATACTTTTTAGGATATTTTCCAGCCTCCTATCAGCTGGCTCCTTGAGGGCGGCCGTATCTGGAGACGGTAACGCCACTTGTTTTGATAAGCGTGTGAGCGCCTTATCCACCCTAAGGGGTGTTTCCCAACGCGCCCTAACTTCTGGCGGGAAAGGGTATAACGCCAATAATTTTCTATCGGGGGAAACCCACGCATCATCACACACTTTATTTAATTTATCTGATTCAGGAAAAACTACAGGTAGTTTTTTTCACACCCCACATAATACCCTTTTTTGTGGTACTTGTAGTATCAGACATATGTAACACCTCCTTCATTGCCCTTAACATGTAACGTGTGGCCCTAATGGAAAATACGTTTGTTTCTTCACCGTCGACACTGGAGTCAGTGTCCGTGTCTGTGTCGACCGACTGAGGTAAATGGGCGTTTTAAAGCCCCTGACGGTGTTTGAGACGCCTGGACAGGTACTAATTGGTTTGCCGGCCGTCTCATGTCGTCAACCGACCTTGCAGCGTGTTGACATTATCACGTAATTCCCTAAATAAGCCATCCATTCCGGTGTCGACTCCCTAGAGAGTGACATCACCATTACAGGCAATTGCTCCGCCTCCTCACCAACATCGTCCTCATACATGTCGACACACACGTACCGACACACAGCACACACACAGGGAATGCTCTGATAGAGGACAGGACCCCACTAGCCCTTTGGGGAGACAGAGGGAGAGTTTGCCAGCACACACCAAAACGCTATAATTTTACAGGGACAACCTTATATAAGTGTTTTCCCTTATAGCATCTTAATATGTAATAATATCGCCACAAAAATGCCCCCCCTCTCTGTTTTAACCCTGTTTCTGTAGTGCAGTGCAGGGGAGAGCCTGGGAGCCTTCCCACCAGCAGTTCTGTGAGGGAAAATGGCGCTGTGTGCTGAGGAGAATAGGCCCCGCCCCCTTTTCGGCGGGCTTCTTCTCCCGTTTTTCTGACAACCTGGCAGGGGTTAAATACATCCATATAGCCCCAGAGGCTATATGTGATGTATATTTAGCCAGCATAGGTACTTTCATTGCTGCCCAGGGCGCCCCCCCCCAGCGCCCTGCACCCTCAGTGACCGTTGGTGTGAAGTGTGCTGAGAGCAATGGCGCACAGCTGCAGTGCTGTGCGCTACCTTAAGAAGACTGGGAAGTCTTCAGCCGCCGATTTCTGGACCTTCTTCTCTCTTCAGCATCTGCAAGGGGGTCGGCGGCGCGGCTCCGGTGACCCATCCAGGCTGTACCTGTGATCGTCCCTCTGGAGCTAGTGTCCAGTAGCCTAAGAAGCCAATCCATCCTGCACGCAGGTGAGTTCACTTCTTCTCCCCTAAGTCCCTCGTTGCAGTGAGCCTGTTGCCAGCAGGACTCACTGAAAATAAAAAACCTTACAAAACTTTTACTCTAAGCAGCTCTTTAGGAGAGCCACCTAGATTGCACCCTTCTCGGCCGGGCACAAAGATCTAACTGAGGCTTGGAGGAGGGTCATAGGGGGAGGAGCCAGTGCACACCACCTGATCCTAAAGCTTTTACTTTTGTGCCCTGTCTCCTGCGGAGCCGCTAATCCCCATGGTCCTTACGGAGTCCCCAGCATCCACTTAGGACGTCAGAGAAATAGGATTTTGGTTACCTACCGGTAAATCTTTTTCTTGTAGTCCGTAGAGGATGCTGGGGTCCCTATTAGGACCATGGGGTATAGACGGGTCCACCAGGAGCCATTGGCACTTTAAGAGTTTAATAGTGTGGGCTGGCTCCTCCCTCTATGCCCCTCCTACCAGACTCAGTCTAGAAACTGTGCCCGAGGAGACAACATACTTCGAGAGAAGGAATTACACAGATAGTGGCGAGATTCATACCAGCTCACACAAACATGAAAATCAGGCCAACATGCCGGAACAACTCAGCAACAACTGAAAAAGTAAATAACGCAGAACTTACCTAGGAATCAGGTAACACTGAACCATAAACCAATGCAGGAAAACGAAGCGCTGGGCGGGCGCCCAGCATCCTCTACGGACTACGAGAAAAAGATTTACCGGTAGGTAACCAAAATCCTATTTTCTCTTACGTCCTAGAGGATGCTGGGGCCCATATTAGTACCATGGGGATGTACCAAAGCTCCCAGTACAGGAGGGAGAGCGCGGAGGCTCCTGCAACACTGCCTGACCAAAGTCGAGGTCATCAGAGGCCAAAGTATCGAACTTGTAAAACTTGGTAAACGTGTGTTCGACCCAGACCAAGTAGCTGCTCGGCTGAGTTGTATCGCCGAGACACCCCGGGCAGCCGCCCAGGAAGAGCACACTTTACGAGTAGAGTGAGCCTTTACGGATTTCAGACACGGCAATCCTGCCGTGGAATAAGCATGCTGGATAGTGAACCTGATCCAGCGTGAAATTGCTTAGAAGCAGACCATCCAATTTTCTTTGGATCATAGAGGACAAACAGAGATAGGGGTGTATCTAGGGGTCCGAGCGCCCCTGGCAAAGTAAGGGGCTGCCGCCCCCCCCTCACACACACACATTTGGAATAAGATGTGAGTATTGGAAATGGGGCATGGTCTTGTGGGGGAAGGGCGTGGACACAATAGTACTTCCAATTCAAATTATGCCACACAGTAGTGTCCTTCATTCACATTACACCGCACAGTAGTGACTCGTATTCACGTTACACCATCCCTCCCCCCTGACCCACCTTTCCCACAGCCTGAGCCTAACCCCCCCCCCCCCCCCCCCCCCCCCCCAAAGCCTCTTCAGTGGTGCCTACCCACCCTTCCTAATCTCCCTCCCTGCAGCCTAACCCTAACCCTCCCACGTGGCTTGCCAGTGGAGTCTTTGGCACCAACTCGATCCGGATTTTGGCATTCTGCATCGCTATCTATGTTGGGATGCCAGCATCAGCATTCCGAGCAGTTTCGGGATGCTGGCGTCAGCTTTCCGACCGCCGGGATGCCAAACGCCGGCATCTTGACTGCATTTTGAATGAAATGATAATGAGCTGCTGTGAGATGAGCCTCAAATGGACCCAGCCATTAACCAAACACCATTAGTTGGATGGTAGAAGTGCTTCCAGGGTGCCATCGCTTCCAAGATAAAATGATCAATTATACAATTAACTGATATACATTTCATTGAACATGGGGGGTCATTCCGAGTCGTTCGCTCGGTAACTTTCTTCGCATCGCAGCGTTTTTCTGCTTAGTACGCATGCGCAATGCTCGCACTGCGACTGCGCCAAGTATTTTTGCTATGAAGATAGTTTTTTTACTCACGGCTTTTTCTTCGCTCCGGCGATCGTAATGTGATTGACAGGAAATGGGTGTTACTGGGCGGAGACACGGCGTTTTATGGGCGTGTGGATAAAAACGCTACCGTTTCCGGAAAAAACGCGGGAGTGGCTGGAGAAACGGGGGAGTGTCTGGGCGAACGCTGGGTGTGTTTGCGACGTCAAACCAGGAACGACAAGCACTGAACTGATCGCAGATGCCGAGTAAGTCTGAAGCTACTCTGAAACTGCTAAGTAGTTTGTAATCGCAATATTGCGAATACATCGTTCGCAATTTTAAGAAGCTAAGATTCACTCCCAGTAGGCGGAGGCTTAGCGTGTGTAACTCTGCTAAAATCGCCTTGCGAGCGAACAACTCGGAATGACCCCCATGGCCTTGAAATAGGTAAGATATGTATTTTCTTTATTACACTCAACAAGTTAAAGTTTTCGCTTACTTGCTACTTACTTACATCTAACATGCATGAAAATCGTATAGTTTTCCAGGTACTACAGTCCCTTCTCCCAAACACTGACACTTTATTATCTTCAACACCAAATAGATCTATAGCACTGTGCTATATAACAATTGCTGTGTACCTGGTGACAGTCTGTTACTGCCTGCGCGGCGCCGGTGTCCGTCAGCACCGCACTGCACTAGTGATCAGACTAGTGCCCAGCAGCACCGCACTTGTAATCAGACTCACAATAAACTACAGTTCCCAGCAGCCAGCAGCCCTTGCTGCCGGGAGCTCCCAGCAACAAGGGCTGCTGGGATCTGTAGTTTATTTTGAGTCTGATTACAAGTGCGGTGCTGCCGGACACCAGCGCCGCTCCAGCAGTAACAGACTCTCACCAGGTACAGTCTGACAGTACTGCTTTTCTATCCTTTGGCCGCGGGTGGCACAGCCAGGCGGCGCCCCCTCCTTGCCTGGTGCCCCTGGCGAGTGCCATCCTGGCCAATAGGTAGATACACCCCTGAACAGAGAGTCACTTTTCCTATGACGAGCCGTCCTCTTCACGTAAATCTTCAAAGCCCTTACTACATCCAAGGCCTCTGAAGTAATTGAGGAGTCAGTAGCCACTGGCACCACAATAGGTTGGTTAATGTGGAAAGCCGACACAACCTTAGGTAGGAACTGTGGACAAGTCCTAAGTTCTGCCCTGTCTTCATGGAAGATCAGATAGGGGCTTTTACAAGATGAAGCCCCCAATTCCGACACACGTCGCGCAGAAGCATAGGCCAACAAAGTGACCGCCTTCCACGTGAGAAACTTGAGATCAGCCTCCTGTAGCGGCTCAACCCAAGCAGATTGTAGGAACTGCAACACCACATCAAGATCCCATGGAGCCGTCAGCGACACAAAGGGAGGCTGGATGTGCAGAACCCCTTTCAAAAAGGTCTGAACCTCAGGAAGAACAGCCAATTCATTTTGGAAGAAGATGGAAAAAGCAGAGATCTGGACCTTGATGGAGCCCAGTCTCAGTCCCATATCCACCCCTGCTTGCAGGAAAAGGAGAAAACGTCCAAGTTGAAACTCCACCGCCAGAAACTTCTTGGCCTCACACCAAGAAACATATTTCTTCCAAATGCGATGTTAATGCTTAGACGTTACCCCTTTCCTGGCCTGTATCAGGGTAGGAATGACTTCACTCGGGATACCTTTCCGAGCTAAGATCTGGCGTTCAACCGCCATGCCTTCAAACGAAGCCGCGTTAAGTCTTGATAAGCGAACGGCCCCTGCAGAAGCAGGTCCTCTCGAAAAGGTAACGGCCGTGGATCTTCCAACAGAAGATCCAGCAGATCTACGTACCAAGCCCTCCTTGGCCAGTCTGGAGCCATGAGGATTGCCAGAACCTTTGTTCTTCTCACGAGATGAAGAACCTTTGGTATCAGAGGAAGTGGAGGGAATGCATACACCGACTTAAACACCCACGGTGTTACCAGTGCGTCCACCGCCACTGCCTGTGGGTCTCTTGACCTGGAACAGTACCTCCGTAGCTTCTTGTTGAGGCGGGAGGCCATCATGTCTATGTAAGGAACCCCCCACCAACCGGTTACCTCCTCGAACACCTCCGGATGGAGGCCCCACTCCCCTGGATGGAGATCGTGTCTGCTCAGGAATTCTGCTTCCCAGTTGTCTACGCCCGGAATGAAGATTGCTGACATCGCCACCGCGTGCCTTTCTGCCCAGATGAGGATTTTTGACACCTCTGCCATGGCAGCTCTGCTCTTCGTTCCGCCTTGTCGGTTTATGTAGGCCACTGTGGTCACGTTGTCCGACTGCACCTGAACAGCCCGATCCTGCAGAAGGTGTGCTGCTTGCAGAAGGGCGTTGTAAATGGCTCTGAGTTCCAGGATGTTTATTGGGAGAAGTGACTCTTGATACGACCATCATCCTTGAAAGGTTTCCCCCTGAACGATCGCTCCCCAACCTCTTAGACTTGCATCTGTGGTCAAAAGGATCCAGTCTTGAATTCCGAACCTTCTCCCTTCCAGAAGGTGTGGAAGTTGCAGCCACCAGAGGAGTGAAATCCTGGCTTTCGGAGACAGGCGTATCCTCTTGTGCATATGTAGGTGAGAGCCCGACCACTGGTCCAAGAGGTCCAGTTGAAAAGGTCGAGCATGAAACCTGCCGTACTGCAGAGCCTCGTAGGCGGCAACCATCTTCCCCAGAAGGCGTATGCATTGATGAACCGATACCCGGGTAGGCCATAGGACATCCCGGACCATTGTTTGAATCGCCAACGCTTTCTCTGCCGGGAGAAATACCCTCTGCAATTCCGTGTCGAGGATCATTCCCAGGAAAGACAGCCGCCTTGTCTGCTCCAGATGAGACTTCGGAAGGTTCAGGATCCAACCGTGCTTCCTGAGCAGCTGTGTCGTGAGCGCGATGGACTGCAACAACCTCTCCCTGGATGACGCCTTGATCAGGAGATCGTCCAGATATGGAATTATGTTCACCCCCTGTTTGCGGAGGAGAACCATCATCTCCGCCATCACCTTGGTGAAAATCCTTGGTGCTGTTGAGAGGCCAAACGGCAGCGCCTGGAACTGATAGTGATCGCCCATCAGCGCAAACCTGAGATAAGCTTGATGCGGCGCCCAAATGGGAATGTGAAGGTAAGCATCCTTGATGTCCAGGAACACCAGGAACTCCCACTCCGACAGCCCTGAAATGACAGCTCTCAGAAATTCCATCTTGAATTTGAACTCCTTGAGATAAGGGTTCAAAGACTTTAAATTTAGAAAAGGCCGTGCCGTACCGAACCATCCGGTTTTGGTACCACAAAAAGGTATGAATAATAACCCTTGTTCCTTTGCTGAAGAGGGACCTGAACAATGACCTCTGACACCACCAATTTCCTGATGGCCTCCAGAAGAATTGTCCTGTCCGCCAGCAGCGCTGGTAAGCCTGACTTGAAGAAACGGTGAGGCAGGGGATCTTGAAACTCCAGTCTGTACACCCTGGACACTATATCCAGAACCCAGGGGTCCAGACCCGACGACAGCCAGACGTGGCTGAACTGCCGGAGTCTCGCCCCCCCTGACCTTCCTCCAGGCCTAGCTGTCCACCGTCATGCGGAGGACTTAGGAGTATCAGAAGTGGGCTTCTGGAAAAAATTACTCTTTACCAAGAGAACTCTGTAGAGCTCCCCTAGCTATAACCGGCTCCTCCGGGCACATTTTCTAAACTGAGTCTGGTAGGAGGGGCATAGAGGGAGGAGCCAGCCCACACTATTAAACTCTTAAAGTGCCAATGGCTCCTGGTGGACCCGTCTATACCCCATGGTACTAATATGGACCCCAGCATCCTCTAGGACGCAAGAGAAACATAGACTAATATGTAAATTGCTAATGGTGTTAGATAAAGTCTGAATCACACTTGCCTACTTTGCTGCCCCCTCCTTCGTAATGAGTAATTAGGGGACGCTGTCTGCCGTAATGTGTAAAAAGGGGGGTGCTGTCTGCCGTAATGTGTAAAAAGGGGAACTGTCTGCCGAAATGTGTAAAAAGGGGGACGCTGCCTGCAGTAATGTGTAAAAAGGGGGACTGTCTGCCGTAATGTGTAAAAATAGGATTTTAATTACCTACCGGTAAATCCTTTTCTCGTAGTCCGTAGAGGATGCTGGGGTCCATTTTAGTACCATGGGGTATAGACAGTTCCGCAGGAGCCTTCGGCACTTTAAGTCTTTTCAACAGTGTTAACTGGCTCCTCCCTCTATGCCCCTCCTCCAGACCTCAGTTTAGAAAATGTGCTCAGGAGACTGGATGCACACCAGTGGAGCTATACAGAGCTTTGCTGGAAAAGACTTTTAGGTTTTTTATTTTACAAGGAAGCTGCTGGCAACAGCTTCCCTGCTTCGTGGGACTTAGGGGGAGAAGTAGGAACCAACTTCTCAAATAGTTAATGGTTCTGATTCCGCTGATAGGACACCATACTGGTAGGTAATTAAAATCCTATTTTCTTTTACGTCCTAGAGGATGCTGGGGTCCATTTTAGTACCATGGGGATGTACCAAAGCTACCAGTACCGGCGGGAAAGTGCTAATGTTCCTGTAGAACTGACTGACCAAACTGAAGGTTGTCAGCAGCCAAGGTGTCAAACCGTTAAAAAAAACTCAAGTAGCTGTTCGGCAAATTTGCAACGCCGAGACACCCCGGGCAGCCGTCCAAGAAGAACCCACTTTCCTTGTACAGTGGGCCTTTACCGAACTCAGTAACGGCAATCTTGCCGTGGAATAAGCGTGCTGAATGGCACCTACGATCCAGCGCGCAAAAGTCTGCCTAGAAGCAGGACCCCCAATCTTGTTGGGGTCGTTGAGCTCAAACAAAGATTGTGTTTTCCTTATCCGAGCCATTCTTGCAACATAAGTCCTCAACGCTCTGACGGAATCCAAGGACTTTGAAACGGCTGAGGTGTCAGAAGCCACTGGCACCACCACAGGTTGGTTAATATGGAAATAAGATACAACCTTTGGAAGAAAATGCTGACGTGTCCACAGTTCAGCTCTATCTTCATGAAAAATCAAATAAGGACTCTTGTGTGACAGAGCCCCTAATTCAGACACTCGTCTGCCTGAGGCCAAGGCCAACAGCATGACCACTTTCCAAGTGATAAACTTCAACACTACCTCTTGTAGAGGCTCAAACCACTCCGATTTAAGGAACTGCAACACCACATTAAGATCCCATGGCGCCGCAGGAGGCACAAAGGGAGGTTGGATGCGTAGAACCCCCTTCACGAACGTCTGGACCTCAGGAAGGGAAGCCAACTGTTTCTGAAAGAAAATGGACAAGGCCGAAATTTGGACCTTGATAGACCCTAATCTCAAGCCAGCATGCACACCCGCCTGTAGAAATAGGAGAAGACGTCCTAATTTAAACTCCGCCGCAGGAGACTTCATGGATTCACACCAAGATACATATTTTCTCCAAATACGATGGTAATGTTTGGACATTACCCCTTTCCTGACCAGAATAAGTGTGGGAATGACTTCATTGGGAATAACCTTACGGGCTAGGATCTGGCGCTCAACAGCCATGCCGTCAAACGCAGCCGCGGTAAGTCTTGATAAACAAACGGCCCCTGCTGAAGCAGGTCCTCGTGAAGAGGAAGAGGCTGAGGATCTTCCATTAATAACTCCTGAAGATCTGGATATCAAGCCCTCCTTGGCCAGTCTGGAGCAACGAGAATTGCTCGAACCCTTGTTCTTCTGATGATCTTGAGAACTTTTGGTATTAGTGGAAGTGGAGGGAACAGATACATCGACTGAAACACCCACTGGGTCACCAGTTGATCCACTGCTATTGCTTGTGGGTCTCTCGACCTGGAACAATATTTCTGAAGCTTCTTGTTGAGACGTGATGCTATCATATCTACTTGAGGAACGTCCCAACGATCTGCTACCTCTGCAAAGACTTCTGGGTGGAGGCCCCATTCTCCTGGATAGAGATCGTGTCTGCTGAGGAAGTCTGCTTCCCAGTTGTCCACTCCCGGAACGAAAATTGCCGACAGAGCTTTTGCATGTCTTTCTGCCCAGAGGAGTATCTTTGTCACCTCTGCCATTGCTGCTCTGCTTTTTGTTCCGCCCTTGTGGTTTTATGTAAGCTACTGCCATTACATTGTCTGACTGGATCTGTATGGGACGACCTTGAAGAAGGTGTGCTGCTTGATGAAGGCTGTTGTACGCAGTGGAGAATGATTTCAACGTTGTGCAAGGCTCTGCAACCCTTTGAACTTGCCACACGTGAAGTCAGTACAGACACTGCCAGCCTGAGTCAGGTCCTTCCCCTCATCAGGCTTTTGCAGAAGAAGCTGGAGACATTGAAGGAGGAGCTAAAACAGAGCGATTCCGCTAGGCATGTGGGACTTGTGGATGGAGCCCTTAATTCGCTTAACCAGGATTCACGGGTGGTCAATCTGTTGAAATCAGAGCACTACATTTTGGCCACCATGCTTGATCCTAGATTTAAAACCTACATTGTACCTCTCTTTCCTTCAGAGGTTCAAAGACCTGCTGGTGAGAAAATTGTCAAGTCAAGCGCAACGTGACCCATCAACAGCTCCTCCTTCACATTCTCCCGCAACTGGGGCTGCGAGGAAAAGGCTAAGAATTCCGAGCCCACCCGCTGGCAGTGATGCAGGGCAGTCTGGAGCGAGTGCTGACATCTGGTCCGGACTGAAGGACCTGACAACGATTACTGACATGTCGTCTACTGTCACTGCATATGATTCTGTCACCATTGAAAGAATGGTGGAGGATTATATGAGTGACCGCATCCAAGTAGGCACGTCAGACAGTCCGTACGTATACTGGCAGGAAAAAGAGGCAATTTGGAGGCCCTTGCACAAACTGGCTTTATTTTACCTAAGTTGCCCCCCCTCCAGTGTGTACTCCGAAAGAGTGTTTAGTGCAGCCGCTCACCTTGTCAGCAATCGGCGTACGAGGTTACTTCCAGAAAATGTGGAGAAGATGATGTTCATCAAAATTATTTATAATCAATTCCTCCGTGGAGACATTCACCAGCAATTCCCTCCAGAAAGTACACAGGGACCTGAGATGGTGGATTCCAGTGGGGACAAATTAATAATCTGTGAGGAGGAGGATGTACACAGTGAAAGGGGTGAGCAATCAGACGATGAGGAGGAGGTGGACATCTTGCCTCTGTAGAGCCAGTTTGTGCAAGGAGAGATTGATTGCTTCTTTTTTGGTGGGGGCCCAAACCAACCAGTCATTTCAGTCACAGTTGTGTGGCAGACCCTGTCGCTGAAATGATGGATTTGTTAAAGTGTGCATGTCCTGTTTATACAACATAAGGGTGGGTGGGAGGGCCCAAGGACAATTCCATCTTGCACCTCTTTTTTCTTTCATTTTTCTTTGCATCATGTGCTGTTTGGGGACTATTTTTTGAAGTGCCATCCTGTCTGACACTGCAGTGCCACTCCTAGATGGGCCAGGTGTTTGTGTCGGCCACTTGGGTCGCTTAGCTTAGTCACACAGCTACCTCATTGTGCCTCTTTTTTTCTTTGCATCATGTGCTGTTTGGGGACTATTTTATTAAACTGCCATCCTGTCTGACACTGCAGTGCCACTCCTAGATGGGCCAGGTGTTTGTGTCGGCCACTTGGGTCGCTTAGCTTAGTCACACAGCTACCTCATTGCACCTCTTTTTTTCTTTGCATCATGTGCTGTTTGGGGACTATTTTTTTAATCTGCCATCCTGTCTGACACTGCAGTGCCACTCCTAGATGGGCCAGGTGTTTGTGTCGGCCACTTGGGTCGCTTAGCTTAGTCACACAGCTACCTCATTGCGCCTCTTTTTTTCTTTGCATCATGTGCTATTTGGGGACTATTTTTTTAATCTGCCATCCTGTCTGACACAACAGTGCCACTCCTAGATGGGCCAGGTGTTTGTGTCGGCCACTTGGGTCGCTTAGCTTAGTCACACAGCTACCTCATTGCGCCTCTTTTTTTCTTTGCATCATGTGCTGTTTGGGGACTATTTTTTTGAAGTGCCATCCTGTCTGACACTACAGTGCCACTCCTAGATGGGCCAGGTGTTTGTGTCGGCCACTTGGGTCGCTTAGCTTAGTCGCACAGCTACCTCATTGCTCCTCTTTTTTTCTTTGTATCATGTGCTGTTTGGGGACTATTTTTTTGAAGTGCCATCCTGTCTGACACTGCAGTGCCACTCCTAGATGGGCCAGGTGTTTGTGTCGGCCACTTGGGTCGCTTAGCTTAGTCACACAGCTACCTCATTGCGCCTCTTTTTTTCTTTGCATCACGTGCTGTTTGGGGACAATTTTTTTAATCTGCCATCCTGTCTGACACTGCAGTGCCACTCCTAGATGGGCCAGGTGTTTGTGTCGACCGCTTGGGTCGCTTAGCTTAGTCACACAGCTACCTCATTGCGCCTCTTTTTTTCTTTGCATCATGTGCTGTTTGGGGACAATTTTTTTAATCTGCGATCCTGTCTGACACTGCAGTGCCACTCCTAGATGGGCCAGGTGTTTGTGTCGGCCACTTGGGTCGCTTAGCTTAGTCATCCAGCGACCTCGGTGCACATTTTAGGATTAAAAATAATATTGTGAGGTGTGAGGTGTTCAGAATAGACTGGAAATGAGTGTAAATTATGGTTATTGAGGTTCATAATACTATGGGATCAAAATGACCCCCAAATTCTATGATTTAAGCTGTTTTTGAGTTTTTTTTTGTAAAAAAACACCCGAATCCAAAACACACCCGAATCCGACAAAAAATTTTCAGGGAGGTTTTGCCAAAACGCGTCCGAATCCAAAACACGCCCACGGAACCGAATCCAAAACCAAAATACAAAACCCGAAAAATTTCCGGTGCACATCACTAACATGTATGTACCCTTTTTGCCAGTGAGAGTAAGGATTTAAAATATACCTTCAGAGCGCGCCCCCCCCCCCGCGCTCTGCACCCTTGTGCTGAGAGACATGGCGCGCGCTGCGCGTGTACCTGTATGCCGCCTCTCTGCAGGACTCCGGTAATATAGTCACCAGCCTTCTGACTTCTGGCTCTGTTAGGCAGAGCCGGCCCTAGCCAATATGATGCCCCAGGCAAGATTTTGGCTGGTGCCCCCTAGCACTACAGCTGGTTCCGCCTCTGACCTTGCACCTCTTTCCCAGTACCATCACTCCTCACCCATAGCAGTCCTTATTTTGGTGTTTGTACCCCCTATATTTGAAATAGGAACAGTTCGCACATTTGGCGCACAACCCAAAAAGGGGCGTGTTTGCTGGCAAGGGGCATGGCCACACAATAACCCCAATTCCAATTACGCCACACAGTACTGCAACTTTATTCACATTAGATCATGTGATAGTGTCCATAATTCATATTACATCCCACATTAGTATCACTTTACCTTATAAACGTTACTCCTCACAGTAGAGCCCCTTATTCACATTACATCACACTGAATTGTTCCTTATATTCACATTACACCACACCCTATTGCTCTTTTTTCACATTAGACGACACAGTAGTGCCCTTTCTATACGCAACGCCACATAGTAGAGCACCTGAGCACCTTATACACATAATGCCACACATTAGTAATTCATTTATACACATTTCTCACAGTAATGCCCCTTACACATATGAGACACCTTATTACTGTCCTTGTAAACATAATGCGCCTTACACATTATAACAACCTTTATTAATACCCTTTTACACATAATGTCCCTTACACATATGCGCACATTAATGCCCTTATACACATAATGACACACAGTGCCCCTACACATTTGATGCACATTATTAGTGCCCCTATACACATAATGACACACATACAGTAGTACCCTGTTACACATATGCTGCACATTATTAATGCCCTTATACACATAATGACACACATACAGTAGTACTCTGTTACACATATGCTGCACATTATTAATGCCCTTATACACATAATGACACACATAGTGCCCCTTACACATATGTTGCACATTATTAATGCATTTTTACATAACACACATAATGCTCCTTACACATATTCTGAACACTACTGCACAACCAACCCACTCACATGCACACAGCACTCACACTGCCACTAACACTGTGACCTCTGCCTCTGCTTGGATACAGATGTGTCCTCATAAATCTTGCCTCAATGCTAATGTCAGGCACACCTTTTTTATTTTTTTATTTTATTTTTATGAAAATGCATCTTATTTGCATTACTATGTGGCTAGGATGCACAAGCAGCTTCTGATGATTAAAATGATATGCAGCATGCCTATATACTGTGTGAGACTGTGGCTGTATCTGCATATGAAATGCTACACACAGAATATAGGCATGCCGCATATCATTTTAATCAGCAGAAGCTGCTGATGCCCCTAGGCATATCAAATGCCCTAGGCAATTGCCTAGTTTGCCTATGTCTATGGCCGGCTCTGCTGTTAGGGGATGGTGGCAGTGCTGTGGGAGTGAACGCTGGCCAGGCTTGGGCTGTGTTCAGTACCCTTCAGGAGCTAATGGTGTCCTATCAGCGGAAGCAGAACCATTAACTATTTGAGAAGTTGGTTCCTACTTCCCCCCCTAAGTCCCACGAAGCAGGGAAGCTGTTGCCAGCAGCTTCCTTGTAAAATACAAAACCATAGAAAATCTTTTCCAGCAAAGCTCTGTAGCGCTCCACTGGTGTGCATCCAGTCTCCTGGGCACATTTTCTAACCTGAGGTCTGGAGGAGGGGCATAGAGGGAGGAGCCAGTTAACACTGTTGAAAAGTCTTAAAGTGCCGAAGGCTCCTGCGGAACCGTTTATACCCCATGGTACTAAAATGGACCCCAGCATCCTCTAGGACGTAAGAGAAAAGGGGATGCTGCCTGCTGTAATGTGTAAAAAGGGGGACTGTCTGCCGTAATGTGTAAAAAGGGGGACGCTGGCTGCTGTAATGTGTAAAAAGGGGGACTGTCTGCCGTAATGTGTAAAAAGGGGACGCTGCCTGCTGTAATGTGTAAAAAGGGGGACTGTCTGCCGTAATGTGTAAAAATAAGAATTTACTCACCGGTAATTCTATTTCTCGTAGTCCGTAGTGGATGCTGGGTACTCCGTAAGGACCATGGGGAATAGACGGGCTCCGCAGGAGACTGGGCACTCTAAAAGAAAGATTAGGTACTATCTGGTGTGCACTGGCTCCTCCCTCTATGCCCCTCCTCCAGACCTCAGTTAGGGAAACTGTGCCCGGAAGAGCTGACACTACAAGGAAAAGATTTGGAATCCCGGGTAAGACTCATACCAGCCACACCAATCACACCGTCCAACTTGTGATAACTATACCCAGTTAACAGTATGAACAACACATGAGCCTCATTAACAGATGGCTCATAACAAAACCCTTTAGTTAAGCAATAACTATATACACGTACTGCAGAGAGTCCGCACTTGGGACGGGCTCCCAGCATCCACTACGGACTACGAGAAATAGAATTACCGGTGAGTAAATTCTTATTTTCTCTGACGTCCTAGTGGATGCTGGGTACTCCGTAAGGACCATGGGGATTATACCAAAGCTCCCAAACGGGCGGGAGAGTGCGGATGACTCTGCAGCACCGCATGAGCAAACTCAAGGTCCTCCTCAGCCAGGGTATCAAACTTGTATAATTTTGCAAACGTGTTTGACCCCGACCAGGTAGCAGCTCGGCAAGGTTGTAATGCCGAGACCCCTTGGGCAGGCGCCCAAGAAGAGCCCCCTTCCTCGTGGAATGGGCTTTTACTGATTTAGGATGCGGCAGTCCAGCCGCAGAATGTGCAAGTTGAATCGCGCCACAGATCCAGCGAGCAATAGTCTGCTTAGAAGCAGGAGCACCCAGCTTGTTGGGTGCATGCAGGATAACAGCGAGTCAGCATTTTTGACTCTAGCCGTCCTGGAAACATAATTTTTCAGGGCCCGGACTACATTCAGCAACTTGGAGGCCTCCAAGTCTCGAGTAGCCGCAGGCACCACAATAGGTTGGTTCAAATGAAACGCTGATACCACCTTAGGGAGAAATTGGGGACGAATCCTCAATTCTGCCCTGTCCCTATGGAAGATCAGATAAGGGCTTTCACATGACAAAGCTGCCAATTCAGACACACGCCTAGCCGAAGCCAAGGCCAAATATATATATGACCACGTTCCACGTGAGATACTTCACTCCACGTTCTGAAGTGGCTCAAAACAATGTGATTTTAGGAAAACCTACACTACGTTGAGATCCCAAGGTGCCACTGGAGGCACAAAAGGGGGCTAAATATGCAGCACTCCCTTAACAACGTCTGAACTTCAGGCAGCGTCTTTCCTAGCCTTTAACAGCGTAGGAATCACTTCCTCTGGAACGCCCTTTTCCGTTAGGATCCTGCGTTCAACCACCAAGCCTTCAAACGCAGCCGCGGTAAGTCTTGGAACAGACAGGGCCCCTGCAGTAACAGGTCCGTCTGAGACACAGAGGCCATGGGTCCTCCGAGATCATTTTTTGTAGTTCTGGGTACCAAGTTCTTCTTGGCCCATCCGGAACTACGAGTATAGTTCTTACTCCTCTCTTACTTACTATCCTCAGTACCTTGGGTATGAGAGGAAGAGGTGGGAACACATAAACCTACTGGTACACCCACGGTGTCACTAGTGCGTCCACAGCTATCGCCTGAGGGTCTCTTGACCTGGCGCAATACTTTTGTAGCTTTTTGTTGAGGCGGGACGCCATCATGTCCACCTGTGGCCGTTCCCAACAGTTCACAATCTGCGTGAAGACTTCTGGATGAAGTCCCCACTCTCCCGGGTGGAGGTCGTGCCTGCTGAGGAAGTCTGCTTCCTAGTTTTCCACACCCGGAATGAACACTGCTGACAGTGTTAGCACGTGATACTCCGCCCATCGGAGAATCCTTGTGGCTTCTGCCAACGCCATCCTGCTTCTTGTGCCGCCTTGTCGGTTTACATGGGCGACAGCCGTGGTGTTGTCTGACTGAATCAGCACCGGCTGGTTTTGAAGCAGGGGTTCTACTTGCCTTAGGGCATTGTAACTGGCCCTTAGGTCCAGAATATTTTTGTGTAGGGAAGTCTCCTGACTCGACCATTGTCCTTGGAAATTTCTTCCCTGAGTGACTGCTCCCCAACCTCGGAGGCTTGCATCCGCGCTCACCAGGACCCATTCCTGAATGCCGAATCTGCGGCCCTCGAAAAGATGAGCACTCCGCAGCCACCACAGCAAAGACACCCTGACCCCGGGGACAGGGTGATCAGCTGATGCATCTGAAGATGCGATCCTCACTTGTCTAACAGGTCCCACTGAAAGTTCCTTGCATGGAACCTGCCGAAGGGAATTGCTTCGTAAGAAGCTACCACCTTGTAGAACCCAGAGATCCACCTGTGAGCGAACCCACTGGTCGCTGAAGTTCCGGAGACGCGCCCCCACCGCACCTGGCTCCGTCTGTGGAGCCCCAGCGTCATGCGGTGGACTCAATAGAAGCAGGGGAGGATTTTTGTTCCTGGGAACTGGCTGTCTGATGCAGCTTTTTCCCTCTCCCCCTGCCTCTGGGCAGAAAGGAAGCACCTTTGATCCGCTTGCCTTTCTGAGGCCGAAAGGACTGTACCTGATAGTACGGTGCTTTCGTAGGTTGTGAGGGAGCCTGAGGTAAAAATGTCGATTTCCCAGCTGTTGCTGTGGATACGAGGTCCGAGAGACCATCCCCAAACAATTCCTCACCCTTATAAGGCAAAACCTCCATGTGCCTTTTAGAATCAGCATCACCTGTCCACTGCCGGGTCCCTAATACCCTCCTGGCAGAAATGGACATTGCATTAATTCTAGATGCCAGCCGGCAAATATCCCTCTGTGCATCCCTCATATATAAGACGACGTCTTTAATATGCTCTATGGTTAGCAAAATAGTATCCCTGTCGAGGGTATCAATATTATCTGACAGGGTATCAGACCACGCTGCAGCAGCACTACACATCCATGCTGAAGCAATTGCAGGTCTTAGTATAGTACCTGAGTGTGTATATACAGACTTCAGGATAGCCTCCTGCTTTCTATCAGCAGGCTCCTTCAAGGCGGCCGTATCCTGAGACGGCAGTGCCACCTTTTTTGACAAGCGTGTGAGCGCCTTATCCACCCTAGGAGATATCTCCCAACGTGACCTATCCTCTGGCGGGAAAGGGTACGCCATCAGTAATTTTTTTAGAAATTACCAGTTTCTTATCGGGGGAACCCCACGCTTCTTCACACACTTCATTCAACTCATCTGATGGGGGAAAAAACACTGGCTGCTTTTTCTCCCCAAACATAATACCCTTTTTAGTGGTACCTGGGTTAATGTCAGAAATGTGTAACACATTTTTCATTGCCGTAATCATGCAACGGATGCCCCTTGTGGATTGTGTATATGTCTCATCCTCGTCGACACTGGAGTCAGACTCCGTGTCGACATCTGTATCTGCCATCTGAGGTAGCGGGCGTTTGTGAGCCCCTGATTGTCTTTGAGACGCCCTGGGCAGGCACAGGCTATGAAGCCGGCTGTCCCACGGCTGTTACGTCATCCAGCCTTTTATGTAAGGAGTTGACACTGTCGGTTAATACCTTCCACATATCCATCCACTCTGGTGTCGACCCCGCAGGGGGTGACATCACATTTATCGGCACCTGCTCCGCCTCCACATAAGCCTCCTCATCAAACATGTCGACACAGCCGTACCGACACACCGCACGCACACAGGGAATGCTCTGACTGAGGACAGGACCCCACAAAGTCCTTTGGGGAGACAGAGAGAGAGTATGCCAGCACACACCACAGCGCTATATAATTTGGGATTTACACTATTACAGAAAGTGATTTTTCCCTATAGCTGCTTTACATGTATAATTTGCGCCTAAATTTAGTGCCCCCCCTCTCTTTTTAACCCTTTGAGCCTGGAAACTGCAGGGGAGAGCCTGGGGAGCTGTCTTCCAGCGGAACTGTGAAGAGAAAATGGCGCCAGTGTGCTGAGGGAGATAGCCCCGCCCCCTTCACGGCGGACTTCTCCCGCTCTTATATTAATATTATGGCAGGGGATTTTTACACATATATAGTTTTTTAGACTATATTATGTGTTTTTTTGCCATTTTTAAGGTAATCTAATTGCAGCCCAGGGCGCCCCCCCCAGCGCCCGGCACCCATCAGTGACCGGAGTATGTGGTGTGCATGGGGAGCAATGGCGCACAGCTGCAGTGCTGTGCGCTACCTTAATGAAGACCGGAGTCTTCAGCCGCGATTTTCTCCTCGGAATCTTCCGTCTTCTGGCTCTGCAAGGGGGACGGCGGCGCGGCTTCGGGACAGGACGACCGAGGCTGGGCCTGTGTTCGATCCCTCTGGAGCTAATGGTGTCCAGTAGCCTAGAAGCCCAAGCTAGCTGCAAGCAGGTAGGTTCGCTTCTCTCCCCTAAGTCCCTCGTAGCAGTGAGTCTGTTGCCAGCAGATCTCACTGAAAATAAAAAACCTAATAAATACTTTCTTTACTAGGAGCTCAGGAGAGCCCCTAGTGTGCAACCAGCTCGAGCCGGGCACAGATTCTAACTGAGGTCTGGAGGAGGGGCATAGAGGGAGGAGCCAGTGCACACCAGATAGTACCTAATCTTTCTTTTAGAGTGCCCAGTCTCCTGCGGAGCCCGTCTATTCCCCATGGTCCTTACGGAGTACCCAGCATCCACTAGGACGTCAGAGAAAAGGGGGACGCTGTCTGCCGTAATGTGTAAAAAGGGGTTCTACCTGGTGTAGTGGTGCTACTGTGCAGCGTAATTTGAATAATGGAGACTACTGTGCACCGTAGTATGAATTGGTATTATTTTGTGGCCATGCCCCTTCCCCATGAAGCCATACCCCTATTTTTTTTTCTGCGTGCCTGCGGCGCGCACTGCCCAAGTCTTGCATGGGGGGGGCGCCAATGCCGTTTCTTGCACACAGCGCTAAAATGCCTAGTTACAGCACTGGTGCGAACACATGTGTAGCAGAGATGTACAAACAGATTTTGTGCAGTCTCTGAGTAGCCCAGGACTTACTCAGCCGCTGCGGTCACTTCAGCCTGTTCCGGATCGGAATTGACGTCAGGAACCCTCCATGCAAACGCATGGACATGCCTGCATTTTTCCAACCACTCCCAGAAAACGGTCAGTTGACACCCACAAACGGCTTCTTCCTGTCAGTCTCCTTGTGATCGCCTGTGTGAATGGATTCTTCGCACAAACCAAACGCTGATCCGCTTTGTACCTGTGCGACACGCCTGCGCATTGTGGTGCATACGCATGCGCAGTTCTGACCTGATCGCAGCACTGCAAAAAATGTTAGCGAGCGATCAGGTCTGAATTACCCCCCATGTGCACTGCAGGTGGGGCACATAGAAAATGTGCAGAGAGAGTTAGATTTGGGTGGGTTAATTTGTTTCTCTGCAGGGTAAATACTGGCTGCTTTATTTTTACACTGCAATTTAGATTTCAGTTTGAACACACCTCACCCAAATCTAACTCTCTCTCTGCACATGTTATATCTGCCCCATCTCCAGCGCACATGGGGGGTCATTCCGACCTGTTTGCACGCAGCGGTTCTTCGCTGCGGTGCGAATGGGTCGGGACTGCGGCTGCGAGGCGCCCGCAATGTGCACACGCATCATTGCCAGGCGGCGACCGTCGCTGCCGTCTGCGCAGAAAGTGATCGCAGCTGCGATCGCAAGAAGACTGACAAGCAGGAGGCGTTCCGGGGCGTCAACTGACCGTTTTCAAGGCGTGGTGAGGTGAACGCAGGCGGATCCAGGCGTTTGGAGGGCGGATGTCTGACGTCAATGCCGGGACCTTCATCGCTGGATCCGACGCACAGGGTAAGTAGGTCTGACCCTGGTCTTGTTATGCAGGAAACTTTTTTAGCATAGCAGGGCTGCACAAGCGAACGCAGCCCTGCTATGCTAAAATACACTCCCCCATAGGTCGCGTCAAGTTGATCGCACGAGCAGCAAAAAGTTGCGACATGCGATCAACTCGGAATGACCACCCTGGTTTTGCCCATTAGAGAAAGATTTTGCTTTTGCAATCAACCCTGAATTAGGCTGTCGCAGAACTGAACAAAATCTCAATCCTTGGTTTTGCTGAGATTTATTCCTTGTTCTAGTTCTATTATTATAGATTTCAAAAACAGATTTGTCAGTGTTTTACCCTGTCTTATTTAGTTTTAACTGCTTTTGGTTCAATTTGCTGTGGTTATGCATCACCAAAACCAGATAAGATAAGAAATAAGAACAAATGTTATAGATTACATGCGCACTGCAGCTGATCCACCAGAAGTGTCACCTATTTTTTATATTATTGGCTTTCCATATTATTGGCTTTTATATTATTTGCTTTACATTTGAGCCAATATCAATCAAGTAACAAAGATTTTCTTTGTAAAGCACTATTAGTGGATCTTACTAAGGGGGTAATTCCAAGTTGATCGCAGCAGGACTTTTGTTAGCAATTGGGAAAACCAGGGCCCCCATTCCGAGTTGTTCGCTCGCTAGCTGCTTTTAGCAGCATTGCACACGCTAAGCCGCCGCCCTCTGGTAGTGTATCTTAGCATAGCAGAATTGCGAACGAAAGATTTGCATAATTGCGAATAGAAATTTCTGTGCAGTTTCTGAGTAGCTCGGGACTTACTCTGCCACTGCGATCAGTTCAGTCAGTTTCGTTCCTGATTTGACGTCACAAACACACCCAGCGTTCGCCCAGACACTCCCCCGTTTCTCCAGCCACTCCCGCGTTTTCCCCAGAAACGGCAGCGTTTTTCCGCACACACCCATAAAATGGCCAGTTTCCGCCCAGAAACACCCACTTCCTGTCAATCACACTCCGATCACCAGAACGATAAAAAATTCTCGTTATGCCGTGAGTAAAATACCTAACTTTTGAGTAAAATAACTACCCGCATGTGCTCTGCAAACCTTGCGCATGCGCAGTAAGCGACTAATCGCAATATAGCGAAACTCGGCAACGAGCGAACAACTCGGAATGAGGGCCCATGTGCACTGCAGGGGAGGCAGATATAACATGTGCAGAGAGAGTTAGATTTGGGTGGGGTGAGTTCAATCTGCAATCTAAATTGCAGTGTAAAAATAAAGCAGCCAGTATTTACCCTGCACAGAAATAAAATCACCCACCCAAATCTAACTCTTTCTGCACATGTTATATCTGCCTCCCCTGCAGTGCACATGGTTTTGCCCAATTGCTATAAAAAATCCTGCTGCGATCAACTTGGAATTACCCCCTAAGTAGGGAGGCCAATCCCGGGATCGGAATCGGCGGGATCCCGGGATTTGGGCCCCAAAATGCCGGGATTTGAATCCCGGGATAGGAGCCTCCAATCCCGGGATTAGGGTGCGCATGCGCAGTTTTGCCGGGCTATGCGGCCCGGCTGTCAGCGAGGTATTACTTACATCTCGGGCAGCCATGAATAGACAATGACCGCGATGGCGGCATTTCAAATGTAGCGCCGGCCGCCAGCCAATCGAAGCTGGCGAACCGGCAGCCAATCAGGACAGCAGTAGCGGCTCCTGATTGGCTGCCGGACTGCCAGTTCTGACTGGCTGGCAGCCGGCGCTACATTTGAAATGCCGCGGCGTGGTCACTGTGTGTCCATGGTTACTGCTCGCCTAATAGTAAGAAGTCAGCGTGAGATGAGACCGGCAACTGCCCAGCCAGCCGCAGAACTGAGCAGATTTAAGGGACCAGTGGGTGACGTCATCGACAACTGCCGATCGCGGCTAGATGCACCCAAGGACACCGCACTAATGGAAAGCGGAGGAAAAGGTACCAGTTAGGGTAAGATAGGGACATGTAACCTGTCCCATTATCAAACTCCAGCACACCAGTTTTACTTATCACACTAAAAGGGCTGTAAAGTAAACATTTTATTTTCACAGATGCCACTGACATTATTATTATTATTATTATTTATTTTTAATACTATTTCTTTAGTTCCTTTTTTACTTTTTCACTGGCGCCCATAACAATTGTTACACACCTTAGTATGACAGGAAAGGCTCTGCCTCACCCCACCGCACGTCATTGCACCTAATAGTAATACTAATAGTAATAATAGTAATAGCTACCTACTACACCCTCCCTCACTGCTCCCTACATCCTCCCTGCTCCCTATACCCACCCTCCCTTCCTACTCCTTATATCCATTCTTCTGTGCTGCTCCCTACATCCTCCCTACACCCACCCTCCCTTCCTACTCCTTATATCCATTCTTCTGTGCTGCTCCCTAAATCCTCCCTACACCCACCCTCCCTTCCTACTCCTTACATCCATTCTTCTGTGCTGCTCCCTACACCCACGCTCCCTTCCTACTCCTTACATCCATTCTTCTGTGCTGCTCCCTACATCCTCCCTACACCCACCCTCCCTTCCTACTCCTTACATCCATTCTTCTGTGCTGCTCCCTACATCCTCCCTACACCCACCCTCCCTTCCTACTCCTTACATCCATTCTTCTGTGCTGCTCCCTACATCCTCCCTACACCCACCCTCCCTTCCTACTCCTTACATCCATTCTTCTGTGCTGCTCCCTACATCCTCCCTACACCCACCCTCCCTTGCTGCCCTCCAAATCCACTCTCCCTGCTCCTTACACTGATCCCTACTACAATCCCGGGATCCCGGGAATCCCGGGATTGAGCATTTTTCAATCCCGAATCCTGGGATTGAAAAAATGGCCCGGGACTGGCCTCCCTACCCCTAAGTTCATCACACAGCAAAGGGCCATACACACAGAGAGATCCCTCCTAGAGATGTGTGCTGAGCGTTATAGCACAGAATGCTCAGCACACATCTCCCTCGCTCCTACATACAGCGCGATATGTGCTAAGCGAGGGGGAGGTGGGAGCATACTTACCTACTCTCCCGGAAGCTGCGGGAGGCTCCCGTTTTTTGGGGTAGCCCCCCGCACCCCCGGAAGAGTGGGCAGGTCTCCCGCATCCTGCTCGCACCCTAGTGATGCGAGCAGGATGGAGAGATAACGCGGGTCCGTCGGGTGGAGAAGGGGTTAAAATGACGCAAATCGCTTCATTTTAGCCCCGCCCCCTTCCCGCGGACCCGCGAATCGCGGCATTTCCCGATGCGGGGGGCGGGGCTTAGTGATGTCACAGTCCGGTCCCGCCCCCCGAAGACACTGCAGCGTCTCCTCTCCGGGCTTCTCCCGGAGAGGAGAAAGAAAATGTAGGTAAGTATGGGTGGGAGGGAGGACAGGGACGCTTGCTTCACACAGAGGTGAAGTGAGCGATCTAACTAGATTTGGCATACAATTCTCCCACTTAGATTGTCATAATTGACTGCAAACTAGCTTTGTACACTGCTTCTAAATATAGATTACGATACTATTCAAAACACCTACAGTACAGGTATGTGTCATATAAGCAGCACTGCTGCAAAACTGAGACAAGCCAGCAACTAATACATTTACTAAGTCAAACAACAGAAATTAAGTGGATATACACAGAGGCGTCGGAACTGGGGGGGCAAGGGGGCAGCTCGCCCCCCCCCAAACATAGAGAGGCGCCGATCAGGATAGAGGAGGAGCGGAGGAGCGATGTGCGGTCAGGTGAAAGACCGCACATTACATCCTCCGCTCCGTGTAGTGAACATCCCGCGCCCAGTGCGGACCCCTCCCCCGTCATTTTCAGGCATTTTTTTGTTTGTTATAGCTGCCGCTGCGCTGCTAGTCACACAGCAGCAGCATCCCTGCAGCCAGAGGAGCTCCGCCTCCTTGAGTTCTGCTCTGCGAGGTGCGAGCATCCCGGCCGTCAGCTTGAGGGAGGAGGGGATCTCTCCGCGCGCGATGGATGCAGCCGATCCGATGGCGGATCTACTGAGCCTGGAGCCGGACAGGTGAGCGGGAACGGAGAGGGTGAGGAGGCTGGCTGTGGACTGTGCGGCTGGAGGCATCGCCGGGGACAGCGTGGGGGAGAGAGGGAAGAGACGGCTGGAGGCATCATCCCCTGTGACAGCGGGGGAGGGGGAGGAAGCTGCCTTAGACGCCGCTGGAAGCATCCCCTGTGACTAGGGGTAGAGGGGGCTGGCTGTGCCACTGGAGGCATCCTCTGTGCTCTGTGAAAGGGGGGGTGGGGGAGGAGGCTGTCAGTGCTGCTGGGAGGCATCCCCTGCCCCTGTCACCGTGCAGTGTGTGTGGGGGGGGGGGGGGGGTTAGGAGGCTGGCTGTGCCCTATCATTCACTATCCCCCTGTCACCCTCACCATGTCACCCACTATCCACCTGTCACCCTCACTATGTCACCCACTATCCACCTGTCACCCTCACTATGTCACCCACTATCCACCTGTCACCCTCACCATGTCACCCACTATCGCCCTGTCACCCTCACCATGTCACCCACTATCCCCCCGTCACCCTCACCATGTCACCCACTATCCCCCCGTCACCCTCACCATGTCACCCACTATCCCCCGTCACCCTCACCATGTCACCCACTATCCACCTCTCACCATCACCATGTCACCCACTATTCCCGTCACCCTCACCATGTCCCCCACTATCCCCCGTAACCCTCATGTCACCCACTATCCCCGTCACCCTCATTTCACCCGCTATCCCCGTCACCCTCACCATGTCACCCACTATCCCCCCGTCACCCTCACCATGTCACCCACTATCCCCCGTCACCCTCATGTCACCCACTATCCCCGTCACCCTCACCATGTCACCCACTATCCCCGTCACCCTCACCATGTCACCCACTATCCCCCCATCACCCTCACCATGTCACCGACTATCCCCCTGTCACCCTCACCATGTCACCTACTATCCACCTCTCACCCTCAACATGTCACCCACTATCCACCTGTCACCCTCACCATGTCACCCACTATCCCCCTGTCACCCTCACCATGTCACCCACTATCCCCCTGTCACCCACTATCCACCTGCCACCCTCACTATGTCACCCACTATCCACCTGTCACCCACACCATGTCACCCACTATCCACCTGTCACCCTCACCATGTCACCCACTATCCCCCTGTCACCCTCACCATGTCACCCATTATCTCCCTGTAGCTCTCTCTCCCTGTCACCCTCTCTACCTTTCACCCAGTGTCTCCATCACCTAGTATCTCCCTGTCTCCCTCACCGTCACCCACTATTTTTCTGTCACCCAATGTCTTTTTGTAAGCCACTATTTCCCTGACACTATCTATCTCCCTGTCACACCTCCTTGCTGAGAAATGCCTCATGAAAAGCAGCTCCCCCCTCTCTGCCTCCTTACTGAGGGAGCCGCACAGTTCTGCCTGTTGCTGCCGCTGCTGCCAGAGCCTGTCTCACTTACCACAGGCAGAGCAGCAGTGGCGATGGCGGCATGAAGAGATGTGCCGCTCACCCGCCCAGGAAGACCACACTATCTCAGGCAGCTCCCGAGCTCCGCCTCCCCAGTGGGCTGCTCTGAATCAAAGTGATAGCCGTAGCACACAGACAGAATCCCATGTGTGACAGGCTGCTGCCTCTTCCTAAAGAAAAGAGGAGGCGCTACTTACATTCCAAATATATGGTAATCAGCAGTCGGGGGGGGGGGGGGGGGGGGGGGTAGTGGCTCTCCGTATGTTATAATCTGTATGTGAATGTTTAATCCACACTTGGATTTAGAGTATTTCATTTGTTCTAATAAAGCTATTTTTATATGCCCCTTCCTTCACTCCCTGTAAGTCCATCCTCGGTGCCCCTGCCCTTACCCTCCCTGTAACTCCCCCCTCAGTGCCCCTGCCTTGACCCTCCCTTTAACACCCCATCAGCACCCATGCCCTCACCCTCCCTGTAACTCCCCGTCAGCATCCCTGCCCTCACCCTCCATGTTGCTCCCCCCTCAGTGTGCACTCATCCTCCTTCTAACTCCCCCCTCAGCATCCCAACTCTCACCCTCCCTGTAACTCTCCCCTCAGCGTCCCAGTCCTCATCCTTCCTGTAACTCGACCCTCAGTGCTCCTCATGCTCCTTCGAACTCCCTGTCAGCACCCATGCCCTCACCCTCCCTGTAACTCCCCGTCTGTGTCCCTGCCCTCACCCGCCATGTAACTACCCATCAGTGTCCCTGCCTCGACCGCCATGTAACGCCCCGTCAGCATCTCTGCCCTCACCTCCCTGTAACTCCCCCCTCAGTGCTCCTCACGCTCCTTCTAACTCCCTGTCAGCGCCCATGCCCTCACCCTCCCTGTAACTCCCCGTCTATGTCCTTGCCTTCACCCTCCCTGTAACTCCCATGGCCACTACTATCAGTCACCATGACGCCAGCACTGCACTGGTCACTGCTAGTGCTTGACCTACTCTCCCTGCTACATGGGGCACATGGTGGGAAACTAGAGTGGCATGGGAGAGCTGAGCTGCTTATTTTGCTGTTCTGTGTTCAAATAGTCGCCACCTCCAGGGGTAGTGTATATTTGCCGTGCAAGAGTTCGACTGCATGTGTACGCCGAGCTGCTAAAATCCACTAAAATCCACTTTGTGCAGTCTCTGCGCAGCCTACGACTTACTCCTATAGTGCGATCACATCAGGCTGATCGGGCCGGAGCTGACACCAGACACCCTCCCTGAAAACGCTTGGGCACACCTGCGGTTTTCCGGACACTCCCAGTAAACGGTCAGTTTCCACCCACAAACTGCCACTTCCTGTCAATCACCTTGCAAACGCCCGTGCCAACGGATTTTTCGCATCATCCCCTCGATGACCAGCGACACCCTTTGTTGCTGTCCAACGCCACTGCGCCGTTGATACCTGATTGCCCACTGTGTGAAAACATACAGCAGCGATCAGATCTGAATGACCCCCTTAGTGTGGATCTGGCCTTCTCAGTGTATTTCAGGTGGATCTGTCCTTTAGCGATTTAGCAATTTAGGGGCGCCAAAATGAAACTATATCTTGCCCCCCCCCAACCTAAAAACGTTCTGACGCCCCTGGATATACAGTAGGTAGACAGTATGCTATTAGGAATTAGACTGGCAAATATCAAGATACAGGAACATATCAAGAGGATGATCAGAAGGGAAGTTAAGTAATGGGAGAAATTGAAAATATGGTGGAGAGGAAGTATGGGAAAGGGGACTCACATAATTAGTAGTGATGAGCACCGGAAATTTTTCGGGTTTTGTGTTTTGGTTTTGGGTTCGGTTCCGCGGCCATGTTTTGGGTTAGAACGCGTTTTGGCAAAACCTCACCGAATTTTTTTTGTCGGATTCGGGTGTGTTTTGGATTCGGGTGTTTTTTTCAAAAAACCCTAAAAAACAGCTTAAATCATAGAATTTGGGGGTCATTTTGATCCCAAGGTATTATTAACCTCAATAACCATAATTTCCACTCATTTTCAGTCTATTCTGAACACCTCACACCTCACAATATTATTTCTAGTCCTAAAATTTGCACCGAGGTCGCTGGATGACTAAGCTCAGCGACCCTAGTGGCCGACACAAACACCTGGCCCATCTAGGAGTGGCACTGCAGTGTCACGCAGGATGGCCCTTCAAAAAACTACTCCCCAAACAGCACATGACGCAAAGAAGAAAAAAAAGAGGCGCAATGAGGTAGCTGTGTGAGTAAGCTAAGCGACCCTAGTGGCCGACACAAACACCTGGCCCATCTAGGAGTGTCACTGCAGTGTCACGCAGGATGGCCCTTCCAAAAAACACCCCCCAAACAGCACATGACGCAAAGAAAAAAAGAGGCGCAATGAGGTAGCTGTGTGACTAAGCTAAGCGACCCTAGTGGCCGACACAAACACCTGGCCCATCTAGGAGTGGCACTGCAGTGTCACGCAGGATGGCCCTTCAAAAAACTACTCCCCAAACAGCACATGACGCAAAGAAGAAAAAAAAGATGCGCAATGAGGTAGCTGTGTGACTAAGATAAGCGACCCTAGTGGCCGACACAAACACCTGGCCCATCTAGGAGTGGCACTGCAGTGTCAGACAGGATGGCCCTTCCAAAAAACACCCCCCAAACAGCACATGACGCAAAGAAAAAAAGAGGCGCAATGAGGTAGCTGTGTGACTAAGATAAGCGACCCAAGTGGCCGACACAAACACCTGGCCCATCTAGGAGTGGCACTGCAGTGTCACGCAGGATGGCCCTTCCAAAAAACATCCCCCAAACAGCACATGACGCAAAGAAAAAAAGAGGCGCAATGAGGTAGCTGTGTGACTAAGATAAGCGACCCAAGTGGCCGACACAAACACCTGGCCCATCTAGGAGTGGCACTGCAGTGTCACGCAGGATGGCCCTTCCAAAAACTACTCCCCAAACAGCACATGACGCAAAGAAAAATGAAAGAAAAAAGAGGTGCAAGATGGAATTGTCCTTGGGCCCTCCCACCCACCCTTATGTTGTATAAACAGGACATGCACACTTTAACCAACCCATCATTTCAGTGACAGGGTCTGCCACACGACTGTGACTGAAATGACGGGTTGGTTTGGACCCCCACCAAAAAAGAAGCAATTAATCTCTCCTTGCACAAACTGGCTCTACAGAGGCAAGATGTCCACCTCATCATCATCCTCCGATATATCACCGTGTACATCCCCCTCCTCACAGATTATCAATTCGTCCCCACTGGAATCCACCATCTCAGCTCCCTGTGTACTTTGTGGAGGCAATTGCTGCTGGTGAATGTCTCCACGGAGGAATTGATTATAATTCATTTTAATGAACATCATCTTCTCCACATTTTCTGGATGTAACCTCGTACGCCGATTGCTGACAAGGTGAGCGGCGGCACTAAACACTCTTTCGGAGTACACACTTGTGGGAGGGCAACTTAGGTAGAATAAAGCCAGTTTGTGCAAGGGCCTCCAAATTGCCTCTTTTTCCTGCCAGTATAAGTACGGACTGTCTGACGTGCCTACTTGGATGCGGTCACTCATATAATCCTCCACCATTCTTTCAATGGGGAGAGAATCATATGCAGTGACAGTAGACGACATGTCCGTAATCGTTGTCAGGTCCTTCAGTCCGGACCAGATGTCAGCATCAGCAGTCGCTCCAGACTGCACTGCATCACCGCCAGCGGGTGGGCTCGGAATTCTGAGCCTTTTCCTCGCACCCCCAGTTGCGGGAGAATGTGAAGGAGGAGATGTTGACAGGTCGCGTTCCGCTTGACTTGACAATTTTGTCACCAGCAGTTCTTTGAACCCCAGCAGACTTGTGTCTGCCGGAAAGAGAAATCCAAGGTAGGTTTTAAATCTAGGATCGAGCACGGTGGCCAAAATGTAGTGCTCTGATTTCAACAGATTGACCACCCGTGAATCCTTGTTAAGCGAATTAAGGGCTCCATCCACAAGTCCCACATGCCTAGCGGAATCGCTCTGTGTTAGCTCCTCCTTCAATGTCTCCAGCTTCTTCTGCAAAAGCCTGATGAGGGGAATGACCTGACTCAGGCTGGCAGTGTCTGAACTGACTTCACGTGTAGCAAGTTCAAAAGGTTGCAGAACCTTGCACAACGTTGAAATCATTCTCCACTGCGCTTGAGACAGGTGCATTCCACCTCCTATATCATGCTCAGTTGTATAGGCTTGAATGGCCTTTTGCTGCTCCTCCAACCTCTGAAGCATATAGAGGGTTGAATTCCACCTCGTTACCACTTCTTGCTTCAGATGATGGCAGGGCAGGTTCAGGCGTTTTTGGTGGTGCTCCAGTCTTCTGTACGTGGTGCCTGTACGCCGAAAGTGTCCCGCAATTCTTCTGGCCACCGACAGCATCTCTTGCACGCCCCTCTCGTTTTTTAAATAATTCTGCACCACCAAATTCAAGGTATGTGCAAAACATGGGACGTGCTGGAATTTGCCCAGATTTAATGCACACACAATATTGCTGGCGTTGTCCGATGCCACAAATCCACAGGAGAGTCCAATTGGGGTAAGCCATTCCGCGATGATCTTCCTCAGTTGCCGTAAGAGGTTTTCAGCTGTGTGCGTATTCTGGAAAGCGGTGATACAAAGCGTAGCCTGCCTAGGAAAGAGTTGGCGTTTGCGAGATGCTGCTACTGGTGCCGCCGCTGCTGTTCTTGCGGCGGGAGTCCATACATCTACCCAGTGGGCTGTCACAGTCATATAGTCCTGAGCCTGCCCTGCTCCACTTGTCCACATGTCCGTGGTTAAGTGGACATTGGGTACAACTGCATTTTTTAGGACACTGGTGAGTCTTTTTCTGAGGTGTGTGTACATTTTCGGTATCGCCTGCCTAGAGAAATGGAACCTAGATGGTATTTGGTACCGGGGACACAGTACCTCCAACAAGTCTCTAGTTGGCTCTGCAGTAATGATGGATACCGGAACCACGTTTCTCACCGCCCAGGATGCCAAGGCCTCAGTTATCCGCTTTGCAGCAGGATGACTGCTGTGATATTTCATCTTCCTCGCAAAGGACTGTTGGACAGTCAATTGCTTGGTGGAAGTAGTAAAAGTGGTCTTACGACTTCCCCTCTGGGATGACCATCGACTCCCAGCAGCAACAACAGCAGCGCCAGCAGCAGTAGGCGTTTCACGCAAGGATGCATCGGAGGAATCCCAGGCAGGAGAGGACTCGTCAGAATTGCCAGTGACATGGCCTGCAGGACTATTGGCATTCCTGGGGAAGGAGGAAATTGACACTGAGGGAGTTGGTGGGGTGGTTTGCGTGAGCTTGGTTACAAGAGGAAGGGATTTACTGGTCAGTGGACTGCTTCCGCTGTCGCCCAAAGTTTTTGAACTTGTCACTGACTTATGATGAATGCGCTGCAGGTGACGTATAAGGGAGGATGTTCCGAGGTGGTTAACGTCCTTACCCCTACTTATTACAGCTTGACAAAGGCAACACACGGCTTGACAAATGTTGTCCGCATTTCTGTTGAAATACTTCCACACCGAAGAGCTGATTTTTTTGGTATTTTCACCAGGCATGTCAATGGCCCTATTCCTCCCACGGACAACAGGTGTCTCCCCGGGTGCCTGACTTAAACAAACCACCTCACCATCAGAATCCTCCTGGTCAATTTCCTCCCCAGCGCCAGCAACACCCATATCCTCCTCATCCTGGTGTACTTCAACACTGACATCTTCAATCTGACTATCAGGAACTGGACTGCGGGTGCTCCTTCCAGCACTTGCAGGGGGCGTGCAAATGGTGGAAGGTGCATGCTCTTCACGTCCAGTGTTGGGAAGGTCAGGCATCGCAAACGACACAATTGGACTCTCCTTGTGGATTTGTGATTTCGAAGTACGCACAGTTCTTTGCTGTGCTTTTGCCAGCTTGAGTCTTTTCATTTTTCTAGCGAGAGGCTGAGTGCTTCCATCCTCATGTGAAGCTGAACCACTAGCCATGAACATAGGCCAGGGCCTCAGCCGTTCCTTGCCACTCCGTGTGGTAAATGGCATATTGGCAAGTTTACGCTTCTCCTCTGACAATTTTATTTTAGATTTTTGAGTCCTTTTTTTACTGATATTTGGTGTTTTGGATTTTACATGCTCTGTACTATGACATTGGGCATCGGCCTTGGCAGACGACGTTGATGGCATTTCATCGTCTCGGCCATGACTAGTGGCAGCAGCTTCAGCACGAGGTGGAAGTCGATCTTGATCTTTCCCTATTTTTGGAACCTCAACATTTTTGTTCTCCATATTTTAATAGGCACAACTAAAAGGCACCTCAGGTAAACAATGGAGATGGATGGATACTAGTATACTTATGGATGGACGAGCGACTGCCGACACAGAGGTAGCTACAGCCGTGGACTACCGTACTGCGTCTGCTGCTAATATAGACTGGATGATAATGATATAAAAAATATATATATATATCACTACTGCAGCCGGACAGGTATATATTATATAATGACGGACCTGCTGGACACTGTCAGCACTGCAGACTCCTAAAGTAAGCTACTAGTATCAAGAAGATAGAAAAAAAAAAAAACACCACAGGTAGGTGGTATACAATTATGGATGGACGAGCGACTGCCGACACAGAGGTAGCTACAGCCGTGGACTACCGTACTGCGTCTGCTGCTAATATAGACTGGATGATAATGATATAAAAAATATATATATATCACTACTGCAGCCGGACAGGTATATATTATATAATGACGGACCTGCTGGACACTGTCAGCACTGCAGACTCCTAAAGTAAGCTACTAGTATCAAGAAGATAGAAAAAAAAAACACCATAGGTAGGTGGTATACAATTATGGATGGACGAGCGACTGCCGACACAGAGGTAGCTACAGCCGTGGACTACAGTACTGCGTCTGCTGCTAATATAGACTGGATGATAATGATATAAAAAATATATATATATCACTACTGCAGCCGGACAGGTATATATTATATAATGACGGACCTGCTGGACACTGTCAGCACTGCAGACTCCTAAAGTAAGCTACTAGTATCAAGAAGATAGAAAAAAAAAACACACCACAGGTAGGTGGTATACAATTATGGATGGACGAGCGACTGCCGACACAGAGGTAGCTACAGCCGTGGACTACCGTACTGCGTCTGCTGCTAATATAGACTGGATGATAATGATATAAAAAATATATATATATCACTACTGCAGCCGGACAGGTATATATTATATAATGACGGACCTGCTGGACACTGTCAGCTCTGCAGACTCCTAAAGTAAGCTACTAGTATCAAGAAGATAGAAAAAAAAAAAAACACAACAGGTAGGTGGTATACAATTATGGATGGACGAGCTACTGCCGACACAGAGGTAGCTACAGCCGTGGACTACCGTACTGCGTCTGCTGCTAATATAGACTGGATGATAATGATATAAAAAATATATATATATATCACTACTGCAGCCGGACAGGTATATATTATATAATGACGGACCTGCTGGACACTGTCAGCACTGCAGACTCCTAAAGTAAGCTACTAGTATCAAGAAGATAGAAAGAAAAAAAACACCACAGGTAGGTGGTATACAATTATGGATGGACGAGCGACTGCCGACACAGAGGTAGCTACAGCCGTGGACTACCGTACTGCGTCTGCTGCTAATATAGACTGGATGATAATGATATAAAAAATATATATATATCACTACTGCAGGACAGGTATATATTATATAATGACGGACCTGCTGGACACTGTCAGCAGAATGCGTTTATAGAATAAAAACACCACACGACGAGTGTTTAACTTTTTCAGGCAGACAATCACAATATACTGGTGGTCAGTGGTCACTGGTCAGTCACACTGGCAGTGGCACTCTGGCAGCAAAAGTGTGCACTGTTAATGTACTCCTGCTATAACTGCTCCCCAGTCTCCCCCACAATTAAGCTGTGTGAGCAGTGAGCACTCAGCACAGTCAGATATACATAGATGATGCAGCACACTGAGGCTGAGCACAGATATGGTATACTGTGTCACTGTGTATCGTTTTTTTTCAGGCAGAGAACGGATTATATTAAATAATAATAAAACTGCACTGGTGGTCACTGGTCAGTCACTAGTAAACTCTGCACTCTCTGAGTACTCCTAAGCTCCAGTAAATCAAGTGTCTCACTCTCACTCTCTATCTATTTCTATTCTAAACGGAGAGGACGCCAGCCACGTCCTCTCCCTATCAATCTCAATGCACGTGTGAAAATGGCGGCGACGCGCGGCTCCTTATATAGAATCCGAGTCTCGCGATAGAATCCGAGCCTCGCGAGAATCCGACAGCGGGATGATGACGTTCGGGCGCGCTCGGGTTAACCGAGCAAGGCGGGAAGATCCGAGTCTGCCTCGGACCCGTGTAAAAAGGCTGAAGTTCGGGGGGGTTCGGATTCCGAGGAACCGAACCCGCTCATCACTAATAATTAGGTTTAAATCTTATTGTAAATTTGGTCACTGCATATGACTTCAGAGCGGTAACAGCACCTGAAATATATTGGATTCTTTATATGGGGTAATTGTATTTGAGAATGTTTTTATCTGTTTAAATAATCAATCTTAAAATACAAGTTGGCTATGTATGCATGTAAACCCTGAAACATTAGCAAATTTCTATTTCATTTTTATAAATGTTTACCAGGGAGACGTTGAGAGCTACCTGTCATTTTCAAGTATATCCGGTGGAAGAAATAGGGCAGCAGGTTTACCACATTCCTGTAGGCAAACTGTTTATTGAATTTAAAACCCCTTAGTACTACTGTATGCTTCTGGAAGTGGAACTGAGAAGATGCATGCTGCGTGTCACACGAGTGAGAAGTCTGAAAAGATAACCGAGCAACTCATCTACACAATGGGGGTAATTCCGACTTGATCGTAGCTGTGCTAAATTTAGCACAGCTACGATCAGGAACACAGACATAATGGGGGACACCCAGCACAGGGCTAGCCCGCCCCGCATGTCAGTGCCGGCCCTCCCTTCCCGCAGAAGTGCAAAAGCATCGCCGATCTTTTGCACTTCAGGAGTAGTCCCTGGCCAGCGCAGCTTTTGTGTGCTGGCCGGGAGCTACTCGACGCTGCCCGGTTCGCAGCAGCTGCGGCCCATCCCACGCACAGTCCGGCCACGCCTGCATTGGCCGTACCACGCCCACAAAACGGCGGCCAAACGTTGCAGTGCCGCCCCCTCCTGCCCAGCGACCGCCTCTGCCTGATTGCTAGGCAACGACAGCCATTAGCTGTCAGCCATGCGCTGGCGCACTGCAGCACCGGCGCACTGCAGCGCCGGCGCATGCGCAGTTCTGACCTGATCGCTGCGCCGCGAAGAACTGCAGCGAGCGATCAGGTCAGGATGACCCCCAATGTTCGAAGACTTGATAAGGAAAGTGGACATTATACTGGACTCCAGTTATAACAAAACCAAATATGATTGCATGCAAAATGGTGGGTATTGTAGTTACACTGTAACCAAAAACAGCATAAGTACAGTGCATGTATTTTGCCAATATGAGCTTAAGATGAAGTACTAGAAACTGTATTCCCATCGGTACCATAACCTACACCGCCATCATAAACTACATCTGCATATATGACAAAGTGCAAATGCAATGACAGTTGTGTCATATTTTATATACAGTAGGTTTGTTTTCTACCTCCCTGCAATCTGACATCCTCTATTATCAGTGCTATTAGGATATGCATGTCACATGGTAAACAGAATTGGATAATTAAATATATTATTCATTACAAATGGAATATGCCCGTTAAGTGGTTGGCAGACAGTGTAGTGGTCTCATTTTAAAATGAAAAGCCACTGATCTCAATGTAACTACCCAGTTCTTATTAAAACTAGAGATGAGCGGGTTCGGTTTCTCTGAAACCGAACCCGCACGAACTTCATGTTTTTTTCACGGGTCCGAGCAGACTCGGATCCTCCCGCCTTGCTCGGTTAACCCGAGCGCGCCCGAACGTCATCATGACGCTGTCGGATTCTCACGAGACTCGGATTCTATATAAGGAGCCGCGCGTCGCCGCCATTTTCACACGTGCATTGAGATTGATAGGGAGAGGACGTGGCTGGCGTCCTCTCCATTAGAAATTAGATTAGAAGAGAGAGAGAGATTGTGCAGAGTCAGACAGAGTTTACCACAGTGACCAGTGCAGTTGTTGTTAGTTAACTTTTATTTATTTTAATATAATATATCCGTTCTCTGCTATATCCGTTCTCTGCCTGAAAAAAAACGATACACAGCAGCAGCCAGTCACACAGTGTGACTCAGTCTGTGTGCACTCAGCTCAGCCCAGTGTGCTGCACATCAATGTATAAAAGGCAAAGCTTATAATAATTGTGGGGGAGACTGGGGAGCACTGCAGGTTGTTATAGCAGGAGCCCCCAGGAGTACATAATATTATATTAATTTAAAATTAAACAGTGCACACTTTTGCTGCAGGAGTGCCACTGCCAGTGTGACTAGTGGTGACCAGTGCCTGACCACCAGTATAGTAGTATATTGTTGTATGTATTGTATACTATCTCTTTATCAACCAGTCTATATTAGCAGCAGACACAGTACAGTGCGGTAGTTCACGGCTGTGGCTACCTCTGTGTCGGCAGTCGGAACTCGGCAGGCAGTCCGTCCATCCATAATTGTATTACAATATATACCACCTAACCGTGGTATTTTTTTTTCTTTCTTTATACCGTCGTCATAGTGTCATACTAGTTGTTACGAGTATACTACTATCTCTTTATCAACCAGTGTACAGTGCGGTAGTTCACGGCTGTGGCTACCTCTGTGTCGGCAGTCGGCAGGCAGTCCGTCCATCCATAATTGTATTATTATTATAATATATACCACCTAACCGTGGTTTTTTTTTCATTCTTTATACCGTCGTCATAGTGTCATACTAGTTGTTACGAGTATACTACTATCTCTTTATCAACCAGTGTACAGTGCGGTAGTTCACGGCTGTGGCTACCTCTGTGTCGGCAGTCGGCAGGCAGTCCGTCCATCCATAATTGTATTATTATTATAATATATACCACCTAACCGTGGTTTTTTTTTCATTCTTTATACCGTCGTCATAGTGTCATACTAGTTGTTACGAGTATACTACTATCTCTTTATCAACCAGTGTACAGTGCGGTAGTTCACGGCTGTGGCTACCTCTGTGTCGGCAGTCGGCAGGCAGTCCGTCCATCCATAATTGTATTATTATTATAATATATACCACCTAACCGTGGTTTTTTTTTCATTCTTTATACCGTCGTCATAGTGTCATACTAGTTGTTACGAGTATACTACTATCTCTTTATCAACCAGTGTACAGTGCGGTAGTTCACGGCTGTGGCTACCTCTGTGTCGGCAGTCGGCAGGCAGTCCGTCCATCCATAATTGTATTATTATTATAATATATACCACCTAACCGTGGTTTTTTTTTCATTCTTTATACCGTCGTCATAGTGTCATACTAGTTGTTACGAGTATACTACTATCTCTTTATCAACCAGTGTACAGTGCGGTAGTTCACGGCTGTGGCTACCTCTGTGTCGGCAGTCGGCAGGCAGTCCGTCCATCCATAATTGTATTATTATTATAATATATACCACCTAACCGTGGTTTTTTTATACCACCTAACCGTGGCAGTCCGTCCATAATTGTATACTAGTATCCAATCCATCCATCTCCATTGTTTACCTGAGGTGCCTTTTAGTTCTGCCTATAAAATATGGAGAACAAAAAAGTTGAGGTTCCAAAATTAGGGAAAGATCAAGATCCACTTCCACCTCGTGCTGAAGCTGCTGCCACTAGTCATGGCCGAGACGATGAAATGCCAGCAACGTCGTCTGCCAAGGCCGATGCCCAATGTCATAGTACAGAGCATGTCAAATCCAAAACACCAAATATCAGAAAAAAAAGGACTCCAAAACCTAAAATAAAATTGTCGGAGGAGAAGCGTAAACTTGCCAATATGCCATTTACCACACGGAGTGGCAAGGAACGGCTGAGGCCCTGGCCTATGTTCATGGCTAGTGGTTCAGCTTCACATGAGGATGGAAGCACTCAGCCTCTCGCTAGAAAACTGAAAAGACTCAAGCTGGCAAAAGCACCGCAAAGAACTGTGCGTTCTTTGAAATCCCAAATCCACAAGGAGAGTCCAATTGTGTCGTTTGCGATGCCTGACCTTCCCAACACTGGACGTGAAGAGCATGCGCCTTCCACTATTTGCATGCCCCCTGCAAGTGCTGGAAGGAGCACCCGCAGTCCAGTTCCTGATAGTCAGATTGAAGATGTCAGTGTTGAAGTACACCAGGATGAGGAGGATATGGGTGTTGCTGGCGCTGGGGAGGAAATTGACCAGGAGGATTCTGATGGTGAGGTGGTTTGTTTAAGTCAGGCACCCGGGGAGACACCTGTTGTCCGTGGGAGGAATATGGCCGTTGACATGCCAGGTGAAAATACCAAAAAAATCAGCTCTTCGGTGTGGAGGTATTTCACCAGAAATGCGGACAACAGGTGTCAAGCCGTGTGTTCCCTTTGTCAAGCTGTAATAAGTAGGGGTAAGGACGTTAACCACCTCGGAACATCCTCCCTTATACGTCACCTGCAGCGCATTCATAATAAGTCAGTGACAAGTTCAAAAACTTTGGGTGACAGCGGAAGCAGTCCACTGACCAGTAAATCCCTTCCTCTTGTAACCAAGCTCACGCAAACCACCCCACCAACTCCCTCAGTGTCAATTTCCTCCTTCCCCAGGAATGCCAATAGTCCTGCAGGCCATGTCACTGGCAAGTCTGACGAGTCCTCTCCTGCCTGGGATTCCTCCGATGCATCCTTGCGTGTAACGCCTACTGCTGCTGGCGCTGCTGTTGTTGCCGCTGGGAGTCGATGGTCATCCCAGAGGGGAAGTCGTAAGCCCACTTGTACTACTTCCAGTAAGCAATTGACTGTTCAACAGTCCTTTGCGAGGAAGATGAAATATCACAGCAGTCATCCTACTGCAAAGCGGATAACTGAGTCCTTGACAACTATGTTGGTGTTAGACGTGCGTCCGGTATCCGCCGTTAGTTCACAGGGAACTAGACAATTTATTGAGGCAGTGTGCCCCCGTTACCAAATACCATCTAGGTTCCACTTCTCTAGGCAGGCGATACCGAGAATGTACACGGACGTCAGAAAAAGACTCACCAGTGTCCTAAAAAATGCAGTTGTACCCAATGTCCACTTAACCACGGACATGTGGACAAGTGGAGCAGGGCAGGGTCAGGACTATATGACTGTGACAGCCCACTGGGTAGATGTATGGACTCCCGCCGCAAGAACAGCAGCGGCGGCACCAGTAGCAGCATCTCGCAAACGCCAACTCTTTCCTAGGCAGGCTACGCTTTGTATCACCGCTTTCCAGAATACGCACACAGCTGAAAACCTCTTACGGCAACTGAGGAAGATCATCGCGGAATGGCTTACCCCAATTGGACTCTCCTGTGGATTTGTGGCATCGGACAACGCCAGCAATATTGTGTGTGCATTAAATATGGGCAAATTCCAGCACGTCCCATGTTTTGCACATACCTTGAATTTGGTGGTGCAGAATTTTTTTAAAAACGACAGGGGCGTGCAAGAGATGCTGTCGGTGGCCAGAAAAATTGCGGGACACTTTCGGCGTACAGGCACCACGTACAGAAGACTGGAGCACCACCAAAAACTACTGAACCTGCCCTGCCATCATCTGAAGCAAGAAGTGGTAACGAGGTGGAATTCAACCCTCTATATGCTTCAGAGGTTGGAGGAGCAGCAAAAGGCCATTCAAGCCTATACAATTGAGCACGATATAGGAGATGGAATGCACCTGTCTCAAGTGCAGTGGAGAATGATTTCAACGTTGTGCAAGGTTCTGATGCCCTTTGAACTTGCCACACGTGAAGTCAGTTCAGACACTGCCAGCCTGAGTCAGGTCATTCCCCTCATCAGGCTTTTGCAGAAGAAGCTGGAGGCATTGAAGAAGGAGCTAACACGGAGCGATTCCGCTAGGCATGTGGGACTTGTGGATGCAGCCCTTAATTCGCTTAACAAGGATTCACGGGTGGTCAATCTGTTGAAATCAGAGCACTACATTTTGGCCACCGTGCTCGATCCTAGATTTAAAGCCTACCTTGGATCTCTCTTTCCGGCAGACACAGGTCTGCTGGGGTTGAAAGACCTGCTGGTGACAAAATTGTCAAGTCAAGCGGAACGCGACCTGTCAACATCTCCTCCTTCACATTCTCCCGCAACTGGGGGTGCGAGGAAAAGGCTCAGAATTCCGAGCCCACCCGCTGGCGGTGATGCAGGGCAGTCTGGAGCGACTGCTGATGCTGACATCTGGTCCGGACTGAAGGACCTGACAACGATTACGGACATGTCGTCTACTGTCACTGCATATGATTCTCTCAACATTGATAGAATGGTGGAGGATTATATGAGTGACCGCATCCAAGTAGGCACGTCACACAGTCCGTACTTATACTGGCAGGAAAAAGAGGCAATTTGGAGGCCCTTGCACAAACTGGCTTTATTCTACCTAAGTTGCCCTCCCACAAGTGTGTACTCCGAAAGAGTGTTTAGTGCCGCCGCTCACCTTGTCAGCAATCGGCGTACGAGGTTACATCCAGAAAATGTGGAGAAGATGATGTTCATTAAAATGAATTATAATCAATTCCTCCGCGGAGACATTGACCAGCAGCAATTGCCTCCACAAAGTACACAGGGAGCTGAGAAGGTGGATTCCAGTGGGGACGAATTGATAATCTGTGAGGAGGGGGATGTACACGGTGATATATCGGAGGGTGAAGATGAGGTGGACATCTTGCCTCTGTAGAGCCAGTTTGTGCAAGGAGAGATTAATTGCTTCTTTTTTGGGGGGGGTCCAAACCAACCCGTCATATCAGTCACAGTCGTGTGGCAGACCCTGTCACTGAAATGATGGGTTGGTTAAAGTGTGCATGTCCTGTTTTGTTTATACAACATAAGGGTGGGTGGGAGGGCCCAAGGATAATTCCATCTTGCACCTCTTTTTTCTTTTCTTTTTCTTTGCATCATGTGCTGATTGGGGAGGGTTTTTTGGAAGGGACATCCTGCGTGACACTGCAGTGCCACTCCTAGATGGGCCCGGTGTTTGTGTCGGCCACTAGGGTCGCTAATCTTACTCACACAGCTACCTCATTGCGCCTCTTTTTTTCTTTGCGTCATGTGCTGTTTGGGGAGGGTTTTTTGGAAGGGACATCCTGCGTGACACTGCAGTGCCACTCCTAGATGTGCCCGGTGTTTGTGTCGGCCACTAGGGTCGCTAATCTTACTCACACAGTCAGCTACCTCATTGCGCCTCTTTTTTTCTTTGCGTCATGTGCTGTTTGGGGAGGGTTTTTTGGAAGGGCCATCCTGCGTGACACTGCAGTGCCACTCCTAGATGGGCCCGGTGTTTGTGTCGGCCACTAGGGTCGCTAATCTTACTCACACAGCTACCTCATTGCGCCTCTTTTTTTCTTTGCGTCATGTGCTGTTTGGGGAGGGTTTTTTGGAAGGGACATCCTGCGTGACACTGCAGTGCCACTCCTAGATGGGCCCGGTGTTTGTGTCGGCCACTAGGGTCGCTTATCTTTCTCACACAGCTACCTCATTGCGCCTCTTTTTTTCTTTGCGTCATGTGCTGTTTGGGGAGGGTTTTTTGGAAGGGACATCCTGCGTGACACTGCAGTGCCACTCCTAGATGGGCCCGGTGTTTGTGTCGGCCACTAGGGTCGCTTATCTTTCTCACACAGTCAGCTACCTCATTGCGCCTCTTTTTTTCTTTGCGTCATGTGCTGTTTGGGGAGGGTTTTTTGGAAGGGACATCCTGCGTGACACTGCAGTGCCACTCCTAGATGGGCCCGGTGTTTGTGTCGGCCACTAGGGTCGCTTATCTTTCTCACACAGTCAGCTACCTCATTGCGCCTCTTTTTTTCTTTGCGTCATGTGCTGTTTGGGGAGGGTTTTTTGGAAGGGACATCCTGCGTGACACTGCAGTGCCACTCCTAGATGGGCCCGGTGTTTGTGTCGGCCACTAGGGTCGCTTATCTTTCTCACACAGTCAGCTACCTCATTGCGCCTCTTTTTTTCTTTGCGTCATGTGCTGTTTGGGGAGGGTTTTTTGGAAGGGACATCCTGCGTGACACTGCAGTGCCACTCCTAGATGGGCCCGGTGTTTGTGTCGGCCACTAGGGTCGCTAATCTTACTCACACAGCTACCTCATTGCGCCTCTTTTTTTCTTTGCGTCATGTGCTGTTTGGGGAGGGTTTTTTGGAAGGGACATCCTGCGTGACACTGCAGTGCCACTCCTAGATGGGCCCGGTGTTTGTGTCGGCCACTAGGGTCGCTTATCTTACTCACACAGCGACCTCGGTGCAAATTTTAGGACTAAAAATAATATTGTGAGGTGTGATGTGTTCAGAATAGGCTGAAAATGAGTGTAAATTATGTTTTTTGAGGTTAATAATACTTTGGGATCAAAATTACCCCCAAATTCTATGATTTAAGCTGTTTTTTAGGGTTTTTTGAAAAAAACACCCGAATCCAAAACACACCCGAATCCGACAAAAAAAATTCGGTGAGGTTTTGCCAAAACGCGGTCGAACCCAAAACACGGCCGCGGAACCGAACCCAAAACCAAAACACAAAACCCGAAAAATTTCCGGCGCTCATCTCTAATTAAAACTCTATAAAGACTGAAGCAATTCCTTGAACTTGTGATGATTAGGGTTATAGCACTCAGGGCCAGCCCGACGCATACGCGGGCTATGCAGCCGAGTTGAGCACCAGGCAGTAGAGGGCGCTCTACAGCAGCGGTGGCCAGCAAGCGGCTCGATCCGCTCCCGGCCACCGCTGCCCGGCGCGCACAAATGTCTCCGGCGGCAGTGACTATCTTAAATTCGGTGACGGCCTGTGAGCCAATCAGAGCTCGCGGACCGGCAGCTGAGGATCCTGATTGGCTGCCGGACCGCGAGCTCTGATTGGCTCACGGGCCGGCGCGAATTGAAGATAGACACCGCCACTGGACACTGAGGGGTAGGAGAGGCGCACGCTGAGCTTTCCTCCCCTCACAACAGCAGGTGAGCAGCACTTTTTTTTGAGGTGGGGGGGAGAGGCACTGTGGGGACATGTGTATCAGCACTGGGGGCATATCTGGCGCAGTGGGAGGCACTGTGGGGACATGTGTATCAACACTGGGGGCATATCTGGCGCTGTGGAGGCACTGTTGGGGCATGTGTATCTGCACTGGGGGCATATCTGGCGCTGTGGGGGCATGTGTATCTGCACTGGGGGCATATCTGGCACTGTGGGGAAATGTGTATCTGCACTGGGGGCATATTGGACACTGTGGGGAAATGTGTATCTGCACTGGGGGCATATCTGGCGCTGTGGGGAAATGTGTATCTGCACTGGGGGCATATCTGGCGCTGTGGGGACATGTATATCTGCACTGGGGGCATATCTGGCACTCTGGGGAAATGTGTATCTGCACTAGGGGCATATCTGGCGCTGTGGGACATGTGTATCTGCACTGGGGGTATATCTGGCACTGTGGGGGACAGGTGCATCTGCACTGGGGGCATATCTGGCACTGTGGGGGACATGTGTATCTGCTCTGGGGGCATATCTGGCACTAAGGGGGCATGTGTATCTGCACTGGGGGCATGTCTGACACTGTGGAGGCATGTGTATCTGCACTGGCGGCATATCTGGCACTGTGGGGACATGTGTATCTGCACAGGGGGCATATCTGGCACTGTGGGGGACATGTGTATCTGCACTGGGGGCATATCTGGCACTAAGGGGGCATGTGTATCTGCACTGGGGGCATATCTGACACTGTGGAGGCATGTGTATCTGCACTGGGGGCATATCTGACACTGTGGAGGCATGTGTATCTGCACTGGGGGCATATCTGACACTGTGGAGGCATGTGTACCTGCACTGGGGGCATATCTGGCACTGTGGGGAAATGTGTATATGCACTGGGGGCATATCTGACACTGTGGGGACATGTATATCTGCACTGGGTGTATCTGCACTGGGGGTATATCTGGCGCTGTGGTCAGGTGGAGGAGGGAGCCGCAGCAGCACAGTGTAATTGGTGGAGGCGCTGCTGCTGTCCCTCTCCTTCACCATAGGCTGTCCTCCGCCACTGTGAATGCTGGGAAGCGCATCCCAGCATTTACAGCGGCGGAGGACAGGCTATGGTGAAGGAGAGGGACAGCAGCGCCTCCGCAAATTACACTGCGCTGCTGCTGCTCCCTCCTCCAACTCCCTCCCCCTCCTAACCCCCATGCCCAGGATCATCATTCGCAATCAAGCTGCACAGAGGAGCCTGACTGCCAGCGGAGACAGTAAGTATAATCTTTTCTATCTATCTATCTATCTATCTATCTATCTATCTATCTATCTATCTATCTATCTACATATTCTGTCTGTCTGCCACAATGTGTAAAAAGGGGGACTGGCTGCCTTAATGTGTAAAAAGGGGGCGCCGTCTGCCATAATGTGTAAAAAGGGGGCGCAGTTTGCTGTAATGTGTAAAAAGGGCACGCTATCTGCCGTAATGTGTAAAAAGGGGACGCTGTCTGCCGTAATGTGTAAAATGGGGGTGCTGTCTGCCTTAATGTGTAAAAAGGGGACGCTGTCTGCCGTAATGTGTAAAAAAGGGACACTGTCTGTCGTAACGTGTAAAAAGGGGGACGCTATCTGCCGTAATGTGTAAAAAATGGGACGCTGTCTGCCGTAATGAGTAAAAAGGGGAATCTGTCCGCCATAATGTGTAAAAGGGGCTCTACCTGGTGTAGTGGTGCTACTGTGTGGCGTAATTTGAATAATGGAGACTACTGTGCCCCGTTATATGAATTGGTATTATTTTGTGGCCACGCCCCTATATTTGTTGTGCGCACCTTAGGCGCGCACTGCCCCTGTTTTACATAGACGGGGGGGGGGGGGGGGGGGGCTTTCCGATGCCGTTTCTTGCACACAGCGCTAAAATGTCTAGTAACAGCACTGTTGCTAGGTATCCATTTCCCTGGCCCTGAGCAGGTCCCCCTCACCAGATCCTCTTCAGGGGTGAGGGGGTGGACTTGGATGGGATGGGGGGGGGGGAATCAAAGCATTTTGTCGCACCTGGGCCCACCGCGCGCTAGTTCCGACACTGGCTGTGGTGACATGTGTATCTGGCACTGGGGACATCAGTCACCCACTATCTGCCTGTCACCCCTTCCTCACCAGTAACCTATTATATCCCTGTCACCCACTATCACCCTGTACCATGGGGAGTACAATTGTGTAGCCACACCCCTTTCTTGTAATACCACACCCCTTTTATCCCATCAAGGGGTGCCAAAATAGATTTTTGCTTAATAAAAAAAATAAGAATTTAAACCTACCGGTAAATCTTTTTCTCGTAGTCCGTAGAGGATGCTGGGGACTCCGTAAGGACCATGGGGATAGACGGGCTCCGCAGGAGACATGGGCACTTTAAGAAAGACTTTAGATCTGGTGTGCACTGGCTCCTCCCTCTATGCCCCTCCTCCAGACCTCAGTTAGAGAAACTGTGCCCAGAGGAGACGGACAGTACGAGGAAAGGATTTTTGTTAATCCAAGGGCAAGATTCATACCAGCCACACCAATCACACCGTATAACTTGTGATATACTATCCAGTTAACAGTATGAAAACGACATAGCATCAGTCCAAGACCGATGACACTATAACATAACCCTTATTTAAGCAATAACTATACACAAGTCTTGCAGAAGTAGTCCGCACTTGGGACGGGCGCCCAGCATCCTCTACGGACTACGAGTAAAAGATTTACCGGTAGGTTTAAAATCTTATTTTCTCTTACGTCCTAGAGGATGCTGGGGACTCCGTAAGGACCATGGGGATTATACCAAAGCTCCCAAATGGGCGGGAGAGTGCGGATGACTCTGCAGCACCGATTGAGCAAACAGGAGGTCCTCCTCAGCCAGGGTATCAAACTTATAGAACTTTGCAAAGGAGTTTGAACCCGACCAAGTAGTAGCTCGGCACAGCTGTAGCGCCGAGACCCCTCTGGCAGCCGCCCAAGAAGAGCCCACCTTCCTAGTGGAATGGGCCTTGACCGATTTAGGTAACGGCAATCCCGCCGTAGAATGAGCCTGCTGAATCGTGTTACAGATCCAGCGAGCAATAGTCTACTTTGAAGCAGGGGCACCAATCTTGTTGGTTGCATACATGACAAACAGTGCTTCTGTTTTTCTGACTGTAGCAGATCTGGCCACGTAAATTTTCAAAGCCCTGACCACATCAAGGGACTCGGGATCCTCCAAGTCACGCGTAGCCACAGGCACCACAATAGTTCATATGAAAGGATGAAACCACTTTTGGCAGGAATTGAGGACGGGTCCGCAATTCCGCTCTATCCATATGGAAAATCAGATAGGGGCTTTTATGTGATAAAGTCGCTAATTCCGACACTCGCCTAGCCGAAGCCAAGGCTAATAACATGACCACCTTCCAAGTGAGGTTTTTCAACTCCACCGTTTTAAGTGGTTCAAACCAGTGTAACTTAATGAAACTTAACACCACGTTAATGTCCCAAGTCGTCACCGGAGGTACAAAAGGAGGCTGAATACGCAGTACTCCCTTCACAAAAGTTTGTACTTCAGGGAGAGAGGCCAATTCCTTTTGAAAGAAAATGGATAAGGCCGAAATCTGAACCTTAATAGATCCTAATTTTAGGCCGAAATTCATTCCAGTTTGCAGGAAGTGAAGGAAACGGCCCAGATGGAATTCTTCCGTAGGAGCATTCCTGGCCTCACACCAAGAAACATATTTTCGCCATATACGGTGATAATGTTTAGATGTCATGTTTTTCCTAGCCTTTATTAGCGTAGGAATGACCTCATCCGGAATACCCTTATCCGCTAGGATCCGGCGTTCAACCGCCATGCCGTCCAACGCAGCTGCGGTAAGTCTTGGAATAGACATGGCCCCTGTTGCAACCGGTCCGGTCTTAGAGGAAGAGGCCACGGATCTTCTGTGAGCATTTCCTGCAGATCCGGATACCAGGTCCTTCGTGGCCAATCTGGAACAATGAGGATTGTTCTCATTCCTCTCCCTCCTACCATTCTCAACACCTTGAGTATGAGAGGAAGAGGGGGAAATACATAGACCGACTGGAACACCCACGGTGTCACTAGGGCATCTACAGCTACTGCCTGAGGGTCTCTTGACCTGGTGCAATACCTCTGTAGCTTCTTGTTGAGGCGGGACGCCATCATGTCTATCTGTGGCAGTTCCCACTGACTTGCAATCTGTGCGAAGGCTTCCTAAAGAAGTCCTCTCTTGGATGCAGGTCGTGTTTGCTGAGGAAGTCTGCTTCTCAGTTGTCCACTCCCGGAATGAACTGCTGAAAATGTGCTTACATGATTTTCCGCCCAGCGGAGAATCCTGGTGACTTCTGCCATTTCCACTCTGCTCTTTGTGCCGCCTTGGCGGTTTACATGAGCCACTGCGGTGATGTTGTCTGACTGGATCAGAACCGGTAGGTCGCAAAGCAATGTTTCCGCTTGCTGAAGAGCACTCTGCAGCCACCACAGGACAGACACCCTGGCCCTAGGGGACAGGGTGATTAACTGATGCATCTGTAGATGTGATCCGGACCGCTTGTTCCGTAGATCCCATTGGAAAGTCCTCGCATGGAACCTGCCGAAGGGAATGGCCCCGTAAGATGCCACCATCTTTCTCAGGACCCGAGTGCAGTGATGCACTGACACCTGTTTTGGCTTTTTACCAGAGTCATTAGTTCCTGGGCCTTCTCTATCAGAAGATAAACCCATTTCTGGTCCGTATTCAGAATCATACCCAAGAAGGGCAGACTAGTCATAGGAACCAACTGTGACTTCGGGATATTGAGAATCCAGCCGAGTTGCTGTGACACCTTTAGCGAAAGTGACACGCTGTTCAACAACTGCTCTTTTGATCTCGCCCTTATTAGGAGATCGTCCAAGTATGGGATAATTGTGACTCCTTGCTTGCGTAGGAGCACCATCATTTCTGAAAATTACCCTGAAATTGGTAATGACAATACTGTACCGTAAATCTCAGGTATGCCTGATGGGGTGGATAAATGGGAACATGCAGGTATGCAGCCTTTACGTCTAGATACACCATAAAATCCCCCCCTTCCAGGCTGGCGATGATCGCTCTGAGCGATTCCACCTTGAATTTGAACCTTTTCAAGTATAGGTTCAGAGATTTTAATTTTAAAATAGGTCTGACCGAACCGTCCGGTTTCGGGGCTACAGCCAAGGTTGAGTAAGATCCCCTTCCTTGTTGAAGGAGGGGAACCTTGAGCACCACCTGTTGGAGATACAATGTGTGAATTGTATTTAATATTATCTCCCTTTCTGGGGGTGAAGCCGGTAGGGCCGATAAGGAAAACCGGCGAGGAGGCACCTCTTCGAATTCCAGCCTGTAACCCTGAGAAACAATTTCTATTGCCCAGGGATCCACCTGTGAGTGAACTCAGATGTGGCTGAAGAGTCGAAGACGTGCTCCCACTGGGGCGGACTCCCTTAGCGGAGCCCCAGCGTCATGCGGTGGATTTAGTAGAGGCCGGGGAGGACTTCTGTTCCTGGGAACTAGCTGTGCCCTGCGCCCTTACCTCTGGTAAGAAAGGACGCTCCTCGTACTTTCTTGTTTTTCTGTGACCGAAAGGACTGCACTTGATAATGTCGTGCTTTCTTAGGCTGTGAGGGAATATAAGGCAAAAGATCAGATTTACCAGCTATAGCTGTGGAGACCAGGTCCGAGAGCCCTTCTCCACACAATTCCTCACCCTTGTAAGGTAAAACCTCCATATGCCTCTTTTAGTCGGCATCACCTGTCCATTGCATGTTCCACAGGACACGTCTAGCAGAAATCGACATAGCGTTGACTCTAGAACCCAGTAGACCAATGTCTCTTTGAGCATGTCTTATATATAAGACAGCATCTTTTATATATCCTAGGGTCAATAACATGGTATCCTTATCTAGGGTTTCAATCTCCGCTGATAAGGTATCTGTCCACGCTGCTACAGCGCTATAAACCCATGCCGACACAATCGCCGGTCTGTGTAGTGTACCAGAATGTGTGTAAATGGACTTCAAAGTACTTTTCTGCATGCTATCTGCAGGATCCCTGAGGGTAGCTGTATCTTGGTATGTCAGCGCTACCTTTTGGGTAAACGTGTCAACGCCTTGTCCACCCAAGGGGAGGATTCCCATCGTATCCTGGCCCTAGCAGGGAAAGGATACGCCATGAGAATTCTTTTGGGAAACTGCAGTTTCTTGTCTGGAGATTCCCGCTCTTTTTCACACAATTCATTTGGTTCATGAGAGGGGGGAAATGTTATCTCAGCTTTCTTCCCCTTAAACATGTGTACCCTCGTGTCAGGGACAGATGGGTCATCAGTGATATGCAAAACATCTTTTATTACAATAATCATATATTGAATACTTTTCTGCCAGTTTTGGCTGTAACTTTGCATCATCGTAGTCGACACTGGAGTCAGACTCTGTGTCGGTATCAGTGTCTATTATTTTGGATAGTGGGTGTTTTGAGACTCTGAAGGTCCCTGTGACATAGGGACAGACATGGGTAGATTCCCTGTCTGTTCTCTAATCTTTTGTGCAATAAATTTACCTCAGCACTTAATTCCACATATCCAGTCAGGTGTCGGCGTTGTCGACGGAGACACCACACACACACATTTGCTCCATCTCCTCCTTAGAAGAGCCTTTTACCTCAGACATGTCGACACACGCGTACCGACACACCACACACTCAGGGAATCCTCTTATCTGAAGACAGTTCCCCCACAAGGCCCTTTGGAGAGAAAGAGAGAGAGTATGCCAGCACACACCCAGCGCTAATACCCCAGGAAAAACACACAATGTGTTTACCCAGTAGCGCTGTAATACTATTATTTGCTGCCAATTATGTGCCCCCCCCCTCTTCTCTGAAACCCCCTTTCACCGTGGATAAGCAGGGGAGAGTTCGTGGAGCTTCCTCTCAGCTGTGCTGTGGAGAAAATGGCGCTGGTGAGTGCTGAGGGAGAAGCCCCACCCCCTCGGCGGCGGGCTTCTGTCCCGCTTAAATATAATAAAAACTGGCGGGGGCTCTTTATATATACAGTGCCTAGCTGTATATATATCTCTTTTGCCAGAAATGAGGTTTATATTGCTGCCCAGGGCGCCCCCCCTGCGCCCTGCACCCTTACAGTGACTGCCGTGTGTGAGGTGTGTGGGAGCAATGGCGCACAGCTGCACTGCTGTGCGTTACCTCAGTGAAGATCATGAAGTCTTCTGCCGCCTCTGAAGTCTTCTTTTCTTCTCATACTCACCCGGCTTCTATCTTCCGGCTCTGTGAGGAGGACGGCGGCGCGGCTCCGGGACGAACTCCAGGGTGAGACCTGTGTTCTGACTCCCTCTGGAGCTAATGGTGTCCAGTAGCCTAAGAAGCAGAGCCTTGAAACTCACAGAAGTAGGTCTGCTTCTCTCCCCTCAGTCCCTCGATGCAGGGAGTCTGTTGCTAGCAGGCTCCCTGAAAATAAAAAACCTAACAAATATACTTTCTGTCAGAAAGCTCAGGAGAGCTCTCTGAAAAGCACCCAGTCACCACTGGGCACAGTATCAAACTGAGGTCTGGAGGAGGGGCATAGAGGGAGGAGCCAGTGCACACCAGATCTAAAGTCTTTCTTAAAGTGCCCATGTCTCCTGCGGAGCCCGTCTATCCCCATGGTCCTTACGGAGTCCCCAGCATCCTCTAGGACGTAAGAGAAAATAAGCTTGGGCCGGCCCTGATAGCACTGCAGTAAAACAGATATATACCCATGTACAGTATACTGCCTTAAGCATGGTTAGAGAAAGACCGTCAGAACAGCTTACAGTACATACTGTAGGCAACAATCAATGTACAAGGTAGGGTGACAGATTACAATGCATAAATTCACCACACAGGGCTCATTTGCCAACTTTTCCCAACACAGTGGGAAACCCAATTTACCTCTGAGCAAAAAACAGGATTTTAATACCTACCGGTAAATCCTTTTCTCCTAGTCCGTAGAGGATGCTGGGGTCCACTTCAGTACCATGGGGTATAGACGGTTCCGCAGGAGCCATGGGCACTTTAAGACTTTTCTAGAGTGTGAACCAGCTCCTCCCCCTATGCCCCTCCTCCAGACCTCAGTATAGGAACTGTGCCCAGGGAGACGGACATTTCGAGGAAAGGATTTACTTTTAATTTAACGGTGAGATTCATACCAGCTCACACTTCAACCATGCCGCACACATGGCATTCAACAAAACACATGCCAACGGGCATGAACATTTCAGCAGCTGTGCTGAAAACATTTTTAACAAAATAACAACTGCAGGTAAAGTACGCACTGGGCTAGGAGCCCAGCATCCTCTACGGACTAGGAGAAAAGGATTTACCGGTAGGTATTAAAATCCTGTTTTCTCATACGTCCTAGAGTATGCTGAGGTCCACTTCAGTACCATAGGTTTATACCAAAGCTCCAGTACAGGCGGGAGAGTGCAGATGACCCTGCAGCACCGACTGACCAAACTGTAGGTCCTCAACGGCCAAGGTGTCAAACTTGTAAAACTTAGCAAACGTGTTTGCCCCTGACCAAGTAGCTGCTCTGCAAAGCATCCGCCTAGGATGAGCCCACCTTCCTAGTAGAATGGGCATTCACCGAATTCGGTGCCGGCAATCCTGCCGTAGAATGAGCGTGCTGAATCGTACCTCTGATCCAGCGCGCAATAGTCTGCTTAGAAGCAGGACACCTAATCTTGTTCGGAGCATACAGGACAAACAGAGCCTCTGTTTTCCTGTTCTTGCAATATAAATTTTCAAAGCTCTGACCACATCCAGAGACTTTGAACCAGCTAAGGTGTCAGTAGCCACTGGCACCACAATAGGTTGGTTTATATGGAAAGAACAAACCACCTTAGGAAGAAATTGCTGACGAGTTCTTAACTCAGCTCTATCTTCATGGAAAATCAAGTACGGGCTCTTGTGAGACAAGGCCCCTAACTCAGACACCCTTCTTGCGGATGCCAAGGCCAACAGCATGACGACTTTCCAAGTGAGAAACTTCAATTCTATCTCCTGGAGAGGTTCAAACCAATCCGATTGAAGGAACTGCAACAACACGTTAAGATCCCATGGTGCCACTGGAGGCACAAATGTAGGTTGGCTGTGCAGAACCCCTTTCACGATGGTCTGAACTTCTGGAAGGGAGGCCAATTGTTTTTGAAAGAAAATGGACAAGGCCGAAATCTGGACCTTGATTGAACCCAATCGTGGGCCCACATCCACACCCGCCTGAAGAAAATGGAGAAAACGTCCTAACTGAAACTCTTCCGTTGGAGCCTTCTTGGATTCACACCAAGACACATATTTTCTCCAAATACGGTGGTAATGTTTAGACGTTACCCCTTTCCTGGCCTGAATCAGAGTGGGAATGACTTCTTTGGGAATACCCTTCCGGGCTAGGATCCGGCGCTCAACAGCCATGCCGCCAAACGCAGCCGCGGTAAGTCTTGATACACGCACGGCCCCTGCTGCAGCAGGTCCTCGCGAAGAGGAAGAGGCCGAGGATCTTCTATGAGTAACTCCTGAAGATCTGGATACCAAGACCTCCGTGGCCAGTCCGGGACAACGAGGATCGCTCGAACCCTTGTTCTTCTTATGATCTTGAGAACTTTTGGTATTAGTGGAAGTGGAGGGAAGACATACACCGACCGAAACACCCACTGGGTCACTAGTGCATCCACTGCTATTGCTTGAGGGTCTCTCGACTTGGAACAATATCTCTGAAGCTTCTTGTTGAGACAAGATTCCATCATGTCTACTTGAGGAACTCCCCAAAGACCTGTCACCTCTGCGAAGACTTCTTGGTGGAGGCCCAATTCTCCTGGATGGAGATCGTGTCTGCTGAGGAAGTCTGCTTCCCAGTTGTCCACTCCTGGAATGAAAATTGCCGACAGAGCTCTTGCATGTCTTTCTGCCCAGAGGAGGATCTTTGTCACCTCTGCCATCGCCGCTCTGTTTTTCGTTCCGCCCTGATGGTTTATGTACGCGACTGCTGTTACATTGTCCGACTGGATCTGTACGGGTTGATCTTGAAGAAGATGCACCGCTTGTAGAAGGCCATTGTTCCTTGTAAGCTTTCACCCTGTGTGACTGCTCCCCAGCCTCGGAGACTTGCATCCGTGATTACTAGGACCAGGTCCTGAATCCCAAAACTGCGTCTCTCTAGTAGGTGAGAACTGTGTAGCCACCACAGGAGCGAAATTCTGGCTTTGGATGACAGGATTATCCTCTAGTGCATGTGTAGGTGGGATCCGGACCACTTGTCCAACAGGTCCCACTGGAATACTCTAGCATGGAATCGGCCAAACTGTATGGCCTCGTAGGCCGCTAACATCTTTCCCAACAACCGAATGCATTGATGAATCGACACTCTTGTTGGTTTCACAATTTGTTTGACCATTCTCTGGATTTCCAGAGCCTTTTCTACTGGAAGAAATACCCTCTGTACTTCTGTGTCCAGTATCATCCCTAGAAAAGACAATCTTGTCGTCGGTTCCAACTGTGATTTTGGAAAATGTATGATCCAACCGTGTTATTAAAGTACTGTCAGAGAGAGTGCAATGTTCTGCACCAACCTTTCCCTGGACCTCGCTTTTATCAGGAGATCGTCCAGGTAAGGAATTATGGGGGGTCATTCCGAGTTGTTCGCTCGGTATTTTTCTTCACATCGCAGCGATTTTCCGCTAACTGCGCATGCGCAATGTTCGCACTGCGACTGCGCCAAGTAAATTTGCTATGCAGTTAGGTATTTTACTCACGGCATTACGAGGTTTTTTCTTCGTTCTGGTGATCGTAGTGTGATTGACAGGAAGTGGGTGTTTCTGGGCGGAAACAGGCCGTTTTATGGGAGTGTGTGAAAAAACGCTACCGTTTCTGGGAAAAACGCGGGAGTCGCTGGAGAAACGGAGGAGTGTCTGGGCGAACGCTGGGTGTGTTTGTGACGTCAAACCAGGAACGACAAGCACTGAACTGATCGCAGATGCCGAGTAAGTCTGGAGCTACTCAGAAACTGCTAAGAAGTGTCTATTCGCTATTTTGCTAATCTTTCGTTCGCAATTTTGATAAGCTAAGATTCACTCCCAGTAGGCGGCGGCTTAGCGTGTGCAAAGCTGCTAAAAGCAGCTTGCGAGCGAACAACTCGGAATGACCACCTATATTGACTACTTTCTGTCGAAAGAGGACCACCATCTCCGCCATCACCTTGGTGAACACCATTGGTGCCGTAGAGAGTCCAAACGGCAACGTCTGAAATTGGTAATGACAATCCTGTATCGCGAATCTCAGATAAGCTTGATGTGGAGGATAAATGGGAACATGTAAGTAGGTATCTTTTATGTCCACTGACACCATGAAGTCCCCTTCCTCCAGACTGGAAATCACTGCCCTCAGAGATTCCATCTTGAACTTGAACCAGGTAGAGATTCAGAGTTTTCAGGTTTAGAATCGGTCTGACCGAGCCGTCCGGCTTCGGAACTACGATAGGCTTGAATAAAACCCTTCTCCTTGTTGCGACAAGGGAACCAGGACAATCAATTGATCCTGACACAATTTTTGTATTGCTGCCTCTATCACTTCCCTGTCTGGGATAGAAGCTGGTAAGGCCGATTTGAAAAATCAGCATGGGGGAATGTCTTGAAACTCCAGTTTGTACACTATTTGTAAGCAGGCCCGGCGACAGGGGGGTCAAAGGGGACACTCGTCCCGGGCCCCAAGGGTCAGAGGGGCCCCAAGGGTCAGAGGCGCAAAAAAAACGAGCCGCAGCACCTGTTAATGCTGTCTAAACTACCCACTCCTCTCGGCCGCTAATTAACTAAAAAAAATAATTAATGCTGTCGGCCGCACCAACATTCTCCCCCGGCCCCCCTTACCCTGTCACTTGGTCCAGGCCCGTTGTGGTGCTGACGTCAGGCGTCAGGACGCTGCGCTGTGGCCCAGGCCCTGCCCATCCCCTGTCTCTTGCTGTTGCTGTATGCCATACAGTGTTATCCTGAGCTGTACATACTCCTTTCAACAGTGCGGCTCCTCGACGGCAACAACTTAGCAGTACTAGTACAGATCAGGATGACACGGCAGGGCATGATGTACAGTATACATAATAACACTGTAATAGAAGGGGCATTATTTTTGGCAGGCAGGTTGCTGTGTGGCTTGTGGTGCTGCTACATGTGGGTATAACTTAGTGCACACTATGACCCGGGATGGCACTGAGTTATATATCAGATCACTGTAATGGAAGGGGCATTATTACTATTATTATTACCAAGCAAATTGCTGTGTGTCTTTTGGTGCAGCTACTGTACATGTGGGTATAACTTGGTGCACACTATGCACCAAGTTATACCCACATGTAGCAGCACCAGAAGCCACACAGAAACCTGCCTGGTAATAATATTAATAGTAATGAGCGGGTTCGGTTTCTCTGAATCCGAACCCGCCAGAACTTCATGTTTTTTTTCACGGGTCCGAGCGACTCGGATCTTCCCGCCTTGCTCGGTTAACCCGAGCGCGCCCGAACGTCATCATGACGCTGTCGGATTCTCGCGAGGCTCGGATTCTATCGCGAGACTCGGATTCTATATAAGGAGCCGCGCGTCGCCGCCATTTTCACACGTGCATTGAGATTGATAGGGAGAGGACGTGGCTGGCGTCCTCTCCGTTTAGAATAGATTAGAGAGACACTTGATTTACTAATTTTGGGGAGCATTAGGAGTACTCAGTACAGTGCAGAGTTTTGCTGATAGTGACCAGTGACCACCAGTTTTATTTATAATCCGTTCTCTGCCTGAAAAAAGCGATACACAGCACACAGTGACTCAGTCACATACCATATCTGTGTGCACTGCTCAGGCTCAGGCCAGTGTGCTGCATCATCTATTATCTATATATAATATTATATATATCTGTCTGACTGCTCAGCTCACACAGCTTATAATTGTGGGGGAGACTGGGGAGCACTACTGCAGTGCCAGTTATAGGTTATAGCAGGAGCCAGGAGTACATAATATATTATATAGTGAGTGACCACCAGACACACAGTGCAGTTTATTTAATATATCCGTTCTCTGCCTGAAAAAAGCGATACACACAGTGACTCAGTCAGTCACATACCATATCTGTGTGCACTGCTCAGGCTCAGGCAAGTGTGCTGCATCATCTATATATATTATATATCTGTCTGACTGCTCAGCTCACACAGCTTATAATTGTGGGGGAGACTGGGGAGCACTACTGCAGTGCCAGTTATAGGTTATAGCAGGAGCCAGGAGTACATAATATTATATTAAAATTAAACAGTGCACACTTTTGCTGCAGGAGTGCCACTGCCAGTGTGACTAGTGACCAGTGACCTGACCACCAGTATATATAATATTAGTAGTATACTATCTCTTTATCAACCAGTCTATATTAGCAGCAGACACAGTACAGTGCGGTAGTTCACGGCTGTGGCTACCTCTGTGTCGGCACTCGGCAGCCCGTCCATAATTGTATATACCACCTAACCGTGGTTTTTTTTTCTTTCTTTATACATACATACTAGTTACGAGTATACTATCTCTTTATCAACCAGTCTATATATTAGCAGCAGACACAGTACAGTGCGGTAGTTCACGGCTGTGGCTACCTCTGTGTCGGCACTCGGCAGCCCGTCCATAATTGTATATACCACCTAACCGTGGTTTTTTTTTCTTTCTTTATACATACATACTAGTTACGAGTATACTATCTCTTTATCAACCAGTCTATATATTAGCAGCAGACACAGTACAGTGCGGTAGTTCACGGCTGTGGCTACCTCTGTGTCGGCACTCGGCAGCCCGTCCATAATTGTATATACCACCTAACCGTGGTTTTTTTTTCTTTCTTTATACATACATACTAGTTACGAGTATACTATCTCTTTATCAACCAGTCTATATATTAGCAGCAGACACAGTACAGTGCGGTAGTTCACGGCTGTGGCTACCTCTGTGTCGGCACTCGGCAGCCCGTCCATAATTGTATATACCACCTAACCGTGGTTTTTTTTTCTTTCTTTATACATACATACTAGTTACGAGTATACTATCTCTTTATCAACCAGTCTATATTAGCAGCAGACACAGTACAGTGCGGTAGTTCACGGCTGTGGCTACCTCTGTGTCGGCACTCGGCAGCCCGTCCATAATTGTATATACCACCTAACCGTGGTTTTTTTTTCTTTCTTTATACATACATACTAGTTACGAGTATACTATCTCTTTATCAACCAGTCTATATATTAGCAGCAGACACAGTACAGTGCGGTAGTTCACGGCTGTGGCTACCTCTGTGTCGGCACTCGGCAGCCCGTCCATAATTGTATATACCACCTAACCGTGGTTTTTTTTTCTTTCTTTATACATACATACTAGTTACGAGTATACTATCTCTTTATCAACCAGTCTATATATTAGCAGCAGACACAGTACAGTGCGGTAGTTCACGGCTGTGGCTACCTCTGTGTCGGCACTCGGCAGCCCGTCCATAATTGTATACTAGTATCCAATCCATCCATCTCCATTGTTTACCTGAGGTGCCTTTTAGTTGTGCCTATTAAAATATGGAGAACAAAAATGTTGAGGTTCCAAAATTAGGGAAAGATCAAGATCCACTTCCACCTCGTGCTGAAGCTGCTGCCACTAGTCATGGCCGAGACGATGAAATGCCAGCAACGTCGTCTGCCAAGGCCGATGCCCAATGTCATAGTACAGAGCATGTCAAATCCAAAACACCAAATATCAGTAAAAAAAGGACTCCAAAACCTAAAATAAAATTGTTGGAGGAGAAGCGTAAACTTGCCAATATGCCATTTACCACACGGAGTGGCAAGGAACGGCTGAGGCCCTGGCCTATGTTCATGGCTAGTGGTTCAGCTTCACATGAGGATGGAAGCACTCAGCCTCTCGCTAGAAAAATGAAAAGACTCAAGCTGGCAAAAGCAGCACAGCAAAGAACTGTGCATTCTTCGAAATCCCAAATCCACAAGGAGAGTCCAATTGTGTCGGTTGCGATGCCTGACCTTCCCAACACTGGACGTGAAGAGCATGCGCCTTCCACCATTTGCACGCCCCCTGCAAGTGCTGGAAGGAGCACCCGCAGTCCAGTTCCTGATAGTCAGATTGAAGATGTCAGTGTTGAAGTACACCAGGATGAGGAGGATATGGGTGTTGCTGGCGCTGGGGAGGAAATTGACCAGGAGGATTCTGATGGTGAGGTGGTTTGTTTAAGTCAGGCACCCGGGGAGACACCTGTTGTCCGTGGGAGGAATATGGCCGTTGACATGCCAGGTGAAAATACCAAAAAAATCAGCTCTTCGGTGTGGAGGTATTTCACCAGAAATGCGGACAACAGGTGTCAAGCCGTGTGTTCCCTTTGTCAAGCTGTAATAAGTAGGGGTAAGGACGTTAACCACCTCGGAACATCCTCCCTTATACGTCACCTGCAGCGCATTCATAATAAGTCAGTGACAAGTTCAAAAACTTTGGGTGACAGCGGAAGCAGTCCACTGACCAGTAAATCCCTTCCTCTTGTAACCAAGCTCACGCAAACCACCCCACCAACTCCCTCAGTGTCAATTTCCTCCTTCCCCAGGAATGCCAATAGTCCTGCAGGCCATGTCACTGGCAATTCTGACGAGTCCTCTCCTGCCTGGGATTCCTCCGATGCATCCTTGCGTGTAACGCCTACTGCTGCTGGTGCTGCTGTTGTTGCCGCTGGGAGTCGATGGTCATCCCAGAGGGGAAGTCGTAAGCCCACTTGTACTACTTCCAGTAAGCAATTGACTGTTCAACAGTCCTTTGCGAGGAAGATGAAATATCACAGCAGTCATCCTACTGCAAAGCGGATAACTGAGTCCTTGACAACTATGTTGGTGTTAGACGTGCGTCCGGTATCCGCCGTTAGTTCACAGGGAACTAGACAATTTATTGAGGCAGTGTGCCCCCGTTACCAAATACCATCTAGGTTCCACTTCTCTAGGCAGGCGATACCGAGAATGTACACGGACGTCAGAAAAAGACTCACCAGTGTCCTAAAAAATGCAGTTGTACCCAATGTCCACTTAACCACGGACATGTGGACAAGTGGAGCAGGGCAGGGTCAGGACTATATGACTGTGACAGCCCACTGGGTAGATGTATGGACTCCCGCCGCAAGAACAGCAGCGGCGGCACCAGTAGCAGCATCTCGCAAACGCCAACTCTTTCCTAGGCAGGCTACGCTTTGTATCACCGCTTTCCAGAATACGCACACAGCTGAAAACCTCTTACGGCAACTGAGGAAGATCATCGCGGAATGGCTTACCCCAATTGGACTCTCCTGTGGATTTGTGGCATCGGACAACGCCAGCAATATTGTGTGTGCATTAAATATGGGCAAATTCCAGCACGTCCCATGTTTTGCACATACCTTGAATTTGGTGGTGCAGAATTTTTTAAAAAACGACAGGGGCGTGCAAGAGATGCTGTCGGTGGCCAGAAAAATTGCGGGACACTTTCGGCGTACAGGCACCACGTACAGAAGACTGGAGCACCACCAAAAACGCCTGAACCTGCCCTGCCATCATCTGAAGCAAGAAGTGGTAACGAGGTGGAATTCAACCCTCTATATGCTTCAGAGGTTGGAGGAGCAGCAAAAGGCCATTCAAGCCTATACAATTGAGCACGATATAGTAGGTGGAATGCACCTGTCTCAAGTGCAGTGGAGAATGATTTCAACGTTGTGCAAGGTTCTGATGCCCTTTGAACTTGCCACACGTGAAGTCAGTTCAGACACTGCCAGCCTGAGTCAGGTCATTCCCCTCATCAGGCTTTTGCAGAAGAAGCTGGAGGCATTGAAGAAGGAGCTAAAAGGGAGCGATTCCGCTAGGCATGTGGGACTTGTGGATGCAGCCCTTAATTCGCTTAACAAGGATTCACGGGTGGTCAATCTGTTGAAATCAGAGCACTACATTTTGGCCACCGTGCTCGATCCTAGATTTAAAGCCTACCTTGGATCTCTCTTTCCGGCAGACACAGGTCTGCTGGGGTTGAAAGACCTGCTGGTGACAAAATTGTCAAGTCAAGCGGAACGCGACCTGTCAACATCTCCTCCTTCACATTCTCCCGCAACTGGGGGTGCGAGGAAAAGGCTCAGAATTCCGAGCCCACCCGCTGGCGGTGATGCAGGGCAGTCTGGAGCGACTGCTGATGCTGACATCTGGTCCGGACTGAAGGACCTGACAACGATTACGGACATGTCGTCTACTGTCACTGCATATGATTCTCTCAACATTGATAGAATGGTGGAGGATTATATGAGTGACCGCATCCAAGTAGGCACGTCACACAGTCCGTACTTATACTGGCAGGAAAAAGAGGCAATTTGGAGGCCCTTGCACAAACTGGCTTTATTCTACCTAAGTTGCCCTCCCACAAGTGTGTACTCCGAAAGAGTGTTTAGTGCCGCCGCTCACCTTGTCAGCAATCGGCGTACGAGGTTACATCCAGAAAATGTGGAGAAGATGATGTTCATTAAAATGAATTATAATCAATTCCTCCGCGGAGACATTGACCAGCAGCAATTGCCTCCACAAAGTACACAGGGAGCTGAGATGGTGGATTCCAGTGGGGACGAATTGATAATCTGTGAGGAGGGGGATGTACACGGTGATATATCGGAGGGTGAAGATGAGGTGGACATCTTGCCTCTGTAGAGCCAGTTTGTGCAAGGAGAGATTAATTGCTTCTTTTTTGGGGGGGGTCCAAACCAACCCGTCATATCAGTCACAGTCGTGTGGCAGACCCTGTCACTGAAATGATGGGTTGGTTAAAGTGTGCATGTCCTGTTTTGTTTATACAACATAAGGGTGGGTGGGAGGGCCCAAGGACAATTCCATCTTGCACCTCTTTTTTCTTTTCTTTTTCTTTGCATCATGTGCTGTTTGGGGAGGGTTTTTTGGAAGGGACATCCTGCGTGACACTGCAGTGCCACTCCTAGATGGGCCCGGTGTTTGTGTCGGCCACTAGGGTCGCTAATCTTACTCACACAGCTACCTCATTGCGCCTCTTTTTTTCTTTGCGTCATGTGCTGTTTGGGGAGGGTTTTTTGGAAGGGACATCCTGCGTGACACTGCAGTGCCACTCCTAGATGGGCCCGGTGTTTGTGTCGGCCACTAGGGTCGCTAATCTTACTCACACAGCTACCTCATTGCGCCTCTTTTTTTCTTTGCGTCATGTGCTGTTTGGGGAGGGTTTTTTGGAAGGGCCATCCTGCGTGACACTGCAGTGCCACTCCTAGATGGGCCCGGTGTTTGTGTCGGCCACTAGGGTCGCTAATCTTACTCACACAGCTACCTCATTGCGCCTCTTTTTTTCTTTGCGTCATGTGCTGTTTGGGGAGGGTTTTTTGGAAGGGACATCCTGCGTGACACTGCAGTGCCACTCCTAGATGGGCCCGGTGTTTGTGTCGGCCACTAGGGTCGCTTATCTTACTCACACAGCGACCTCGGTGCAAATTTTAGGACTAAAAATAATATTGTGAGGTGTGAGGTATTCAGAATAGACTGAAAATGAGTGTAAATTATGGTTTTTGAGGTTAATAATACTTTGGGATCAAAATGACCCCCAAATTCTATGATTTAAGCTGTTTTTTAGTGTTTTTTGAAAAAAACACCCGAATCCAAAACACACCCGAATCCGACAAAAAAAATTCGGTGAGGTTTTGCCAAAACGCGTTCGAACCCAAAACACGGCCGCGGAACCGAACCCAAAACCAAAACACAAAACCCGAAAAATTTCAGGCGCTCATCTCTAGTAATAATGCCCCTTCCATTACAGTGGATGATATAACTCAGTGCCATCCCGGGTCATAGTGTGCACCAAGTTATACCCACATGTAGGAGCACCACAACCGACACAGCAACCTGCCTGCCAAAAATAATGCCCCTTCTATTACAGTTTTATTATGCATACTGTACACCATGCCCTGCCGTGTCATCCTGATCTGTACTAGTACTGCTCGGTGCCGCTGAGGATCCGCACTGTTGAAAGGAGTCACAGCAGTTACGGCACTTCCACCTGTCTGGTAGCAGGAACCAGGCACAGCGGACCCCATACAGCATGGGAACTGTGTACAACTACTGCTGGAGGGAGCCACTATAGTGACGGCACCAACACCTGTATTGCAGCAGAATACCAACACAGCGGACCCCCGCATTTCATCGGGCACAGTTCATTTCTGGGGGGAGCCTCTGGAGTGAGCACATCTAACTGAGGGCAGTCAGACTGTCACACAGAGAGCGCACAAAGTGAGATCTGCAGCGCTGAACCATCTCTCCATGGGGTACGAGAAGACGTCTGTAGGGTAAGATAGGGAAAGTTTGCCACATTACATGGGGGCTGCAGTCCAAATTTTTGTGTTAAGAGCCTAAACATTGTTAGTACATTTTATATGTATTTTAATATTTTCACTTAATTGGTACACATTTTATACACAATTATACATTTTTTTATATTATATATATATATATATATATATATATATATATATACATACATTTATATACATCTTAAATACAGATTTTATACATGATCTTCTACCTCTTATATTTATGCTACCTTATATGCACATGCAGGGGTGGGATGTTTGGAGGAGGGGATGATGAGGAAGGGGGGAGCTCGAGGGCGGTTATGGGGGGCCCCCATAGATATCAGTGTACCAGGCCCCAAGATTTCTGTTGCCGGCCCGGTTTGTAAGACCCACGGGTCCAGGCCAGATTGAACCCAGAACTGACTGAAGAGTTTCAGACGTGCCCCCACCTGAGCGGACTCCCGCAAGGGAGCCCCAGCGTCATGCTGAAGATTTGGCAGAAGCAGAAGTTGATTTCTGCTCCTGTGATCCTGTAGACACTGCTGACTTTTTTCCGTTTCCCCTTCCTTTACCCGCAAAGAAAGGGGAACCTTTACCCTTTTTGTATTTATTGGGCCGAAAGGACTGCATCTGAGAGTGATGTGTCTTTTTCGCCGGTGCAGGAGCATTAGGCAAGAATGTCGACTTACCATCGGTAGCCGCAGAAACTAAAGCATCCAGCCCATCTCCAAACAAGGCCTCACCTTTATACGGGAGAGCCTCCATATTCCTTTTGGAATCTACGTCAGCATTCCATTGGCGAATCCACAACACCCTCCGTGCTGAGACTGCCATGGTAGCGGCTCTTGATCCCAAGAGACCTATATCTTTCATGGCTTCTAGCATGTATGTAGCAGCGTCTTTGATATGACCTAACGTTAGGAGTATCTCGTCTCTATCTATTGTGTCAATGTCTGATGACAAGTTTTCTGACCACTTTTCAATAGCACTACTCACCCACACACAGGCAATGGTAGGCCTGAGTAGTGTCCCATTGGCCACATAAATAGATTTCAACGTATTCTCTAACTTGCGGTCTGCCAGCTCCTTCAGTGAAGCCGTCCCAGGCGCAGAGGAGAATCACCTTCTTTGTTAACCGTGACAGGGCACTGTCTAAAACGGCGGGTGACTCCCACCTTTTTCTGTCCTCTGCAGGGAAAGGGTAAGCTACCTGAATTCTTTTGGGAATCTGAAACTTCTTTTCAGGGTTTACCCAGACTCCCTCAAAGAGAGTGTTCAGCTCATGAGATGGAGGAAAAGTTATGTTTATTTCCTTTTCTTTATAAAAGTAAGCCTTCTCCTGAGGTAAAGGAGGGGGCTCCATAACTTGTAATACCTCCTTTATAGCAACAATCATGTACTGAATGTTTTTCACTAATTTTGGATCTATTCCCCTGGATATCACTAGTGTCGACACAGGAATCAGAGTCCGTGTCGGTATCAGTCTGTACAACCTGTGTAAATGACCTTTTATGTGACCCAGAGGGGTCCCATGTGAATGAAAAAGCAGAACTATTAAAAATCACATCTTTTACAGATTTTCTCCAGGTTTCGGCATGAGACTCAGACTTATCCAATCTCTTACTGATATGATTCACACTATCACGTAATTGTTTCACCCATTCAGGCTCGTGGTGAGCCGGCAGCGCCACCACATTACAACTCTGTGTCCCTAAAATGTCTCCATCAGGGGAAGAGCTCCCTGCCTCAGACATGTCACACACGTGCACAATCACACCACAGACACTCCGGGCCTTAATGGGGACAGACCCACAGTAAAGTCTGTCAGAAGGACACAGAAAGGAATTGCCAGTTCACAACTCAGCGCCAAAAGAAAAAATCCCCGTGTCGCGTACTTTGTACACAGAGACAAAATCCCAGTGTCGCGTACTTTGTACACAGAGAAAAAATCCCTGTGTCGCGTACTTTGTACATAGAGATCTTCAAGCGCTTTTTATTACCAATAATAGGTTTTAGCACCGAATCTTACACTCCCCCCCCTTTTTTTGTACCCTGTCACTTGTTCAGAGGTGGAGAGGAGGATCAGCGTTTCTTGCCCTGTAGCTGCTGGGAGAAAATGGCGCTGAGCAGTGTGCTGGCTGCCTGAGGAAGAAGCCCCGCCCCCTGTAATGGCACGTTTTTCCTCAGCTTTAGAATAGATATTTATACTAGCGGGGGTGTAGGACAGTGTAAATACAAAGTATGCTACCTTTTGCCCCCCCCCCCCCCCCCCCCATGCCCTGATGTGCACTGTGTTATGGATAGCATGTTCGCACAGCGTTCCCGCTCGCTGCGCGGTACCTTGAGCCGTCACGATGACCGGAGATCCCTCTCTGCAGATCTCCGGTAATGATACTCACGCGCCATCTGACTTCTGGCTCTGTTACGGGGTGACGGCGTGCTGTGGGAGTGAGCACGGTGCCGCAGCTAGTGTTCAGTTCCCTTCAGGAGCTAATGGTGTCCTGTCAGCAAGTAGTAGAGCCATTAAACTCTTTAGGAAGTTGATCCTACTTCCTCCCCTAAGTCCCACGAAGCAAGGAGACTGTTGCCAGCAGTCTCCCTGAAAATAAAAAACCTAACATAAAGTCTTTCAGTGAAACTCAGTAGAGCTCCACTGGAGTGTGACCAGTCTGCCTGGACACATTTTCTAAACTGAGGTCTGGAGGAGGGGCATAGAGGGAGGAGCCAGTTCATACTCTAGAAAAGTCTTAAAGTGCCCATGGCTCCTGCGGAACTGTCTATACCCCATGGTACTGAAGTGGACCCCAGCATCCTCTAGGACGTATGAGAAATATTGAATATTTAAAGGTATTTCTGCACAGTACACAAAGGCCTAGATCCAAATGTCACGATCATACTTACGACTTCTTCCAGCTGAACTTGAATCTGTCGATGAACTTCGGCCATTTGGAATAGCGTATCACCTGTAGCAATCAACCACATAAAAATAGTAAACATTATGCAAATCACACACTGGACAGGAAGGCAGAAGAGACAGGGCCTATAACATTCTAGAAGATTCCCAGGGGCACCTAAGTGTTAAGCGGGTGTATGTTAGCACATCTCATGCAGTATGGTCTATATGATCATTGATGAACTGCAATTGCCATCATAAACTGTTTTAATTTATTTCTTAATAATAATAATCATCATCATCATCTTCATCATCAACATTATCGACATCCTTATTTTTATTTATTATTTTACTTTGAATTCTCATATTTAATAAATATTACAAATACATAAGAACACACTCGGGTCTATTTAATACACAGTATATTTTATTATGCAGTTGGTCAATACTGGAAGTGAAGTATAAGAAAGTTTAGAAGCTTAGACCTGGCCTCAGAAAAAAGGTACAGCAGGGAGCTGGGAAGGGCCATAAATTATGCTAATTAGAAACCTGAGATTTTAGAGTACATTTTAGTTTAGTGATACTGACATGGGGGTCATTCAGGTGCGACTGGAGGTGCTATCACTGCTGCTTACTTGGAAGCAGCAGTGATAGCACTGTATGTACAGTATATGCAGTATGAGGCGTCTATTAAATGCAGACGCCTCCTGCTGCACTAGTGATCTGAACTGCGTAATAGTATGCAGCATCAAATCAAAGCACCCACCATCTGGCAGTTTACGCGGTTGCATCATTTCACCAAAATCCGCCCAGCAAGCGAAGTGCTATGGGTGGTAGGAGGGGGAGCCGGTAATATTCGGGACTGGAGCCACTGGCGCCAACAAGCATTAATACACCCCTGGCAATGAGCATTACACATCTCTGGTAACCAGCATGACACCCACAGCATGAAACCCCTGGCAACCAGCATTACACACCCCTTGCAATGAGCATGACACCCAGAGCATCAAACCCCTGGCAACGAGCAATACACACCCCTGGCAATGAGCATGACACCCAGAGCATCAAACCCCTGGCAACGAGCATGACATCCAGATCATGAAACTCCTGGCAATGAGCATGACAACCAGAGCATTGAACCCCTGGCAACAATCATGACACCCACAGCATGAAACCCCTGGCAATGAGCATTACACACCCCTGGCAACGAGCATGACACCCAGAGCATGAAACTCCTGGCAACGAGCATGACACCCAGAGCATTGAACCCCTGGCAAAAAAACATGACACCCACAGCATGAAACCTCTGGCAATGAGCATTATACACCCCTGGCAATGAGCATGACATACAGAGCATGAAACCCCTGGCAACGAGCATGACACCCAGAGCATTGAACCCCTGGCAACAATCATGACACCCACAGCATGAAACCCCTGGCAATGAGCATGACACCCAGAACATGAAACCCCTTAGTGTCAGATGTGGTTTAAGCTTATATACTTGTCAACAGCTATAACTCAGCATATGGCTGCTTCTATTTACGGCATGGTCTCCAAGATTTTGTACATGTTTGTTGAGACCTCCTTACAAGCGCCTTGAGTCCTGTTTGGAGAAAGAGCGCTATATAAATAAAATTATTATTAATTATTATTATTACATGTTTCTGTAGACACTCTTCTCCAGCCTAAACAGTAGTAATAATATTAATAGCAGTAGCAATAATGCTGTAATTTCCTCTTGTGCCTGCCTAAATCTTTGCTAAACCAGAGATTACCCAGGAAGCTGTATAACAAGCATATTGCAGACAGCTACAGCACAGTGAATACATAGCAAGGCTGGCTCATGAGACACTACGGGAGCATTGTAACACTGCATCACGTGCTACAGATCATTTATTTTTAAATACAAGAATGTGAGCATCCAGGGTCGGACTGGCCCACAGGGATACAGGGGAAACCACTGGTGGGCCCCACTGCCTGAGTGCCTACTCCTTCCTCTAGGGATCAGGTTCCTAATCAGGGTACTAATTACATGGTCCCAGGTCAGCTGCTGATGGCATTGCTTCAAAGCATAGCACATAGTATTTTGGAGTGATTTTTTTGTTCAGATTGGGGCAGTGCCATGTATCCCAGGTCTGGCTATGGTTCCTCAGTACCCGGGCCCCATGGATGTCTCAACGGCCCTGTATATCATAGAACATTCATGTAAATAAGTAATTGCAGTGTAACTAATGGAATATACTAACAGTATCACTGCTGACTTATTATTAGGCATTTCTGCTAGCATTTTTACTGGGTAACTACTGTTGGTATATATTTATTACTGTTAATATAATTTTAATTTAGAAAAACTCTGAAATTTTAATTTAGAAAAACTCTGAGAGAAGCAAGTGCAGTGGATGCCCACAACTGAGCAGAGAGCACAGGAGGCTACAATGGGCACTGGGGCCCCTCACTAAGTTTTACTATGTGGCCCAGCAATTTGCTGCTGCATACCGCCCAACATTTGAATGGTGAGAATAGGGGCAGGGAGCATGGCCATGTCACTCAGAGGTAAGAGTGTGCTCACACTCCCAGGGCAGTTCTAGTGCTGAAAAGCACTAAAATGCTCCTTAATCCCTTCTTGTGCTCTCTAAGAACACTTTCAGTGATACAGGCAGCAGTGCCAGGTGTGCAGAGCACTGATAGTATGCAGTGCAGTGATGAATGAAACATATCTGTCAAGACAGTGGTATTGAGCACTAACATCAGGACTGTCCCGTTGCAACCAGGATGCTTGAGAGCAATGGTGGATCTTACCCTATGGGCTATTGTTTAATCAGTAAAAACCTCATAGCCCCATATAGTTTTGTACACTAGAATCCAGGGACGTGCAGTCAGGGGAGGCAGGGGAGGCAGTGCCTCCCCTGTCGTTAATGGTTAAAATAATGTAAAGAAGATACTTATGACACATATTATGTGTCATAACTATCTGCTTTAGCCTTTACATTATTTTAATCTTTTTTACTTGTGTATAAACTGTCTTCAATGTGTTTCGGAGGCACTGCTGCCAGTGCCTCCCGCTATCAATGGGAAATGGCCGGAAGTGGGGGGCGGGGCTAAGCTTTGGGCAGTGAAAGCCCATTAAAAAAATCATCCGAAGCGGCACTTACTATAAGTGCCTCTGTGACAGGGGGCGTGCTTTCAGCCTAAATGAAAGCACGCCCCTGTCACTAACAGTGATGTCATTGGCCAGTCGCGGGGATGGAGGGGGGGGGGGGGGACGAGACACAGCATGTATTTTTTATTACCTATCATCAACATGTGCGGCCGCCAATTAGCTCCCGTCCCTCCCATCCCATACCCTTTACACTGGAATATCCCCCGGCCGCCCGCCCGCTGGCCTATCTGCCTGGCCGCCCACCCGGCGCACGGACTCCCCCGGCCACCTGGCCAGCGCACGGACTCCTCCGCCTGCCCGCCCAACCACCAGGCGCACGGACTCCTCCGCCCGCCCGGCGCACGGACTCCTCGTCTGCCTGGTGTGAGGCAGCCAGAGCAGAGGGGAGCAGCTTGTAAATAGGACGGAGGGAGAGTTCGCGGTCGGGAGCTACAGGTGAGGTGACATGCTTAACTGGCCGCTCCTTCCCAGCAGTGCTTCCATCGTGCCCAACCGCCCCCCCCCAACTCAGCACCGTTACTCCCATCCTGCCCCCCCCTGCTCCACAACACCACTCCCATTCTACCCCCCTGCTATGCACCACTACTCCCATCCTGCCCCCCTGCTATGCACCACTACTCCCATCCTACCCCCCAGCTATGCACCACTACTCCCATCCTAACCCCCAGCTATGCACTACTACTCCCATCCTACCCCCCAGCTATGCACCACTACTCCCATCCTACCCCCCTGCTATGCACCACTACTAACATCCTACACCCCTTCTATGCACCACTACTCCCATCCTACCCCCCTTCTATACACCACTACTCCCATCCTACCCTACCTGCTCTGCACCACTACTCCCATCCTACCTTCCCTGCTATGCACCACTACTCCCATCCTACCCCCCCTGCTATGCACCACTACTCCCATCCTACCCCCCCTGCTATGCACCACTACTCCCATCCTACCCCCTGCTATGCACCACTACTCCCATCCTGCCCCCCTACTATGTACCACTACTCCCATCCTGCCCCCTGCTATGCACCACTACTCCCATCCTGCCCCTCAGCTATGCACCACTACTCCCATCATGCCCCTGCTATGCACCACTACTCCCATCCTGCCCCCCCTGCTCTGCAGCACTACTCCTCCTGCTCTCCCCCCCAACTCAGCACCACTGCTCCTATCCTGGCCCCGCTCTGCACCAATGCTCCCATCCTGCCCCCCTGCTCCACACCACTACTCCCATCCTATCCCCCTGCTATGCACCACTGCTCCCATCCTGCCCCCCTGCTATGCACCACTACTCCCATCCTGCCCACTGCCCCACATTACACTTCCACCTCAATGTACTGTGCGATGTGACCCGATGATGTCACACCACGCGAACGGCCGCCCACCTGCCCGTGTTCTCCTGCTGGGCCCACCAACTCCACTGACGAGGCTGAGAGACAGTGAAGGGCGGGCGACTGAGAGGCACAGACAGAAGGGTGGGAGGCTCAGAGCCACAGAGTGAAGTGGGGAGAATGAGAGACAAAGTGAGGGGTATTGCGAGAGATTCAGATGGGAGATGATGGCGTGGCTGAGAGACGACGCAGGGAGGAGATGATGGTGTGGCTGAGAGACGACGCAGGGCGAAGATGATGGTGTGGCTGAGAGATGCAGAGAAGGGGTAATGGTGTGGCTAATAGATGCAGAGGGAAGGAGATGACACGAGTCTGGTTGAACCTCTGTTGTATGATGATCACATTGGTTATATTCCTACACAAACAGGTATCTTCCGGATCATGCGATTTCCTACATGAATAGTGACTGAAGACGCTGTCTGCTCAGGAAGGATACATTTCTTCAGAGGTTCCCCGTTATGAGAAGCCACCATATAGGTAATGTGCATAGTGAATAGAAAAGAATGCCAATAGGCAGTGCTGGACACGCCCGATAGGTGTTGCTAGACATGCCCAGTAGGTAGGTGGTACTAGACACGCCTCTACGACGGTGCACCCCCTAATAAAATGTGCTGCGCATGCCTATGTGCAGCGGGGGCTGCGGCGGGGGAGAGTGGCGGGTACTTTAGTTTGTAATGGGCTGAGCTCACCCATGCTTTATCAGGGACCCAAGGCTCAGGGCTGTACTCCTTATATTGTATTCTATACTGCTGGTAGAGTGGGACAGTAATGTGCTCTCCCTGGCGTCACCCTCTTCCTGTCACCCTCTCACTGTCACCGACTGCTGTCACCCTCTCCCTGGCGTCATCCTCTCCCCATCACCCACAGCTGGCACTGACTGCTGTCACCCTCTCCCTGTCGTCACCCTCTCTCCGTTACCCACATCTGGCACAGACTGCTCTACACTCTCACTGTCACCCTCTATCTGGCTTCACCCTCTTCCTGTCACCCTCTCCCCGTCAGCCACAGCTGGCCCCGACTGCTGTCACTATCTCCCTGCCATCCTCTCCCTGGCGTCACCCTCTTCCCGTCACCCACAGCTGGCACCGACTGCTGTCACCCTCTCCCTGTCGTTACCCACAGCTGGCACACACTGCTCTACCCTTTCACTGTCACCCTCTACCTGGCGTCAACCTCTCCTTGTCACCCTCTCCCCATTGCCCACAGCTGGCACCGATTGCTGGCACCCTCTACCTGGCGTCACCCTCTCTCCGTCACCCACAGCTGGCGCCAACTGCAGTCACCCTCTCCCACTCTTCCTGTCACTGAATCCCTGGCATCAACCTCTTCCTATCACCCTCTCCCTGTGACCCACAGCTGGCACAGACTGCTGTCACCCTCTCCCTGTGACCCTCTTGCTGTCACCAACTCCCTGGCATCATCCTCACCCTGGCGTCACCCACTCCTATCACCCTCTCACTGGCAACACCCTCTCCCTGTCACCCTCTCCCTAGTATCACCCACTGCTGTCACCCACTGCTTCTCCCTGGAATCGCCCACTGCCTTTCTTTGTCTCCCACTGACCCAGTGACAGCGGTGTTAACAGGCATTGGCTTGGGTGCGGTGGCGTTCATCGGCGGGACACAGCAGACATTATGGCTGCAGTGCCTCACCAGCCACTGGGCTCACCGCATCTACCACCACCTACATTAGGGCATTTGCAACATTTACCAGCTGAGGTTAAACAGCTGGGAAGGTACACTGTGTGGGGTGGGTGCGAAACTGAAGTGTTAAAACCTTAACAGATTGCATTTACAGATTGCATCACACAGCAAGCAGTGGAATGATCAATATTTCAGAACACAACTAAATGTATGTTATATATGTGTGAATACACGTTATGTTACGTATTACGTTATGTATCTTCCCTTCATGTTGTTATTTGGCGATGCATTGTAACCACAAACAATTCCTAGTATACGCGAGTATACCTGGCCAATAAAGCTGATTCTGATTCTTCTGATTCTGATTTTAAATGCAGTTTAAATTCTGGAATAAATATGTAACAGATCAAACAAATGAAGAACGATATAGCCACATTAAAAAAGCACTTCCCCCCCTCCCATCCCATCCTTTGACCTCGATCCCCAATCTCCTTATGGAATTTAGACGATATAGTGCCCTGTCTAATTTTAAAATCAATTTATCTAAATCTGTAGCTTTGAACCTTACTTTAGACACAATAAGTCTTCAAGTACTTCAGTCTATGTTCCCCTTCACGTGGCATCCGACACAACTTAAATATCTGAGAGTTATTTTGAAGAGGGACATTTCTCAGATCTTTTCCTCTAACTTCCCTCCTTTACTGACTAAACTTCAAACAGATATTTCCTCCTGGAGTGCCAAACGAATTTCCTGGGTTGGACGGGTTGGAGCTATTAAAATTAACATTTTACCTAGGGTGCTCTGCCTCCTTTAAACTTTTGCCTATTGTTATTCCGCGTTCCTGGTTTGATGCCCTCCAACGAAAAATCAGGGATTTTATATGGGCGGGTCAAAAGCCTAGGTTCAAGCATGAAATTCTTTATAGAAGAAAACACTTGGGGGGCCTTCAACTACCACATTTTCTCTTCTACTACCAAGCAGTGCATCTTTCTAGAATAATGGACTGGGGACATAAGACAGACAGGAAACAATGGGTAGAAATTTAATTGGCTTCACTCCCATCCTCACACTCGGACTTGCCCTGGCTTTTATCGTTTCCTGCTACTTCTCATACCTTAATAGGGCCCACTTTTATCTGTTGGCGTCGTTTACGTTCTGAGACCCTTATATTGCCCTCTCCCTCCCCTCTTATGCCATTGTTTGGGAACCCAGCTTTCCCCACGGGAATGGGGAACTCGTCATTTAGGCAAAGGCGCATCAGAGGTATACTGAGGGTAGACTAGCTACTAGAATCGTCTGGCAAATTGATTTCCTTCAGCCCAGGCTCGCTGGGATTTACCAAATAACGAGATATGGAAATGAATGCAAATCAAACACTTTTGACGGGTTTGCGCACACCTGTTGACTGCAGGCGGTCAACAACCCCATTTGAGAACTTGTGCCTCTCCCAAACATACCCACAACATACTCTCTCAAATATTTACAAATTACTAATCGATCAGGTTTTTACCTCAAACCCCAAATTTATGGTGGATTGGGAATCTGATTTAAATGGCCTGATAGGTGAAGATGATTGGCCCGAGATATTCAGTGATACGTTCTCTGCATCTGTTAGCGTGTTGGTGGTGGATACACATTATAAAGCCCTCTCCCGCTGGTACCGCTGTCCTAGACTATTAGCAAAAATGTATCCTGGGGTCCCGGATGTCTGTTGGAGATGTTCAAAGGCAGTCGGAACCCCATTGCCCCCTTCTTAAACCTTTTTGGCTCAAAGTAAAGGAAACAGCCAGTGTTATCCTACAGGAAAACCTGCCCTTTTGCCCCAGTTTTTGGTTGTTGAATCTTTTGCGTAGACCCAAATCTCAATATAAAAAAACTTTGCTCCGCCATATTCTTAGTGCTTCAAAGGCCATTATTCCAGTACATTGGAAGTCTAGTGTTATTCTCAATATGTCTGAATGGTGCACGCGTTTAGACCACTACATGGCCATGGATGACCTCATTTCCTCCCTTGCATCCAAAAACCAAGCTTTTACTGTTGGCTTCCATGGCTGGAATATAAAGAAACAGACCACTACAAATCCCTACAACAGGTATCACTACGGTGTCTAAAGGCTCCATTGGTATGATCCCCCCCGAAAGGATAATACGATTAGGCCCTGAGACAGGAGTTGTGAAGTTTTCTCTTTTTCTTCTTCCTTTTTCTTTCTCATTTTCTTTCTTTGTCTTTTTCCCAATTTGTTTCTACTGCACTATACATCTTTTGATATATATATTATTTTATATGTTTCTGGTGTTTCTGTTGGTTTAAGAGTGTTGCTTACGAGATGTAACCAACTTCAATGTAAAATAGCTTTTAACTACGGAAAGTTTGCTAGACACTACTTTTTACATGAGAGATTCTGTTTGTGAAATTACTGTATGTCATGTTATATTTCTTTTGTGAAGCAGAATTTGAACCAATAAAATTATTTGTAAAAAAAAAAAAAAAAAAAAGCACTACCCCCATGAGCTGTAATAAAGATGAATATTGTTTCCAACTGTTTTTACTCTAATTATAACATTCTTGGAGTTCAATGTGACTCAGATTATCTTTTAGTTCTACCCAATGTAAGAGGACTAACACACTGCTAATCACGCACCCACATAGCTGAAATACTCAGTCATAGCAGCCGGTGTCTGGATAGGTAATAGACTGCATTCGTCATAATATAGTTAAAAGGACAGGTCTTGTGCTAGAGCTCTGGAGAGTGTAGCCCAGATAAGCCATGGTATTCCCCCTCCAGGCACCATATAAAAGTAGACAGATACCATTTATAAATGTGTTCTACAAAACAATGATGCTGGAGGCATGTCGATAAGGAAATGAACAAGGCAATAATGGAGTGATTGTGTCTTTCTTAGAACATGACTCACTTGTAGGTCTGCACAGCTCATTGCAGGAAGTAAGAACCAGGGACAGTCTAGCACTTTATACTGGAGAGAAGGGGATTCCTGCTAGCCAGTAATCAGATTGTAGGCAAACCTCAATTTATTGTGCATTTAATACATATGCTTATCACATTTGTCCAGCTTACATGAAAGGAATCACAGGAAACAGTTTATTCTGATTTTGTTTTTGTATTAGCAATGGAAAATAATCTTTACTCAACCAGATGTAATTATCAGGGGTGCACAAGTGTTAGGGCACATCAATTGTAGTGGGATTATCTATTATTAGACAATGTCATAGAAAAATAGTGAAATGCTGGGTTAACATCATAGAACACAGCAATCTCAGGTAGCAGCAATACTACCTAAGACACAGCGGTCTATTTATCATAAGCCCCATAAGACTCTATCGATATTAGCCAACAGTCGGGGTCCCTATGTGTATGTGTGTCCTGGCAGATTCATAACATACATTCACCACACTTCACACACTGACCACACTTTCCACTGCGTCTGCCTCTGCTCTGCCCTAAGCACAAATCTTAGTGCCTAATTTTACATGCATAATCAGTCACTGAAATGTAACATCTAAAAGGCTATTTAGCTGAATTGATTTTATAGTGGAAACAAATTTTACAAAATGGTTAATTTCATGCGTTTTCACAGTGTGGTCAGTCTAGCTAGTAATTGGTGCAAAATCTAGGGGTCTACTAGGGAAAAACAAAACAGCGCAAAAGTGACTGCAGCTTTCATTCAAAATTGAGTCTCAGATCGACTTGGGATCCGGTTTCTAGGTCGACAGTAAATAGGTCGACCACTATTGGTCGACGGGGTCTCTAGGTCGACATGTTCTAGGTCGACAGGTCAAACGGTCGACATGAGTTTTTTGCAATTTTTTTTGTTTTTTTTTACCTTTTTCATATTTAACGATCCATGTGGACTACTATTGGAAATAGTGACCTTGCCCGAAGCATGCCTAGCGAAGCGAGCCTTGCGAGAGGACACGGTGCACTAATTGGGGTTCCTGGTCACTGTACGCAGAAAACGACACCAAAAAACATTAAAAACTCATGTCGACCTTTTGACCTGTCGACCTAGACCATGTCGACCCAGACCCTGTCGACCTAGAGACCCTGTCGACCTAGTTACTGTCGACCAATAGTGGTCGACCTAGTTACTGTCGACCTAGAAACCGGATCCCAAGTGGATCTGAGGCTCAATTTTGAATGAAAGCTGCAGTCACTTTTGTCAATTACCAGCTAGACTGACCACACTGTGAAAACGCATGAAATTAACCATTTTGTAAAATCTGTTTCCACTATAAAATCAATTCAGTTAAATAGCCTTTTAGACGTTACATTTAGTGGTCGACCTAGTTACTGTCGACCTTGCATACCACACCCGATCGACCTATGGAGATGTTAAATAATGTAACATTGCAAAACATCTCCAGTTGGACATGTAATGCTGCATATGAAACACTACAAATTAATTGAATGTGTCAAGCACAGGTACAACTTGTGTGTGTGTGTGTGTGTGTGTGTGTGTGTGTGTGTGTGTGTGTGTGTGTGTATATTATATATACTGTGTGTATATATATATATATATATATAGTAGGTGTGAGATACATATTAAAGCACATAAAGCATATTAGCAGCGAGACAAATAAATGAAGCAGTAGCAACTTTGAAGCAATAAGAATACTAAGATATGACCAGAGATTATACATATACCAGTTACATGCCCATCAAAATGATGGAACAACATAACAGTAATGTCAGCGCCAGCAGCTGTGTGCGCCTGAACCGAGCAACACTTAAATTGCTCTGTCGGGTGCCATCTAGTGGCCGCCGGCACACAAAAGACTTGAATCCCCCCCCCCCATAAAGATGAGGAGCAGTGCTAGTCTTTTATTATATAGGATGCCTGCGGTACTACAATCACCTATGCAAAAATGCAATAGCTTTAGCTCAGCAAACAGATCTAAGGTAAATGTAAAACCTGCCATTAAAATATGAAGAAAAGCAGAAATCTCGGGGATATATTTATTAGGTAGAGAAAATCTGTCTGATCACCAGAAGTACAGATGTAGCCATGCTCATTTTTGCTGCGATACAGCATGCTGCAACACAGCTTGCTACATGGCGTGCCAGGTTGGGACTATTCGCAGCTGGTGATCACTCCATTAATGGAGCGATTGCCGGCTGTGGATGCTCTGTTAGTTAAAGACAGCTTTTTTATATTACAATAATGACCTTTTGTATTATTTAATTATTTTTAATACTTTTACAAATTTTTTGTTTTAAATAAAGCATAACTAGAAAATGAAGTTGGGTTTCGAGTTCCACTGGCATTGCCGGCTCACACACATGTAGAGATTTACACGGGGACCTGTACATCGCAATTATTTTAAAAAAATCGTGGTGAAACTATATTAATTCAAAGGAAATATGCAGTATAATTGTGGCCCTATCTGATAAGGATGTTTGTAAGTCTTCAAGAAACCCAGGATCCAGCAACGCAACACCGCACCTTATCACTCCTAACATTTACATGTTGTTAAGTTATAAGTGAAACTAATTGGAAAAACATATGCTGTTGCTCTATTAATGTTGCAAACACAGAACAGTGTAAAGCATATAAAGTAAGTTCATATACATGAATACAGACTTTTTGAAACAAGTGATCTGCTGCTGCACCAGGGGGCTTATTTACTAATATTCGTGTTTTTGCCATTTTTAAGGGTGTTTGAACTCGAATGGTATCGGGTGCATTTTACTGCAACTTTATGAATCCTGATACGGTTATTCACTAAGCTGCCGAGTTTTGCACAATCGTTTTTTCCGATGTCGATGTGATTCGTAATATCAGGCAGTGTTTTACGGGAGTGATGAGTAAAACACTGCCTGACAAAACACAAGGAATCCCGGCCGGATCTGTGAGATCCGTGCAGGGCTTCATTGTGTACCTTAAAAAGTTGTTTAAAGTCTTAAAAAATCTCAAAAAAATTGCGTGGGGTCCCCCCTCCTAAGCACAACCAGCCTCGGCTCTTTGAGCCGGTCCTGGTAGAAAAAATATGGGGGAAAAAATGACAGAGGTTCCCCCATATTTAATCAACCAGCAGCGGGCTCTGCGCCTGGTCCTGGTTCCAAAAATACGGGGGACAAAAAGCATAGGGGTCCCCCGTATTTTAGAAACCAGCACCGGGCTCCACTAGCTGGGGAGATAATGCCACAGCCGGGGGACACTTTGATATCGGTCCCTGCGGCCGTGCCATTAAAACCCCAACTAGTCACCCCTGGCCGGGGTACCCTGGAGGAGTGGGGACCCCTTCAATCAAGGGGTCCCCCCCTCCAGCCACCCAAGGGCCAGGGGTGAAGCCCGAGGCTGTCCCCCCCATCCAAGGGCGGCGGATGGGGGGCTGATAGCCTTGTTAAAAATTGTGAATATTGTTTTTAGTAGCAGTACTACAAGTCCCAGCAAGCCTCCCCCACAAGCTGGTACTTGGAGAACCACATGTACCAGCATGCGGTGGAAAACCGGGCCCGCTGGTACCTGTAGTACTACTACTAAAAAAATACCCCCAAAAAAACAGGACACACACACCGTGACTGTATAAGTTTATTACATAAATGCACACCTCCATACATACATACATACTTACCTATGTTCCCACAAGGCTCGGTCCTCTTCTCCATGTAGAATCCTAGGGTTACCTGTGAAAAAAATTATACTCACATAATCCAGGGTAGAATCCGACCTTTGAATAATCCACGTACTTGGCAAAACAAAAAAACGGAAACCCGACCACGCACTGAAAGGGGTCCCATGTTCACACATGGGACCCCTTTCCCGACTGCCAGGACCCCCCCTGACTCTTGTCAAAGAGGGTCCCTTCAGCCAATCAGGGAGCGCCACGTCGTGGCATTCTCCTGATTGGCTGTGTGCTCCTGTAGTGTCTGTCAGGCAGCACACGGCACAGATACAATGTAGCGCCTATGCGCTCCATTGTAGCCAATGGTGGGAACTTTGCGGTCAGCGGTGAGGTTACTTTCGGTCAACCTCTGAAGTATGTATGGAGGTGTGCATGTATGTAATAAACTAATACTGTCACGGTGTGTGTGTCCTGTTTTTTTGGGGGTATTTTTTTAGTAGTAGTACTACAGGTACCAGCGGGCCCGGTTTTCCACTGCATGCTGGTACATGTGGTTCTCCAAGTACCAGCTTGCGGGGGAGGCTTGCTGGGACTTGTAGTACTGCTACTAAAAACAATATTCACAATTTTTAACAAGGCTATCAGCCCCCCATCCGCCGCCCTTGGATGGGGGGGACAGCCTCGGGCTTCACCCCTGGCCCTTGGGTGGCTGGAAGGGGGGGACCCCTTGATTGAAGGGGTCCCCACTCCTCCAGGGTACCCCGGCCAGGGGTGACTAGTTGGGGTTTTAATGGCACGGCCGCAGGGACCGATATCAAAGTGTCCCCCGGCTGTGGCATTATCTCCCCAGCTAATGGAGCCCGGTGCTGGTTTCAAAAATACGGGGGACCCCTACGCTTTTTGTCCCCCGTATTTTTGGAACCAGGACCAGGCGCAGAGCCCGGTGCTGGTTGATTAAATATGGGGGAACCCCTGTCATTTTTCCCCCCATATTTTTTCTACCAGGACCGGCTCAAAGAGCTCGAGGCTGGTTGTGCTTAGGAGGGGGGACCCCACGCATTTTTTTTGAGATTTTTTAAGACTTTAAACAACTTTTAAAGGTACACAATGAAGCCCTGCACGGATCTCACAGATCCAGCCGGGGTTCCTTGTGTTTTGTCAGGCAGTGTTTTACTCATCTCTCCCGTAAAACACTGCCTGATATTACGAATCACATCGACATCGGAAAAAAACGATTGTGCAAAACTCGGCAGCTTAGTGAATAACCGTATCAGGATTCAAAAAGTTGCAGTAAAATGCACCCGATACCATTCGAGTTCAAACACCCTTAAAAACGTCAAAAACACGAATATTAGTAAATAAACCCCAAGGTCAAAATCCCGACATGGACAAAATACTGACATTTAAAATACGACAAGGTCAAAATACCGACATGTAAAATGCCGACAGGTCAAAATGCCGACATGAGTTTTTCATGATTTTTTTCATTGAAACCGACTTGTTCATACTTTACCATCCCAGTGGACCCAGAGGGGGACTATAATAGTGTGCCGAGCGCAGCGAGGCACCGCGCCCGAAGCATGGCGAGCGCAGCGAACCATGCGAGGGGATGCGGTACACTTATATGGTGTCCATGTCGACCTATGTCGAAAAAATATTATGAAAACCGCATGTCAGTATTTTGACCTGTCGGCATTTTACATGTCGGTATTTTGACCTTGTCGGTATTTTAAATGTCGGTATTTTGTCCATGTCGGGATTTTGACCTTGTCGGGATTTTGACTGCCGGTCAATTGCTGTCGGGATTTCGACCGTTGGGATTTTGATTGGAGGTATTTCATACCGATCCCCTGGGCACTTCTATCATCTGTCTGCTGCTGAAACTGCTAGAAAAGAGGCAAATGTGGAAACACACCAAGCTTGCTCCATATTAGCTGGAAAGTATATAGACCCTATAATATTTTTCCCATTATTAGTTAGTTAGTATTTTAAACACGTGCTATGAATCCTGCAGTATTTGCACGACTGTTATTATTGCACAAGCTAGAAAAACACTATTAGAGATATTATTGAAACACTGATCAAAAATCTCAAGCGAGGTGCAAACATACAAAAGCATTACGTTTAGGGCATGTCGGACAGAAGGATTTCCATTCATAAATGTGGATTCTACACACATTCCCATGATTTGCAGAATGTAATAAAGACTTATGTGCTATAACTTCCTCAGCGTCAATAAAATGAATAGTGCTGAACCCACATGAATGGAGTTCAGAGCTTTCCTGACATAGAAAGCAGCTTCACAGAGATTAGAACAGCCAATGACTTAAAGCAAATCGTTTTGCATAACTTTGAAGGTCACTCGGGCAACAAAAGGTGTTAATGGAAACAAGTAACCCTGGCATGAAGGGGGAGGCCATGGGAGCGCCAGGCACCGACTGTCTGTGCACCTCACACAATCCTATTCTAGCATGTTAGGGAGAACTCAGCATGTTGCCAGGACAACAAAATGGGGAATGTGCTTTAAATGAAGAAAAGCAGGGAGCTGGCAGAGATGTCAAGCAAGGAACAGAACAGGCACTGAGAGCTAGCTATTTCTATATGCAGGACCCACACTATATTTCACATCCAAGCAGTTATGTGAGAGAGGAGACAGTTAACAGGAATCTCTGGCTCTCTGCAGGAAAGCAGGACTTCCTGTTTAATCAGCTTGGTCATGAATCCCTGTTCTTGAAGGCCCCTAGACAGTACACTTTCAATGCATACAGGAGCCAAGTGCAAGGCACATTTGGAAGTGAGGTTGAATAAATAAATAAATAAATAAATAGATAACTCACCAAGCTCCTTAGACCCTTGGCTAATGCTAGCAAGTTCTCCAAGTTTCACCAGGGCATCAAAATAGCCTTTTGCTGCTACAGTGACACCTGTAAGACAAAATAAATATCATTGTAAGACAAAATAAATTTCATTTTCAAAATTGTCTTAAAAACCTTTCCAACCATGGAATGTCAACTTTTACTGTACTGTATGACATGGGATATTACGCATTGAATCACCAGCAGTTGGTTCCTCACATTTACACCCTAAATTGCTCATATTATAAAACTTAGCAATGTCATCATTAAGGATGGCCATCAGTGCGCTAACCATTGATGGTGATGCTGTGGGTGGCCATCGATGGTAACAATCTATGTTATGGAAGACCATCGATTTTTTCATCCACCGATGGTCATCTCTTTTCTTTCAGTGACTGGCCCGCAGGCCAGTGACAGTCTCGGGGTGTGGCTTTCAGGTGTCAGAGGGTGGAGCTATGCTCTGCGTTCTGGCATTCCTAAAAAAAAAAAAAACATTGGAAGGTTCTATACCATCAATGGCGGGAAACCATTTGTTTCTCCCCCATCAATGCAAAAGTATTTAGCATCAGGCATAGGCCAGCAATAATTCTGAATCATCTATGGTCGATGGCCATCCTTAGTCATCATTATCCTTTGTGTCAGACTGTCCCACAAAGGGGCCCTTGGGTCACATGCTACCCAACAAGGCTTCTCTCTGGCCCCATTTATTTATAAAAACTTCCATAGAATCTCACAAGCACTGCTGTACAGTGACATACATGAAACTGTACCTGTAGATATCTAATCCAAATGGATCCAAATAGAACCAACATATTCTGCAAAACTGTGTAAGCAATTAATATAATTCAGGCACATCAGTCTTAACTCCAGTGAAATGTTCCTTGGAAGTGTTTAATGGGGACGTGTTTTGGTGAATAGGGGACAAGTTTTACATTGTCGCATTTATACGTAACTGAAAACAATCGTGGAATTTTTTAGGTAAAGCAGTAATCATAAAATAAGACAAAGATGATTCGGGAAGGGGCAGCTTGCCAATCCTGTCCTTGTAGTTCCCTAGGCCTGGTACAATGTTCACTGAGAGAATAAAACTTGATGGCTAAATAAATATATAGCACTGGTGAAGGTCTTAGACTTTTTGTTAGCGCCAGTAGGGTAAGGTTGCCATCACTGTCAGCCGAAGGCAGGGAAATGCTACACTACTAATAAATACACCTCAACTAGCCATTATAGATACTGTATGAGCGCTCCGATATTTAATAATAATACATAGTAAGTCAGCTTTTATAGCAACTGATACCTTTTTAAGAAAACCATATATATATGCATGGTATATTGCTGGTTATGAAACGCATTAAGCTACTGTACATCAGCTTCTTCAAACTGAAGACCATTTTATACCAACTTTAATTCTTGTAACAAGGATCTTTTTTGCGAGACCTACTGTAATAGATCAGAGTAAATACTACAAACTCATGGGATACAGCATAATCAACTGGCTGAGAGCATAGTATAAGACAAACCTCCATTAAAGACCTGGGATAGCCATGTTCCAAAAAGGAGTTTTTCATCTTCCTCTTGCCTTAGTGGACCTACACCAGCATGGTTCTATATGGATACTATCATCCTAATGTATACCTTACCAAGATCCTAATGTGCACCTTACCAAGGCTGGTGTACTGATCTGATGAGTGTTTACTCTATGGATGTCTAGATTGATTTACACATATACATATTACTTGTTTCTACCAGGACCATTATTTTACTAGTTCTGACAGAAAAGTGCACTATAGCGCTTAACTGCAAACTTTAACATATAAAACATCCAACATAAAAAACACAGAAAATGTTCAGGAGTGTCTGGCGATACGCTGGGGTGCACAGGGGGTGTCCGGATGAGCCATGGGGTTCCAAGTGGTTTGGCGATTGGTTGGCTGCCTATTGAGGGTAGAGACGTCTCTCCTTTACAGTGGTAAGAGTTTACCAGGATAGTACGTTTGGCACTAATAATTATATAAATAAGACGACACAAGAGAGAAGAAATGTATCTAAAAAGAAAATATTTTTCTAACAGATCAATATAAATAGACCCCTAACATCTATTCGTTATTATTACATCAAAATAATGGCGTTAAAATATATCTGCCATATATCTCACCCAGCCGGCCGATGTTGCCATTACATACAGCATAAATCTGCTATTTGCATAGTGGCCACCTGTCCTCAATTTCCATAGATAGTTCCTGGGCCAAATGTAATAGAGTGAGAGTTTAAAAAAGTGAGAGATTTGGTAAGGTTTTGCAGTTTTTTTTAAAGTGGCAATCATTTACACAGCAAGATCAACCTGGTTTTGCAGTGTAAATGATTGCCACTTTAAAAAAAAAAAAAGAAAAAACTTACCAAATCTCTCATTTTCTGAAACTTTCACTCTATTACATTTGGCCCCAAGTGTCCAAATTCCTCTTTTGGTTTTTTTTTTGGCCCTGAAAGCACTTATTTTTATTACCAACTAAGTGCACAATAAACTTTCTATTTTCTGCATGCTAGATGTAATACTTATTTTCTGTGCTTAATAATATTATAAACAGTATCTATTGGAAAAAGTAACGTGCAAATAAATACATAGTAATCATATACATCAAACATAACATACTGGGAAATGCAGTACTTCAAGGTGCATCGAGACTTCATCAGACGTGATTTGATAAGATGCACAAGATAAGCAGCAAAGTTTCCCAGGAATCTATTTTCCTGGTGAGCTTACTGTACATTTTAAATTCACTACCATAGGTGCACACACATTGGAGAAAATTGAAATACACCTAACAACATGTTTTTGGACTGTGATAGGAAACAAAATAGGAATTTAATACCTACCGGTAATTCCTTTTTTCGTAGTCCATACTGGATACTGGGGAATAGTATTTTAACATGGGGTATAGATGGGGTCCACTGGAGCCTGGTACTTTAAGAAATCAATAGTGTGTGCTGGCTCCTCCTCTATATGCCCCTCCTAGCAGACTCAGTCTAGGAGAATTGTGCCCGAGGAGACGGACATACTTTGAGAGAAGGATATAACACATAAAGCAGTGAGGTAACGAACCAACACACAAATAAGATAGCAGAGCTAACCAGAACAGGGGAAAGCAATGCTAACAATATAAGGATAGCAACGCTAACCAAACATGGAACAGGGAAGCAACAGCAAACCCATCCAATAACACTTACAACCAGGTAAGCAGGAAAAGAAGCACAGAGGCGGGTGCCCAGTATCCACTACGGACTACGAGAAAAGGAATTACCGGTAGGTATTAAATTTCTATTTTCTCTAAAGTCCTAGTGGATACTGGGGAATCGTATATTACCATGGGGACGTCCCAAAACTCTCAGAACGGGTAGAAAAGTGCTGAGACCCTTGCAAAACCGCCTGACCAAACTGAAGGTCATCTTTGGCAAAAGTGTCAAACCTGTAGAACTTAACAAAGGTGTTCACACCAGACCAAGTTGCTGCACGGCACAACTGTAAGGCCAAGACGCCCTGGGCAGCCGCCCAGGAAGAACCCACCGACCTTGTGGAGTGAGCCTGAACCGAACTCGGCAGCGGCAGAGCAGCCGAAGTATAGGCTTGTTGAGTAGTCAATTTGAGCAAACGAGCAGTGGACTGCTTGGAGGCAGTACGACCAATTTTCTTAGCATCATAAAGGATGAAAAGTGAGTCAGACTTCCTGTGATGAGCAGTCCTTTTTACGTAAATCCTCAAAGCCCTCACAACATCCAGGGACTTTGGAGCAACTGAAGGGTCAGATAAGACTGGAACCACGATTGGTTGATTTACATGAAAAGCCGATACCACTTTCGGCAAAAACTGTGGGCGAGTTCTGAACTCCGCCCTATCCTCATGAAACACCAAGTATGGGCACTTACAAGACAAGGCTCCCAATTCCAACACTCGCCGAGCCAAAGCCAAGGCCAGCAACATAACTGTCTTCCACGTAAGGTATTTTAAGTCAGGGTTCAACTAAATCCGACTGGAGAGAGGTCAACACCACATTGAGGTCCCACGGAGCAGTGGGAGGAACAAAGGGTAGCTGAATGTGCAACACCCCCTTAAGAAAGGTCTGTACTTCAAGAAGTACCGCCAGTTGTTTCTGGAAGAAGATAGAGAGAGACGAAATCTGAACCTTGATGGAGCCTAATCGTAGGCCCTTATCCACTCCTGCTTGCAGGAACAGTAGAAACCGGCCCAGACGAAATTCCACAGGAGAACATTTTTGACCCTCACACCAAGAAACATACTTCTTCCAAATACAGTGGTAATGTTGGGCCTGGATCATAGTGGAAACCACCTTGGATGGAAGACCCTTCCTGGTTAAAATCTCCCTCTCAACTTCCAGGCTGTCAAACGTAGCAGCTGTAAGTCTGAATAGACGAACAGTCCTTGTTGAAGAAGGTCCTTGAGAAGCGGCAGAGGCCAGGGTTCCTCCAACGACAGGGGCAGGAAGTCCGCATACCAGGCCCGTCGAGGCCAATCCGGGGAAATGAAAATTGCCTGAACACTTTCCTTTTTGAGTCTTTTTAGAACTCTTGGGATTAGAGGAATTGGAGGAAACAGATACGAATTGGTAATTCCATGGCGTCAGCAGAGCATCTACCGCAACCGCCTGCGGGTCCCTCGTTCTGGAGCAGTAACGACGGAAGTTCTTGTTGAGACGAGAAGCCATCAGGTCTATCTGTGGACAACCACACCGGTGAACAAGTTGTTGAAACACCTGAGGGTGGAGGCCCCATTTCCCCCGGATGGAGGTCATGCCTGCTTAGGAAGTCCGCTTCCCAGTTGTCCACTCCTGCAATGTAAACGGCTGAGATGGCCCTTGCGTTGGCTTCCGCCCAGAGGAGTATTCTTGACACTTCTCGCATTGTGGCCATGCATCTTGTTCCTCCCTGTCGGTTGATATACGCTACTGCCGTGGTGTTGTCTGATTGTACCTGGATGGTCTAATTCCAAAGGAGGGATGAGGCCTGTAGTAGAGCATTGTAAATTGCCCTGAGTTCCAGGATGTTGATTGGAAGAGTAGATTCCAGAAAGGATCACGTGCCCTGGAACTGCGCTTCTTGAGTCACAGCCCCCCAACCCCGGAGGCTATCATCGGTTGTCAACAGCGTCCATGACTGGGTGTTGAAACTCCGACCCTTCACCAGATTGGGGATTTGTAGCCACCATAGCAGGGATATCCGTGCTTTTGGTGACAGGGTTATATGCTGATGCATGTTCAGGTGCGATCCCAACCTATTGTCCAACAAATCCAGTTGAAATGGTCGCGCATGGAACCTGCCGTACCGGATCGCCTCGTAGGAGGCCACCATCTTACCCAGTAAGCAGATTCAAAGATGAATCGAGACCACGCGAGGTTTCAGCACCGACCTGACCACAGAATGAATAGTTAAGGCCTTGTCCATGGGAAGGTAGACCTTCTGAGACACCGTATCCAGGATCATCCCCAGGAACTGAATTCTCTGAGACGGTTCCAAGTGAGATTTCTGGAAATTGAGTATCCATCCGTGATCCGTAAGCAAACAAGTAGTCAAGTGGATACTGTGCAGTAGCTGTTCCCTGGACACCGCCTTTATCAGGAGATCGTCCAGGTACGGAATTATTTGGACACCCCTCATGCGCAGTTGTAGCATAATTTCCGCCATTACCTTTGTGTATACCCTTGGGGCTGTGGAGAGACCGAAGGGTAAGTCCTGAAACTTGAAATGTTGGTCCAGAATCGCGAACCTGAGGAATGCTTGGTGAGGGGGAAAATTTGGATATGTAGGTATGCTTCCTTTATATCCAGGGACACCAGAAACTCCCCCTCCTCCAGATTCGCTATCACTGCTCTTAGAGATTCCATCTTGAATTTGAACAACCGAAGATACGGGTTCAGGGATTTGAGGTTCAAGATTGGTCGTACAGAGCCACCGGCTTCGGAACCACAAAGAGACTAGAGTAAAACCCCTTTGTGTGCAGCTGAGGAGGCATTGGAACAGTAACTCCTGTAGAAAGCAGTTTTTATACTGCCTGCTATAAAGAAACCCTTGCTTCCTGCAAAGCTGGTAAGCCTGACCTGAAGAATCTGAGAGGAGGGAGTTCCTGGAATTCCAGTCGGTATCCTTGGGATATGAGGTCCCTCACCCAAGAATTCCTGCTGGACTCTGCCCATATGTGAGCAAAGTGTTGAAGGCGAGCACCTACCTGAAAGTCGCCATGCTGCTGGGGCTAACCGTCACGCGGAGGGCTTCGTGGAAGAGGATCCTGAGGCCTGTTCCGCAGGTCCAGCAGCTGCTGCTTTACGGGACTTATCGCAAGATCCTCTAGCAGCACTGGAGGCACCTCTGGACCTGCCTCTTGATCTGGCCATCCGAAAAGACTGCAGGGAGGGTCCGGATAGGAATGCCTGGCAGGTGGCGGGGCAGACGGCAGATATGTAGATTTACCTGCAGTTGCCTGAGATATCCACTTGTTCAGTTCTTCCCCAAACAAGGTATCACCTGTAAAAGGAAGGTTTTCACCCCCTTCTTTAGAATTAGCATCTGCTGACCATTGACGTAGCCACAGGGCTCTACGAGCCAACACTGCCATAGCAGTGGTACGGTTGTTAATGTTACTAAGTTACTTAACTGCCTCATTCATAACGTTTGCAGCATCTTGGATGTGTTGTAGCAATGTAAATATCTCTTCTTGAGGTAGTGTAAGCAACCCTTTCAGAATATCATCAGACCATTTTACCATGGCTCTAGAAATCCAGCCGCATACTGTGGTAGGGCGTTGGGCTACACCTGTTGCAGAATAAATTGATTTAAGAGTGGCTTCAATTTTGCGATCAGCTGGGTCTTTAAGGGAAATAGCCATGGAACAGGTAAAACAATTTTACGTGACAGCCTGGACACAGACGTATAAACTGCCGGTGGGGTTTCCAAGATTTTCCTATCCTCTGTAGGGAAAGGGAAGGAATTTAACACCCGTTTAGGGGTAATACATTTTTTGTCAGGATTTATCCATGCTGCCTTAGCCAGGAAATCTAATTCTTCAGAAACCGGGAACGTTGCAGAGGATTTTGGTTTCACATTAAAATACAATTCCTCTGCCTGTTCTTCCTCCTTCCCAGGGATATTGAGCACCTCTCTAATGGCATAAATGAGGGCCTCAACACCTGGGGACAGGGAATTATCCTCATCCACCTCAGCCTCTCCTTCATCAAACTCTGGTAGAATCAGAGTCAGATTGTAACAAGTGAGGGAGAGTGCGTTTGTGAGAGACCAACAGGGGGGGGGGGGGGGGGGGCTGAAGAGCCTGTCTGTGGTATGCAGCAGCAACCATAAACGTGTCCGTTGTTTGTTGTTTCAGGGCTTGTCTTTCCTGCTTAGCTGTAGCTAACTCTGAATTAATACTGGAAACCATAGTTTTAAATGATTCCATCCACTCAGGTTCCTGCACATTACTACCTTGTGAAGGCATTGGGTACACATGAGGGACCCCTGTGAGGAAGGTGTAAACCTAGCCTAGCATAAAGTACACACAGACTTATTTGCAGACATGTAGTATTAGTGAGCTATGCACACTTATCCCAGACTACCCTGAGTGGAGTGACACAGAGAGAAATGGAACCAGCACACTACACCACAGACTGAGCAGCGCCCTGCTGGGTGTCTTCCATGTGCAATTTTTCCCACAGCGGTATAACCGCTGAGTTTGCGCTCCCCCTTCACTATAACCCTCTGGATCCAGTTACACTGGTGATTCATTGGGTCCTGTGGAGGAGCAGTCTCCGCATGCAGCCTGTTAGCAGCAGCAGCAGCAAGAAATTATGCTGTCTAGCCTGTGGTCCCGCTATCCGGGAAGCCCCGCCCCCATAATGGCGCGCGTTCCCTGTAGTTTCTTTATACTGGCTTTCTCCATTTACAGTGTAAAACAAGAGCCCGCAGCCCCCGTTTACCATGTTGCCAGTCTGGGTTCCCAGTGGGCACTGAGGCCCGTAGCCGGGTGATCACCGTCCATTCATGCTGCCATTTTGCACCGGGGACCCGCTAACTGGGTCCCCAGTGTGACACTCACCCCACCGCGTCTGTCTTCAGCATCTGTTGAGGGGTGACGGCATGCTGCTGGGGTGGGCTCACCCTCTGGGAGTGTGAGAAACATCACCTCAGGAGCTCAGTGTCCTGTCAGCTGGGATTACGAACCATTAACTCTGAGGAAGTTGGTTCGGTCGCCCCCTTAAGTCCCATGATGCAGGCAGACTGGTTGCCAACCAGTGTGCCTGAAAATAATAAACTAAAAAAAAAAATATTCTGAAGAAAACTCTCTGGAGAGCAACAGTTTGCACCCAGCTCCTTGGGCACATTTTCTAAACTGAGTCTGCTAGGAGGGGCATAGAGGGGAGGAGCCAGCACACACTATGGATTTCTTAAAGTGCCAGGCTCCAGTGGACCTGATCTATACCCCATGGTAATATACTATTCCCCAGTATCCACTAGGACGTTAGAGAAAGTAACATAGGTGGTCATTCCGAGTTGTTCGCTCGGTAATTTTCTTCGCATCGCAGTGATTTTCCGCTAATTGCGCATGCGCAATGTTCGCACTGCGACTGCGCCAAGTAAATTTGTTATGAAGTTTGGTATTTTACTCACGGCATTACGAGGTTTTTTCTTCGTTCTGGAGATCGGAGTGTGATTGACAGGAAGTGGGTGTTTCTGGGCGGAAACTGGCCGTTTTATGGGAGTGTGTGAAAAAACGCTACCGTTTCTGGGAAAAACGCGGGAGTGGCTGGAGAAACGGAGGAGTGTCTGGGCGAACGCTGGGTGTGTTTGTGACGTCAAACCAGGAATGACAAGCACTGAACTGATCGCACTGGAAGAGTAAGTCTCGAGCTACTCAGAAACTGCACAGAGAAGTCTTTTCGCAATATTGCGAATCTTTCGTTCGCAATTTTGCTAAGCTAAGATTCACTCCCAGTAGGCGGCGGCTTAGCGTGTGCAATGCTGCTAAAAGCAGCTTGCGAGCGAACAACTCGGAATGACCACCATAGTAACATAGTTAATGAGGTTGAAAAAAAGACAAATTGCCTATCGAGTTACATAGTTACATAGTCAGTGAGGTTGAAAAGAGGCAAAACGCCCATCGGGTTCAACCTGTATTCTTCATTAATCTGTTCATATTATAATGTGCATGCTGAAGTAATGGTTTAGTACCGATTTACAGCAATGATTCCTACCACTCCCAGATAATTTTAATGTCGATATGCTAAATGCTAAAGCCCTTGATACGTCTACCATTACTACATTCTCCGGCAGTGAGTTCCAAATCTTTATTCCCCTTACGGAGAAGAACCCTTTCCTACGTTGCGTACGGAATTTTCTCAAATTTCAACCTGTATTATAATTCTTACACTATTCCGTATTTAGCTAAGGTGTACTACAATGACCCAGCTGAAGTAATGTATTAAGTCTAATTAACAACTATAATTCGTGCTATTCCTAAAATATATTTATTTTAAATGCTATATCCTTGGATATCTTTTTCGGTTACAAATTTATCTAAACCATTTTTAAACATATGTACCAAGTCCACCATTACAACCTTCTCTGGCAGAGAGTTCCAAATGCTTACGGCCCTTACTGTGAAGAACCCTTTCCTTCATTGGATACAACATTTTCTCTCCTCTACCCTCAGAGGGTGACCGTGTGTCCTGTGTAGAATTCTCTCAATAAACAAATCGCCTGATTGCTCCATGTAATGTCCCTTTATATATTTGAAGATATTAATAATGTCTCCTCGTAGATGCCTCTTTTCTAATGTAAACATATTCCACCTAATAAGCCTTTCCTTGTAATCCAGTGACTCCAACCCCTTATCCAATTTTGTAGCTCGCCTCTGAACTCTTTCAAGTTCCAAGATATCTTTTTTATTATGTGGTAGCCAGAACTGTACACAATATTCCAGATGCGGCCGTACCAATAATTTATATAGTGGTAGGATTACACTCTCATCCCTTGTCTCAATTCCCTGTTTTATGCATGCTAACACCTTATTATCAAACGAAATGAAGCGCTATCATTATCGATATAATAATTTATTTTTAAAAAATTCAAAATGTATTATTAAACATCCTGTGACTAAAAACATGTGAAATTTCTTTGAAACATGCACAAAACACGGTAACAATTTACTATAACTTACTAGCAAAATGCTCCTACTAATAATGTATTCATTTAATGTTTAGAATAACATAATGTGACACTCTGCAATGGACCAATTAATTCAGCATAAATCTCCATCCGTATATCCACTAGACATAAAGGTCCATATATTGCTTCTATAGGTGTACGTGAGAGTCCCTCAATAGTGGAACAATTAGCAAAGTCCACGATTAATAATTCCACTTTTCCAGTGCTCCGGTAATATTAAACACAACTTGAGCGGCTTAGCAGGGGGTATTTAATTTTGTATATTTGTTGTATATAGCACATTAACAGTTTTAAGCAGGAATGCTATTTGGCAGTCTGTTAATTATGCTTACCCCAGCCACTAACGGTGCAGATGGTCGTGTGATGATTTGTGGGCGCCGGCTACCCACTTGACGGCACTGAAGCCGAAACCGATCTACCAGAGCTGTGGATAACTGAAGAGTCTTTATTCCATATTGTGGACGAAGCTGACCGCTCTCTCACTGTGGTTATAAAGCGGCTGAAGCTGACCGCTCTCTCACTGTGGTTATGAAGCGGCTGAGGCTGACCGCTCTTTCCCTGTGATTATGAAGCGGCTGTCGGAAGCAGCCTATATCTTGTATCTCCGTGGCGGTCAGCAGTATGCCGTGCAGAGTGCCGGGCAATGCAATTGCCGTGGAAGACGTCCGAGCCGTGCTGCTAGATGTAAGCCGTGCATCTACCGGTGGTCAGCAGGATGACGGGCAAATTGCCAGGCGGGGAGCTTGACGCGTTTCTCAGCCTCAATCCCGGGGCTGTTTCATCAGAAGTACCGCCTCCAAAGCCTTTGGGCTCTTTTATACACCTTTTTTCCTAATTACTATTGCAGCTGTCAATTAACTAACAAACGAACAAAGAGATCAGAGCTATATCTACTATTGATCCTAGCCCTTGATTAATAGTACATTAATATGCACATAAAAAGCATTTTATAATCTTAAAAACAATCTAAAAAATTGTTTCAATTTATTACAAAGAGTAGTATCAATTTACAACGTATATTATATATATATGAATACAGCTGCCTTTTAGCAGGGCATAGGGCTAATAGCAAGGTTAAAAATCAGTGTCTCATAGCCAGACCTTACCACATACAATCAATTAAGCCTATTAATATTTCAAAATACGTTAAAAGCTGAAACAACCTTTTAATCATCATTTTTTAATTGTTAAGACTCTATGGTAAAAGGTTTCAAGTACCAATAGAACATACAGAGCAGAGATGATAAAAATAAAAGAATATAATTAAAAATTAATTATTTTAGGTAATTGATCTGTTTCCAGAAAACAATAGACACTAATATAGAGACATAAAGAGATAAAGATGAAAAAATATCTGATAGTAGCTTGATCAATATATTATGATTTTGGACCAGATACTGTATGTAATAACATGTACTATCAGGAAATATATATAAATATTCAAGAAAAATAAATACTTGATAAATAATAATGTAAAAGAATCCTTGTTTTAATTTATTACTAACACTAGTACAGTGAATGATATATAGAGGCATGTATTTCCTTTCACTGGTGAATCCTAAAGTCCACCCTACCTCTCTACATAGAAAAAAAACCAATCTCAATGCACAAGCCAGAAGTATATTCGTATCTGGAAACTACAGGGTTAGGGCAACTAACCATAATGCAATAAATTGCCTCTAAAGTGTCTAATAACCTATAGAGGAAAAATGGAATTGGGAAGAGAACAAGGAAGGAAAGGACGACAAAGGGGGAGGGGAATTAGTATATTCATATATTGAAAAAGGGAAAAATGAAAGAACAAATACTTAGATGTTATTGAGTTCGATGGTATCGTTAAGGCCTGCAGGAACCATGGTTCCAAGTTTGTAGATCCAAAATGCCTCCTTACGGCAGAGCTTCTTGAACCTATCACCTCCTCTGATTGAGGGGGGGATCTGTTCAATGGCTTGAACTTTCACATCTTTAAGGATCCCCTTGTAACATGTTTCAAAATGATGTGGTAAACTATGTGTTCTATTACCTTTAATAAGGAATCTCCTGTGTTCTAGAAACCGAACATTTAATGTTCTTGTAGTGCGGCCCACATATTGGATGCCGCACCCGCAGGTGACTACATATATGACATAACGGGACTGGCAGTTAAGAAAAAATCCTAATTCAAACATTTCTTTATTGCTGAATGATGTGATGGTACTGCAGCGATGTGCTGCATGATCACAAGTATGGCACCTAGGTTTACCACACTTGAAAAAAACTTTTGGTTTAGGATTTACATCTAGCCAATTCGTTGTATTGATTGTCTTACTAAAATTAGGTCTCAACATACTTGGTGCTAGTTTAGATTTTAGACTATCAGCCTTTCTAAAGACAACTTTCTGTGAGTCACAAATGTCATTTGATAAAAATTTATCAAGCTTCAACAAACTGTAGTTTTTGTTGATAATGCGTTTGATCTCAGTGGCTGATGTATTATATTTCGTTACGAAAGTGATTGAATGTTTGGAACTCATTTCTAGTGGGTTCTTCTTATTTTTCTTAGGCGCAAGGAGTTCTTCTCTATCCATTGAATTCACCTCTGTACGCATTTTTTCTAATAGATTTTTAGGGTACCCTTGTTTTAAAAAAGATGCAATTAAAGCTTCTATCTGTGTGTTGTAATCTGTATCATTCGAACAATTTCTACGAATTCGCATAAATTGACCCTTTGGGATATTGGTTTTCCAACTTTTGTGATGGCAACTATCAAAGTGAAGATATTTATTGGTATCTACATCCTTAGTGAATGTGACCGTGTGAAGTTGTTTATCAATTATTTTTACTGTAATATCCAAAAAATTAAGAGAAGTATCACTTACATTATGCGTGAACTTCAAATGAAATTAATTATTATTAAAACTCTGAATTAAATCTGTGACTGTGGTATGATCCCCATCCCAAATTATAAATAAATCATCTATATAACGCCCGAAGAAGACCAAGTTCGCCCCGTGTCCGCCACCCCAAATATGGCGCTCCTCGAAACGTCCCATATAGAGGTTGGCAAAACTCGGAGCGAACTTGGTCCCCATGGCTGTGCCCAGTGACTGCAAAAAAAATTGTGATTCAAACAAAAAATAGTTGTGTGACAGAATAAATTGAATGGATGATAATAGAAAGCTGCGTAACGACTCAGAAATAGTGGGATCATTCTGTAGATAATATTGTACAGCCAATATCCCTTTGTTGTGTGGGATGTTCGTATATAATGCTTGAACATCGCATGTTATGAGCTTATAAGTATCTTTCCAGACAATTTTATTTATTTTGTTCAAAAAATCTGATGTGTCTCTTAAATAAGACTGCAGTGACATTACATAACCTTGAAGATGTGCATCAGCAAAAGAAGATAAATTAGTGGTTAATGAGCCAACACCAGAAATAATAGGCCGACCGGGTGGAGCTGTGATGTGTTTGTGAATTTTAGGTAAATGGTAATATATAGGAGTGACAGGGTGCAAAGAAAACAAAAAGTGCCATGTGTCTTTAGATATAGTGCCATTCACAAGAGCTGAATCCAAAAGGGTTTTTAATTCAATCTGATAAGTAGCCGTGGGGTCAGTTTTTAATTTCGTATAGAAAGAACCGTTATTTAATTGTCTTTCAGCTTCAAAAATGTAATCTCTTCTATTCTGTATCACAAGACCCCCACCTTTATCTGCCTGTCTAAATATAAGATCAGTATCAGCCATAAGTTTTTTAAGGGCCATTCTCTCTTTTTTGGTAAGGTTATCTTTACAGAACCTATTCTTGTTTCTACTAGATTCTGTTTTTTGACAAAGTTTCCTGAAATCCTCCATAGTGGTGGAATAAAAACTTTCTATGAAAGGTCCTTGGTATTGTAGAGGATAGAAGTCAGATGGTTTCTTAAAAAGTACTTCTTTACTAGTAATATCATATACTTTTGTTGTTAGTGTGGATTCTTCTTGATCAACTACATTTTCAGAAAGAAGTGACTCCAATATTTCAAGGGGAATCTGATCATTGGAATCCAGTACGATGGGGTCCCCCATGAGTCCCTTTCTATTTAGTTCCTTAATGACAAAATACCTCTTACGACTTAAAGTCCTAACGAACCTATTAAGATCAACAAATAATCCAAACAGATCAGGTTTCGCTGAAGGGGCAAATTTAAGACCTTTTTTAAGTAATGTCATTTCATCATTGGATATAGATTTGTCTGAGAGATTAAATACCCCTGTGGGGCCTATCTCCTCCTGACACTTTTGTTTGGAATTTTTTCTGAGTTTCCTCCCTCCTCTACATCCTCTCTCTCTTCTTCTCCCTCCTCCCTTCCCCTCTTTCCACTCCATCTTACTTCGTGATCCTCTCTTCCTCGAAATTGTGGGGACCTTTGATGATTGGTAAAATTGCCCTTCCCTAAAAAACGTGATTGTTGCCGACTTGGTGACGGCTTTCTATTGTCCCCTCTATAAGAGGGGGAAAAACCAGATGCTTGAGCCTCCAGATCATTCAGTGGCTCAAATCTGTTGTGTGTAGAAACCTCCCTGGGTCTAAACACCTTATTAGCCTTCTTTGCTGCACTTTGACATTGGGTACTGCTACTAAGGGGTCTATTTACTAAGCCTTGGATGGAGATAAAGTGGAAGGAGATACAGTACCAGCCAATCAGCCCCTAGCTGCCATGTTACAGGCTGGGTTTGAATAATGGCAGTTAGGAGCTGACTGGCACTACTTTATCTCCATCCACTTTATCTCTATCCAAGGCTTAGTAAATAGACCCCTATATCTATTATAAATGAACAACCCCAAATCTTTTTAAACTACCGTTTCCCCTAGATTTTCCCCCATTTAATTTATAGGTTGCATGTTTATTTTTAGTCCCAAAGTGCATAACTTTAAATTTTTCTATATAGAACATCATTCTCCATTCAGATGGCAAAATTCCAGTTTAAATAAGTGGTTCTGTAGAGACTCAACATCCATTTTTTAATTAATAACCGAACACAGTTTAGCATCATCTGCAAAAATCTACCCTGTGCTTTCCAGACCTATTCCTAGGTCATTAACAAATATGTTGAACAATAGTGCCCGATTACGTACCCTTGCGGTATTCCACTGAATACTGAGGCCCAGTTGAAGAACATCCCATTAATCACCACTCACTGTTCCCTGTTATCCAGCCAATTACATACCCAAGTACAAATAGTTTTTCCTAGGCTAAGTTCTTTTAGTTTGATAATCAGCCTCCTGTGTGGTACAGTATCGAAGGCTTTTGCAAAATCTAAACAGACCACATCCACTGCGTTTCCCTGATCAAGATTGTCGCTCACTTCCAAATAGAAGCTAATTCATTTAGTTTGACATGACCTAATTAAGTTAATTAAGCTAATTAAGTTAGTTTGACAGAAGGACCCAGATGAAACCCACCCAAATATACTGTAGGAAGAACGTACTGTGAATTGATCCAAGAGGCCAGCACATCAGTACCCATTGTATAACCTCCCAACCATCCTCATTTCAGCGGTATCAGGGAACTGTCCCAACATCTACAGATTACTGGGGGGTGGGAGGTTTTTCACTGATGCACACAGTGGAGGCAGGTGTGGTACTGCAAAAAAAGTTTTTTTCTACTAAAAAAATACAGGGGTAAAGCCAAACCCACTAGGATCCCTCCATTCTCAATTTAAGCTTTGGCCAATGTTGGGCATTATGCCACCGTTTCTCTGTTCCGTGTGAAAAAAACCATTTACTCCATAAAGTGACAGTTTGGCCACAAAATGATCCTAGGATTCACTGTCTAGTTTCCTGAATACAGTAGATTGTTTTTGAGAGTCTGCCAAGGTGCATGTGCATGACTGTGAAAACACGATAAACTAAGTGTTTTTAGAACATATCTGAAGCCTTCATCCATCTCTATTTCAAATGTTAGAAATAATTAAATGTTAGGGTTGGGACAAAGACTAGTCAGAAAAGACAGCTGAATGGAACAAGGTTTGGCAGTAAAAGCACTGAATACAGTATTTCCAGTCTTAGAGTTTCAGCAAGGGAACTGTGTACAGTATTCCATTTAATGTCTGCACCTGACCTCCATTAGTAACTAGGAATCCCTGCTTTTCCATTGTTTCTCAGATTCATTTAAAGCCATTAGATCACTTGGGATCTTACTTTAGTTTGGATAAGAACATATAAATAGTCCCAAGGAGCACTTGTAATCTTTGCAAAAATACGAGCCACGCTGTGCGGAAATGTGGGAAAACCTGAAGAGGCACACTAGGCAAAGTGCAAAGGTCACATCAAAAGTCCAACATTAAAGCTTTTATTCATTAAATATTTAATTTGCTGAAATAATGCTCAGTTTTGCCTCATTTATAGCTTGAATTATTTTATCATAAGAGTCAAGTGTTTGAAACAATGCAATGGGCATATGGTCTAATAATACCCTACTGGAAAGCCAATAATCTTGAACCATAAAGTTAAACTTAATTTTTGTACTAGTGCAGCTTCTATACGTAGCAAAGAGTGCCCTCATTCCGCACAAACCCTCATGCTTGTTACTCTGCAAATGTTGGCAATGTGCTCCACAAACCCACGAGTTTTTAAGGAAAGCCATAAATCAAGGCGCATAGCTCCCACATTCCTAGTTACGGCCCTGGGTTTTGGGTTCATGTAGATTTAGATGCATCTGATCCCCAAATGTACTTGATAAATGCTAGCTAAAAGCTGGTTGGTTGCTATGGCCAACTTCTCCACTTCTCTACTCTACAGAAGGTTTGATACATTTCCCCTTAAGTGAAATACACATTGGAGAATAGTGTACAGTGTTATTAATAAATGCAAAAGTCACATTTTCCATGCAAATTAAATACTGAGATTTTTTTTCCTCTAAAAAAAAAAACCCCACATCACATGTGAATCTTTTTTCCCACCAAATGGAAATATCACATAAGTGATACAAATAGATTCCTTACTGCCCCACTCGCTTTCTTCGATCTGCAGATGAAGTATAGATGTGTCCTCATATATCTTTGCTGCAGTCACACCAAATAGCCCCTCTGGGCGTGTGAGAATCTTCTTGCGTCGGGCGTCTTTTTTGCTTCTTTTTGCCAAAAATACGTTTTAGTCGAAAAGTAAAGCAGCTAGGATGCACCAGGAGACTGTGATTACTAATTGTATACAGTATATGACACTTGTATATCTGTGTGCGACTGAGTGTCTGAATCTGTATATGAAGTGTTACAACGTAGCAACCACAGCTTTATTCCAATACAAGTTCTGTTCTGTATACAGTGCCTAATTCATGTTTATACTCAAATGCAATTGCAAGTGCGATTTTCTAGGCTACGGAGCTGCTAATGCTAGCAAATGAAGCGGCTCCCTGATATGAAATGAGATGCCCACCAGAGCAGCACCTTCGTGCATGAGCTTTGCAATCGCAGCACATGTGCTTTCTATCAATAATCGCTGCGTTGCGTGATACTCGCCACTGCATGAATTAGACCCACAGACTCAGTCACACCCAAAATGCAAGTGTCAAATATCAATCAGCACAATCTCCTCGTGCGTCCTAGTGGCACTACGTTGCGACTAAGACACATTTTCAGCAAAAAAAGACACCCAATATTAGCAGAGTTGCACGGGACCTGGCAGCTCACTCTTGCCAGGCATACGGTGCTGCATGGTATCATGAGGCTAGATGTGTGAGGACGCATCTGTACTATTAGCTGTACCTATAATCTCCCCAAATTCATTTGGGTGTTGAGCTTTTTGAACATAGTTCCAGAGGTCTTTACTCTAGAAAACTTCATACGTCATTTTTCCCCTCCCTGAGCGACGTTGCTAATTTTATCAGCAAGTGTGTATGCCGCCAGCGACGACCGAAGCGGGAACTCGCGGGTCGGCAACAATCGTCGCTAACGCCAATGCATGCATGCAGGTTCTGGACTGTCGTCCACAGCCTGCATGCAGGGCTGGCGGAGACGTGACGTCACTGAGCGATATGAGCGGTCATATCGCTCAGTGTGTACAGTCGGCCGCCGACCGGCCGGCCCGGGAGTGGAAACATTAGACGACGTCACGAACAGAGTACTCTCAGTGGGAGGGGTCAAAACATGATCTGACAATCAGAAGCTTGCACGCTCCTTCCCTTCCCCATTCCACATCTCCAATTCTGGTGCCGGTCTTCTGTCTGTCGGTATCCCGTCCTTCATGATGCTAACTACATCACCTACCGAACATACTCCTTTTCTGCAGACTTCAAAAGGGGTGGAGTTTTGCTAAAAAAATGTGTCTGCTTCTGGGTGGATCAGAGTCAGGGGTTATTTTGCCCTGATTTCACATGTCTAAATGTTGGGAGATATGTATAACAAACCCCTACAAATAAAGTGAAGCGTAGGCATAGGCGTGCGCAGCTAATTTTATTAGGGGGTGCACAGTAGGAGGGGCGTGTCTAGCACTGCCTTTTGGGTGTGTCTAGCACTATTTTACATTCATTCAGTAAAATCACATGGCTTAATCTAATTTATCCCTAGTTCTTAAAATGAAAGTAGATATAATACATCCCAGAGAAATAAAACGAAACATGCATCCACCTGCCGATACTGACTGTCCGCTATGGCATAACTCTGAGTCCTAGCTGCCGCTGCACCCTATCGCTGCTTACACTTCCCCAACCTATCCCTGATCCAATGGCGGAAATAGAGAGTGGTGAGCCTGGGTGCATATGCATCCCCCCCACACACACACACACACACACACACATCCCACCCCTCCCTTGTACCCCCAGCACCTACAACCTGATTTTGAGTTGGTCACTCTGAATAGTATAGGAGCTTTAGGTGGGCAAACATTTGAGTTTTAATATAACACAAGTAAATTAAAATGTACACATATGCCATCACAGCCACATCTGCCTCTTTCTACGGCATCAGGCCACCCCTCCGCAGGACACCAGCACTTGTCACACCTATCCCCATGCTCACCACCTACTGACAGTAGTGCCCCTTATTCACATTATGCCATACAGTATGAGCCGAAATTCACATAATGCCATATAGTATGAGCCGAAATTCACATTATGCCACACAGTAGGAGCCGAAATCCACATTATGCCACACAATATGAGCTGAAATTCACATTATGCCACACAGTATGAGCTAAAATTCACATTACGCCACACAGTATGAGCCAAAATTAACATTACGCCACACAGTATGAGCCAAAATTCACATTATGTGACATGGTATGAGCCGAAATTCACATTACGCCACACGATATAAACCGAAATTCACATTATACCACACAGTATACTCCAAAATTCACATTACACCACATGGTATGAGCTGAAATTCACATTATTCCACACAGTATGAGTATCACCTATATACTATATGCTAATACTAAAAGAGAGGTGGTGCTACCATACCAATCTCATCATTTCATATATATATATATATATATATATATATATATATTGTGTACAAAAAGGTGCAAATAGCGCTACAACCTGAATATTCTATAACCAGATATCCCTGAGATGGGAGATCTTAAATTACACGTGAATTGGTGCAAAGGTTAGCAAATTAATAAATTAGTTAAAAAACACTCCCAAGACAAATGGTGTCGCAACCAGATTTCAAAATGTCCAATTCCCAAGGGAACTTAGTTTTCAAAATTGTTCTAGTGGTAAATCAGTTGCGCCTTCAGTGTTCGTGAATAATACGTTGCAAATCCTTAAGTGATAGTTAAAATATGCGTACCAGACATACGTGGAACAATCGCCTTATTTAGGGTGTCTTTGCATCTGGATGTTCCTTACTCGTACTGACTCTCCGTTCCCATCCGTCCAGATGTTGGTGTGGAGTTTGTACGTATATGCAAGACAGTGTATCAATATACTGCTCTTAGAAAGTGACTTGGTGCTACTTTTGTGCAAAATTTGCAATAAAGTGAATATGTGCAGAAGAAGTGCTGTAAGTGTTTGTTTAAAAATATATAAAAATGAATAAAAATGAATATATTACTGGCAGTGTGCTGATTCCCTTTTTTCCTTAGGTAATGTGCTTAAATACCATTTACTAAGGGTGCAACACCATATAGTTCAGTAATTCAGAGGAGATCTAGAGAGGAGGTATATTGATATGAGGCACTTACATCTAAAGTTGCAATAAATTAAACGATGCTGCCGTCATTCCGTCATCAGACTTAAATACCTTAAAAAAAGTCCCATGCGGGAAGGAAAAGCGTCTGATAGTGTAGTATTATTTAAAAAAACATTTTAATAATACATGAAGCGACAAAAAACATATAGATGGACTCGTACAATTTAGAAATACATATAAGCTTATCTGTTATTTCCTCAGATAGGAGCGGAGTGCCGGTAGGTGCCCAACGCGTTTCGTCCCTTAGTTCATCTCTGGGACTTCCTCAGGGGTCAATGGTGGTCTGCTCTGCATCCCCACACCTTTTATTGAATAATAAGTGGGTCAAATTGCCACACGGAATCGCGCTCGTCAGCCGCGCGTGTAGCGCTACTGCGCATGTGCGGGATTTCAAATCTCGCGAGACTGTTGCCGCCGTGTGTCAGGACTACAAGTGAGAACTACAGATTTTCATTGCGCATGCGCGTCCGTGTCTGGCGCGCATGCGCACACGGGGTTCCGCCGCGATATTGCAATACTCTGTCTCTGAGTTCTGAGAGATAGAGATAGATGCGCCTGTGTGCAGCTGCGCATACCTGCGTGCTGGAATCCTACTAGTAGTTATTTAGATATTTGCATGTGTCAGTTTTGAAGGTGAATACAGGTGTTAGGTATTGCAGGTCACATCACCATAAAGTGTATTTAAGAGGGATATGGCATGCTACATTTACTCATGCAACTTAAAGGAGTAGAGTATACAGCATAAATCACTATTGTTATCTGAACACAATAAGTGTTTGCATAATCATAAGATTTGTTAGATATCATAATTACAAGTATCATATGGTTTTCCTGGTTGTCACCAAGGGAAGCACCAGGGCTCCAACATTGGGGTCCATACATGACAGCTACATGTAATGGATATTGGAGCACCGTGTGCATTAGTCACAAACAAAAGGAATTTTCGCAATACTGGCAATAATGAAAAAGGCACATATATAAATATACAGAAATATATGAAAATATAAAAATATCTAAATATAAATATAGCGAAAGGCATAAAAAATACATATATTGCAAGAACGCTTGTTAAAACGGATTCTTGGAATTGTGCTTATTCTAAAATGTTGAAAGGTACAAACAATGTGTATAAAAATATATATATATATATATGTATAAAATATGTAAAAATATATATAAAATATGTGAAGTACGGACCTCTAGGAGGTTAGCGCATGAGGAAGAAGGAGATTTTACAGTTCATGTGGGGGAGTAATTTACAGAAAAGGGGTGAGTTCATAGTGTTCATTGAGACCATCTGGCATCATTGTTCCAAGTGTTTGGATCCAGAACATCTCTCTCTGTGCCAGTCTCTTATCTCTATCTCCGCCCCTCTGTCCTACTTTAATATGTTCAATGGCTTTGAATGTAATTTGATCCGGATTGGAGTTGTGAGTTTTGTTGAAATGTTTTGGAACTGAATGATTGTCCATTCTATTTTTAATTGCTCTCACGTGCTCCTGAATTCTCAGACGAAGTGTTCTTTTTGTTTTGCCTATGTACTTTAGGCCACACGTGCATTCCAGACAGTACACTACATAATTCGTGGAGCAGTTTATGAGATCCTTGATGTTGTATGTTTTGGACAAGTTGGAAGTGCTGAATTTCTTTCCATCCTTGTGTGCATATTTGCAAATGCAACAATGGTTGCATTTAAAAAATCCGGTCGATTTAAACCATGGGCCAGTGGGTTCCGTCACTGTTGGTTTTAGTAGGCTGGGTGCTAGAATATCTTTCAAATTTCTAGCTTTCCTATAGATGGTTCTCGGTCTTTCCGGTAGTATGGGATTAAGAACCTTATCCATTTGGAGGATGTGCCAGTGTCTTTTTAGTGCCCCCTCGATCTTTTTCTCTCCAGCATTAAATGTGGTGATGAAGTTCAGTTGGTGAGCGCCTTCTTCTTTGGGTTTGTATCTAAGTAGATCTTCTCTCTGTGTGGTATTCGTTTTTTCTTTCGCTTTACTAATTGTTTTCAGAGGATAACCTCTGTCCAAAAACCTGTGTGAGTAGGTGTCAAGTTGGGTTTGGAAATCTTCATCCCTTGTGCAGTTTCTCTTCAGTCTGCAGAATTGTGAGAAGGGAATATTGGTTTTCCACTTCTCTAGATGGCCACTATTGAAGTGCAGGTAACTATTTTTGTCCACTGCTTTAATGTAGTTCTTGGTTATTATTTGCGTGCCTTCCAATGTGAGTATTAGGTCCAAATATTCTATTTCTACCTTATGTGCTTTGTATGTGAAGGTTAGATTGAAGTTGTTTGCAGAAATCGTTTTGAAAAAATCAGTGAAGGATTCTTCGCTCCCTTTCCAGATCAGCAGAATGTCATCTATGTACCTGCGGTATATAACGATGTTTGAATGATACTCATTACACTTGTATATCTGGTCTTTCTCCCAGCACCCCATGTGTAGATTGGCGAAACTGGGAGCAAAAACCGTACCCATTGCGGTCCCGCAGGTCTGTAGGTAAAATCCGTTAAGAAACTTAAAATAATTATGAGTGAGGATGAACTTTATTAAAAGACAAATAAAATCCTTGTGGCCTTCTTCCAGATTCGTATCATGCTGCAGGAATTCCCTGCACGACTCAATCCCTTTTGTGTGTTCTATTGATGTGTAGAGAGATTGAACATCTATGGTTACCCATAGAAAATCATCTTCCCATCTTACATCCTTCAGATCATTCAGTATCGCTGTGGTATCCTTTACATACGACTCCAAGTTTGTGACATATTTGTGTAGGAATATTTCTACATACTCCGAGATGTTGGCTGTGACAGAGTCGATTCCAGCAACTATGGGACGGCCTGGAGGTTTGGTGAGACGTTTGTGTATCTTGGGAAGAAAATAGAATATCGGAATGATAGGATTATTTGTCATCATGTATTGGAATTCATCTTTGTTTATGAATCCTGCTCTCAGGCCTTCTACTAAAATAGTTCTCAGATCTGACACGAAGGATTCCGTGGGATCCTTATCCAGTTTCTTGTAGGAATTCTCATCTCCCAGAAGTCGGTATGCCTCTTCCTCATAGTCCTTCCTATTCATTATCACCAGGCCGCCCCCCTTGTCTGCAGGTTTTAGGACGATAGTGGGATCATTCTTTATTGTCTTAAGTGCGTTTTTCTCGAAATTAGTGAGGTTCTCCTTGACCTTCAGTTGGTTTCCATCCTCACACAGGTCTTTTTTGACAAGTTCATAGAACAGATCTATCTGGCTGCTTTTTGATTCCAAGGGATAAAATTTTGAGCTTGTTTTCAGACCCGATTTGTTAATGGTTTCCTCATAATTCTTTATCATGCCTGTTTCTTTTTTGAGAAAGTGTCTCTTTAAGGTCAATTTGCGAACAAATTTGTTTAGGTCCAGAAATAACTGGAACTTGTTTGGTTTGGCGGTAGGTGCAAAAGAGAATCCTTTTCCTAAGAGTGTCATTTCTGGGTCTGTTAATTTTTTATCCGAGATGTTAAAGATGCCTTTTTCTTTTTCTCCTGTGTCTATAGTTGTTGCCGATTTCTTTTCCTTACGTTGAGAGCATCCTGCTCTTCTTCCTCTTCTTCTTCCCTTGCGGACCTTTTTAGGGGGGAAGCTGTGTGAATACTTTCTTTGATGGAGTTCCTCTTGTATCGGTCCCTCCATGCAGGCGTGGCTGGTGATAAAAAATCACTCTCGCTTTCGGAGTTCAATCTGTTCAGTGCTGTGTAACGATTTCTTGTTGTTGTTGATCCATTCCTAGGTGTATTCATTCCTCTTGTTGGTAGTCTTCGTGGCTTAAAAGGGACGGTTGACCATCCCTCTTCTCGTCTGTTGTTTCGATAATTTTGTTCATACGTTCTATTCCTAGTTCCATTTGTATTCTTACTCCTGTTCCATTGCTTGATCCTGTCATTGCAATAGTCCTGTTTATCCCTCTGGAATTTTTTCTCCTTCCTTTGGATCACTTCTTTTTCCACTCTTTCTATCTTTTTAATCAGAACCGTTTCATTAATCCTATAGTTTTCGTCGTTTTTCAAAGGTTCCATGGCTCTTTCCTTCATATCTAGTTCCAGTTCTATGTTTACGAGTTCTTTCTTCTTTTCTGAAATGATGAGCTGTATCAGCTTTATTGAGCAGTCATGAAGGATCTTGTCCCAATTTGAAGAGAATTCAACATTGTTGAGACCGAAGGTGGGTCTTTTGGTCAATCTTAGACCCCTTGGTATCCTGTCGACCTTCACGTATTGCTCTAGGCCGGCAATATCCCACCACACCTTTGTTTCCTTTATAAGTAATTTTTCCAGATCCCAAAAGTTCTTATCTAGATCGTTTGTGCTGTGTACTGCATTATCAACTGGTTCTTCATTGAATATTCGCTGACACATCAAATTCCTAGTATTTCCTAGGTTAGTTCTCATGGAACTCATTTTTGTGTGAATGTGGGAGCTGCTATTAGCCAATGGGATTCGAGGTAAATTGTGTACAAAAAGGTGCAAATAGCGCTACAACCTGAATATTCTATAACCAGATATCCCTGAGATGGGAGATCTTAAATTACACGTGAATTGGTGCAAAGGTTAGCAAATTAATAAATTAGTTAAAAAACACTCCCAAGACAAATGGTGTCGCAACCAGATTTCAAAATGTCCAATTCCCAAGGGAACTTAGTTTTAAAAATTGTTCTAGTGGTAAATCAGTTGCGCCTTCAGTGTTCGTGAATAATATATATAGTATACGAGAGGTGTGGCACTCCAATGATTCACTCCAAACCGTATGATGCGGTTTGGAGTGCCGTATGATGAATTATTGGAGTGCCACCCTTCTTGAATACTGTATCCATTCATCTGTGAAGGCACCCAGGGTTAAGTATCCTCTAAGTGGCTGTGGTTGGGTGGTCTTCTGGTTGCCGAATGTCGGGATCCTGGCGCACAGTATACCGGAATCACGACACCCAGCACACCGACACATATTCTCCCTCGTGGGGGTCCACGAATAAATAGCCTGGCGCGCATAGCGCTACGATGCCTGCGGCGTGAAAAGCGCAGCATGGCGAGCGCAGCGTGGCGAGCGCAGCAAGCCCGCAAGGGGCTCATTTGCGTTCGCCACGCTGTCGGTATGCCAGTGGTTGGGCTCCTGGCGCTGGTATGCTGGTCGCCGGGAGCCCGCCCGCCGGCATACCATACAACACCCCTGTGGTGTACCCGTTTTGTTTTTGTAAAATTATATATATATATATATATATAAGTTGAGCCAAGCATTCAGTAGTTTCCATAATGTAACACTGAGTCTCACTTGATAAACCCAGACTCAGCTCAGTGTGTCCTTTGTACTTGCGGCAGCTCCGAGTCCTCCTGGGCTGTGGCATGGCAGGACACACACAGTTGATTGAGTGAACAGATGGGATGGGAGGGAGGGCGGCGGGCGCGCGGTGTGACAGCAACACATCACATCACGAGGAGGAGCATGACGTCAGACCCCCCCGTGCGGCCGCATATGCTGTATATCGTCCGCAGCGGCGGGGGAGGCACAGTGCGGCAATGCGCAACAGGCTGGGGGGGCGGCAGCGTCTCGAGGGCCGGAGTGATGCTTACTGACCTCTGCAGCAGACGTAGCGTGTGGAGGTGCCGGACATTAGGGGGTGCCTGTGACTTTTTGACTAGACTTTTTGGTGCCCTGTGCCATAGAGAGAATTGGTGCCAACATCCGCTTTTCCCCCCACGCCACCACCACCATTTTTCCGATAGGGACGTAAGGTGCATGCCTCGTGGAGAAGAGGTATGACAAAATCTCAGAAAAAGCCCATTCTATGATGCCCCTTCCCACATTATATATATATATATATATATTAGTGATGAGCGGGTTCGGTTCCTCGGAAACCGAACCCCCCCCCCGAACTTCACCCATTTTACACGGGTCCGAGGCATACTCGGATTCTCACGTATGGCTCGGTTAACCCGAGCGCGCCCGAACGTCATCATCCCGCTGTCGGATTCTCGCGAGATTCGGATTCTATATAAGCAGCCGCGCGTCACCGCCATTTTCACTCGTGCATTGGAAATGTTAGGGAGAGGACGTGGCTTGCATCCTCTCCGTTTATTCATTGTTGATGCAAATATTTGTGCTTGCTTATATCTTAATTGTGGGGACTGGGGAGCAGCTGTATTATTAATATAGGAGGAGTACAGTGCAGAGTTTTGCTGATCAGTGACCACCAGTTTTATCAGTTCTCTGCCTGAAAAAAACGCTCCTTATCCGTTATCTGTGCTCAGTGTGCTGCATATATCTGTGCTCACACTGCTTAATTGTGGGGACTGGGGAGCAGCAGTATTATATAGGAGGAGTACAGTGCAGAGTTTTGCTGACAGTGACCACCAGCATACGTTGTCTGCCTGAAAAACACTCCATATCTGTGCTGCATTGTAGTATATAGTAGGAGTACAGTGCATATTTTGCTGACCACCCGTATATAATATATAGGAGAACGGTACAGAAGGCTACTGCTGTACCTACCTCTGTGTCGTCAAGTATACTATCCATCCATACCTGTGGTGCATTTCAGTTTTGCACAGTTTGCTGACCACCAGTATATAATATATAGCATTACGGTACAGTAGGCCACTGCTGTACCTACCTCTGTGTCGTCAAGTATACTATCCATCCATACCTGTGGTGCATTTCAGTTTTGCACAGTTTGCTGACCACCAGTATATAATATATAGGAGTACGGTACAGAAGGCCACTGCTGTACCTACCTCTGTGTCGTCAAGTGTACTATCCATCCATACCTGTGGTGCATTTCAGTTTTGCACAGTTTGCTGACCACCAGTATATAATATATAGGAGTACAGTACAGAAGGCCACTGCTGTACCTACCTCTGTGTCGTCAAGTATACTATCCATCCATACCTGTGGTGCATTTCAGTTTTGCACAGTTTGCTGACCACCAGTATATAATATATAGCATTACGGTACAGTAGGCCACTGCTGTACCTACCTCTGTGTCGTCAAGTATACTATCCATCCATACCTGTGGTGCATTTCAGTTGTGCGCAGTATATATAGTAGTAGGCCATTACTATTGATACTGGCATATAATGCCACACATTAAAAAATGGAGAACAAAAATGTGGAGGTTAAAATAGGGAAAGATCAAGATCCACTTCCACCTCGTGCTGAAGCTGCTGCCACTAGTCATGGCCGAGACGATAAATGCCATCAACGTCGTCTGCCAAGGCCGATGCCCAATGTCATAGTAGAGAGCATGTAAAATCCAAAAAACAAAAGTTCAGTAAAATGACCCAAAAATCAAAATTGAAAGCGTCTGATGAGAAGCGTAAACTTGCCAATATGCCATTTACGACACGGAGTGGCAAGGAACGGCTGAGGCCCTGGCCTATGTTCATGGCTAGTGGTTCAGATTCACATGAGGATGGAAGCACTCATCCTCTCGCTAGAAAAATGAATAGACTTAAGCTGGCAAAAGCACAGCAAAGAACTGTGCGTTCTTCTAAATCACAAATCCCCAAGGAGAGTCCAATTGTGTCGGTTGCGATGCCTGACCTTCCCAACACTGGACGGGAAGAGCTTGCGCCTTCCACCATTTGCACGCCCCCTGCAAGTGCTGGAAGGAGCACCCGCAGTCCAGTTCCTGATAGTCAAATTGAAGATGTCACTGTTGAAGTACACCAGGATGAGGATATGGGTGTTGCTGGTGCTGGGGAGGAAATTGACCAGGAGGATTCTGATGGTGAGGTGGTTTGTTTAAGTCAGGCACCCGGGGAGACACCTGTTGTCCGTGGGACGAATATGGCCATTGACATGCCTGGTCAAAATACAAAAAAAAATCAGCTCTTCGGTGTGGAATTATTTCAACACAAATGCGGACAACAGGTGTCAAGCCGTGTGTTGCCTTTGTCAAGCTGTAATAAGTAGGGGTTTGGACGTTAACCACCTAGGAACATCCTCCCTTATACGTCACCTGGACCGCATTCATCAGAAGTCAGTGACAAGTTCAAAAACTTTGGGTGACAGCGGAAGCAGTCCACTGACAACTAAATCCCTTCCTCTTGTAACCAAGCTCCTGCAAACCACACCACCAACTCCCTCAGTGTCAATGTCCTCCTTACACAGGAAAGCCAATAGTCCTGCAGGCCATGTCACTGGCAAGTCTGACGAGTCCTCTCCTGCCTGGGATTCCTCCGATGCATCCTTGAGTGTAACGCCTACTGCTGCTGGCGCTGCTGTTGTTGCTGCTGGGAGTCGATCGTCATCCTAGAGGGGAAGTCGGAAGACCACTTGTACTACTTCCAGTAAGCAATTGACTGTCCAACAGTCCTTTGAGAGGAAGATGAAATATCACAGCAGTCATCCTGCTGCAAAGCGGATAACTCAGGCCTTGGCAGCCTGGGTGGTGAGAAACGTGGTTCCGGTATCCACCGTTAATTCAGAGGCAACTAGAGACTTGATTGAGGTACTGTGTCCCCGGTACCAAATACCATCTAGGTTCCATTTCTCTAGGCAGGCGATACCGAAAATGTACACAGACCTCAGAAAAAGAGTCACCAGTGTCCTAAAAAATGCAGTTGTACCCAAAGTCCACTTAACCACGGACATGTGGACAAGTGGAGCAGGGCAGACTCAGGACTATATGACTGTGACATCCCACTGGGTAGATGTATTGCCTCCCGCAGCAAGAACAGCAGCGGCGGCACCAGTAGCAGCATCTCGCAAACGCCAACTCGTTCCTAGGCAGGCTACGCTTTGTATTACCGCTTTCCATAAGAGGCACACAGCTGACAACCTCTAACGGAAACTGAGGAACATCATCGCAGAATGGCTTACCCCAATTGGACTCTCCTGGGGATTTGTGACATCGGACAACGCCACCAATATTGTGCGTGCATTACATCTGGGCAAATTCCAGCACGTCCCATGTTTTGCACATACATTGAATTTGGTGGTGCAGAATTATTTAAAAAACGACAGGGGCGTGCAAGAGATGCTGTCGGTGGCCCGAAGAATTGCGGGCCACTTTCGGCATTCAGCCACCGCGTGTCGAAGACTGGAGCACCACCAAACATTCCTGAACCTGCCCTGCCATCATCTGAAGCAAGAGGTGGTAACGAGGTGGAATTCAACCCTCTATATGCTTCAGAGGATGGAGGAGCAGCAAAAGGCCATTCAAGCCTATACATCTGCCCATGATATATAGGCAAAGGAGGGGGAATGCACCTGAATCAAGCGCAGTGGAGAATGATTTCAACGTTGTGCAAGGTTCTGCAACCCTTTGAACTTGCCACACGTGAAGTCAGTTCAGACACTGCCAGCCTGGGTCAGGTCATTCCCCTCATCAGGCTTTTGCAGAAGAAGCTGGAGACATTGAAGGAGGAGCTAAAACAGCGATTCCGCTAGGCATGTGGGACTTGTGGATGGAGCCCTTAATTCGCTTAACCAGGATTCACGGGTGGTCAATCTGTTGAAATCAGAGCACTACATTTTGGCCACCGTGCTCGATCCTAGATTTAAAACCTACGTTGTATCTCTCTTTCCGGCAGACACAAGTCTGCAGAGGTTCAAAGACCTGCTGGTGAGAAAATTGTCAAGTCAAGCGGAACGTGACCCGTCAACATCTCCTCCTTCACATTCTTCCGCAACTGGTGTGAGGAAAAGGCTAAGAATTCCGAGCCCACCCGCTGGCGGTGATGCAGGGCAGTCTGGAGCGAGTGCTGACATCTGGTCCGGACTGAAGGACCTGCCGATTACTGACATGTCGTCTACTGTCACTGCATATGATTCTCTCACCATTGAAAGAATGGTGGAGGATTATATGAGTGACCGCATCCAAATAGGCACGTCAGACAGTCCGTACGTATACTGGCAGGAAAAAGAGGCAATTTGGAGGCCCTTGCACAAACTGGCTTTATTCTACCTAAGTTGCCCTCCCTCCAGTGTGTACTCCGAAAGAGTGTTTAGTGCAGCCGCTCACCTTATCAGCAATCGGCGTACGAGGTTACTTCCAGAAAATGTGGAGAAGATGATGTTCATCAAAATAAGAATTTACTTACCGATAATTCTATTTCTCGGAGTCCGTAGTGGATGCTGGGGTTCCTGAAAGGACCATGGGGAATAGCGGCTCCGCAGGAGACAGGGCACAAAAAGTAAAGCTTTAGGATCAGGTGGTGTGCACTGGCTCCTCCCCCTATGACCCTCCTCCAAGCCTCAGTTAGGATACTGTGCCCGGACGAGCGTACACAATAAGGAAGGATTTTGAATCCCGGGTAAGACTCCTACCAGCCACACCAATCACACTGTACAACCTGTGATCTGAACCCAGTTAACAGTATGATAACAGCGGAGCCTCTGAAAAGATGGCTCACAACAATAATAACCCGATTTTTGTAACTATGTACAAGTATTGCAGATAATCCGCACTTGGGATGGGCGCCCAGCATCCACTACGGACTCCGAGAAATAGAATTATCGGTAAGTAAATTCTTATTTTCTCTATCGTCCTAGTGGATGCTGGGGTTCCTGAAAGGACCATGGGGATTATACCAAAGCTCCCAAACGGGCGGGAGAGTGCGGATGACTCTGCAGCACCGAATGAGAGAACTCCAGGTCCTCCTTAGCCAGGGTATCAAATTTGTAGGATTTTACAAACGTGTTTGCCCCTGACTAAATAGCCGCTCGGCAAAGTTGTAAAGCCGAGACCCCTCGGGCAGCCGCCCAAGATGAGCCCACCTTCCTTGTGGAATGGGCATTTACATATTTTGGCTGTGGCAGGCCTGCCACAGAATGTGCAAGCTGAATTGTATTACACATTCAACTAGCAATAGTCTGCTTAGAAGCAAGAGCACCCAGATTGTTGGGTGCATACAGGATAACAGCAAGTCAGTTTTCCTGACTCCAGCCGTCCTGGAACCTATATTTTCAGGGCCCTGACAACATCTAGCAACTTGGAGTCCTCCAAGTCCCTAGTAGGTGCAAGGCACCACAATAAACTGGTTCAGGTGAAACACTGACACCACCTTAGGGAGAGAACTGGGGACGAGTCCGCAGCTCTGCCCTGTCCAAATGGACAAACAGATATGGGCTTTTTTGAGAAAAAAAACACCAATTTGACACTCGCCTGGTCCAGGCCAGGGCCAAGAGCATGGTCACTTTTCATGTGAGATGCTTCAAAACCACAGATTTGACTGGTTTTAAACCAATGTGATTTGAGGAATCCCAGAACTACGTTGAGATCCCACAGTGCCACTGGAGGCACAAAAGGGGTTGTATATGCAATACTCCCTTGACAAACTTCTGGACTTCAGGAACTGAAGCCAATTCTTTCTGGAAGAAAATCGACAGGGCCGAAATTTGAACCTTAATGGACCCCAATTTGAGGCCCATAGACACTCCTGTTTGCAGGAAATGTAGGAATCGACCGAGTTGAAATTTCTTCGTGGAGCCTTTCTGGTCTCGCACCACGCAACATATTTTTTTCACATGTGGTGATAATGTTGTGCGGTCACCTCCTTTCTGGCTTTGACCAGGGTAGGAATGACCTCTTCCGGAATGCCTTTTTCCCTTAGGATCCGGCGTTCCACCGCCATGCCGTCAAACGCAGCTGCGGTAAGTCTTGGAACAGACATGGTACTTGCTGAAACAAGTCCCTTCTTAGCGGCAGAGGCCATAAGTCCTCTGTGAGCATCTCTTGAAGTTCCGGGTACCAAGTCCTTCTTGGCCAATCCGGAGCCATGAGTATAGTTCTTACTCCTCTACGTCTTATAATTCTCAGTACCTTAGGTATGATAAGCAGAGGATGGAACACATACAACGACTGGTACACCCACGGTGTTACCAGAACGTCCACAGCTATTGCCTGAGGGTCTCTTAACCTGGCGCAATACCTGTCCCGTTTTTTGTTCAGACGGGACGCCATCATGTCCACCTTTGGTATTTCCCAACGGTTTACAATCATGTGGAAAACTTCCCGATGAAGTTTCCACTCTGCCGGGTGGAGGTCGTGCCTGCTGAGGAAGTCTGCTTCCCAGTTTCCATTCCCGGAATGAAACACTGCTGACAGTGCTATCACATGATTTTCCGCCCAGCGAAAAGTCCTTGCAGTTTTTGCCATTGCCCTCCTGCTTCTTGTGCCGCCCTGTCTATTTACGTGGGCGACTGCCGTGATGTTTTTCCCACTGGATCAATACCGGCTGACCTTGAAGCAGAGGTCTTGCTAAGCTTAGAGCATTATAAATTTAGCCTTAGCTCCAGTATATTTATGTGGAGAAAAGTCTCCAGACTTGATCACACTCCCTGGAAATTTTTTTTTTTTCTTTGTGTGACTGCTCCCCAGCCTCTCGGGCTGGCCTCTGTGGTCACCAGCATCCAATCCTGAATGCCGAATCTGCGGCCCTCTAGAAGATGAGCACTCTGTAACCACCACAGGAGAGACACCCTTGTCCTTGGATATAGGGTTATCCGCTGATGCATCTGAAGATGCGATCCGGACCATTTGTCCAGTAGATCCCACTGAAAAGTTCTTGCGTGAAATCTGCCGAATGGAATTGCTTCGTAGGAAGTCACCATTTTTACCATGGCCCTTGTGCAATGATGCACTGATTTTAGGAGGTTCCTGACTAGCTCGGATAACTCCCTGGCTTTCTCTTCCGAGAAAAACACCTTTTTCTGGACTGTGTCCAGAATCATCCCTAAGCACAGGAGACTTGTCGTCGGGATCAGCTGCGATTTTGGAATATTTAGAATCCACCCGTGCTGTTGTAGCAGTATCCGAGATAGTGCTACTCCGACCTCCAACTGTTCCCTGGACTTTGCCCTTATCAGGAGATCGTCCAAGTAAGGGATAATTAAGACGCCTTTTCTTCGAAGAAGAATCATCATTTCGGCCATTACCTTGGTAAAGACCCGGGGTGCCGTGGACAATCCAAACGGCAGCGTCTGAAACTGATAGTGACAGTTCTGTACCACGAACCTGAGGTACCCTTAGTAATAAGGGCAATTTTGGGACATGGAGGTAAGCATCCCTGATGTCTCGGGACACCATATAGTCCCCTTCTTCCTGGTTCGTTATCACTGCTCTGAGTGACTCCATCTTGATTTGAACCTTTGTAAGTGTTCAAATTTTTTTAGATTTAGAATAGGTCTCACCTAGCCTTCTGGCTTCAGTACCACAATATAGTGTGGAATAATACCCCTTTTCTTGTTGTAGGAGGGGTAATTTAATTATCACCTGCTGGGAATACAGCTTGTGAATTGTTTCCCATACTGCCTCCTTGTCGGAGGGAGACCTTGGTAAAGCAGTCTTCAGGAGCCTGCGAAGGGGAAACGTCTCGACATTCCAATCTGTACCCCTGGGATACTACTTGTAGGATCCAGGGGTCCTGTACGGTCTCAGCGTCAAGCTGAGAGCTTGTCAGAAGCGGTGGAACGCTTCTGTTCCTGGGAATGGGCTGCCTGCTGCAGTCTTCTTCCCTTTCCTCTATCCCTGGGCAGATATGACTCTTATAGGGACGAAAGGACTGAGGCTGAAAAGACGGTGTCTTTTTCTGCAGAGATGTGACTTAGGGTAAAAACGGTGGATTTTCCAGCAGTTGCCTTGGCCACCAGGTCCGATGGACCGACCCCAAATAACTCCTCTTCCTTTATACGGCAATACACCTTTGTGCCGTTTGGAATCTGCATCACCTGACCACTGTCGTGTCCATAAACATCTTCTGGCAGATATGGACATCGCACTTACTCTTGATGCCAGAGTGCAAATATCCTCTGTGCATCTCGCATATATAGAAATGCATCCTTTAAATGCTCTATAGTCAATAAAATACTGTCCCTGTCAAGGGTATCAATATTTTTAGTCAGGGAATCCGACCAAGCCACCCCAGCTCTGCACATCCAGGCTGAGGCGATCGCTGGTCGCAGTATAACACCAGTATGTGTGTATATACTTTTTATGATATTTTCCAGCCTCCTGTCAGCTGGCTCCTTGAGGACGGCCCTATCTATAGACGGTACCGCCACTTGTTTTGATAAGCGTGTGAGCGCCTTATCCACCCTAAGGGGTGTTTCCCAACGCGCCCTAACATCTGGCGGGAAAGGGTATACCGCCAATAATTTTCTATCGGGGGGAACCCACGCATCATCACACACTTCATTTAATTTATCTGATTCAGGAAAAACTACGGTAGTTTTTTCACATCCCACATAATACCCTCTTTTGTGGTACTTGTAGTATCAGAAATATGTAACACCTCCTTCATTGCCCTTAACGTGTGGCCCTAATAAGGAATACGTTTGTTTATTCACCGTCGACACTGGATTCAGTGTCCGTGTCTGTGTCTGTGTCGACCGACTAAAGTAAACGGGCGTTTTAAAACCCCTGACGGTGTTTTTGAGACGTCTGGACCGGTACTAATTGTTTGTCGGTCGTCTCATGTCGTCAACCGACCTTGCAGCGTGTTGACATTATCACGTAATTCCCTAAATAAGCCATCCATTCCGGTGTCGACTCCCTAGAGAGTGACATCACCATTACAGGCAATTGCTCCGCCTCCTCACCAACATCGTCCTCATACATGTCGACACACACGTACCGACACACAGCACACACACAGGGAATGCTCTGATAGAGGACAGGACCCACTAGCCCTTTGGAGAGACAGAGGGAGAGTTTGCCAGCACACACCAAAAACGCTATAATTATATAGGGACAACCTTATATAAGTGTTTTCCCTTATAGCATCTTTTTTATATATTTCTTACGCCAAATTAGTGCCCCCCCTCTCTGTTTTAACCCTGTTTCTGTAGTGCAGTGCAGGGGAGAGCCTGGGAGCCTTCCCTCCAGCCTTTCTGTGAGGGAAAATGGCGCTGTGTGCTGAGGAGATAGGCCCCGCCCCTTTTTCGGCGGCCTCGTCTCCCGCTCTTTAACGGATTATGGCAGGGGTTAAATATCTCCATATAGCCCCCGGAGGCTATATGTGAGGTATTTTTTGCCAAAAATAGGTTTACATTTGCCTCCCAGGGCGCCCCCCTCCCAGCGCCCTGCACCCTCAGTGACTGCCGTGTGAAGTGTGCTGAGAGGAAATGGCGCACAGCTGCAGTGCTGTGCGCTACCTTAAGAAGACTGAGGAGTCTTCTGCCGCCGATTCTGGACCTTCTTCTCGTTTCAGCATCTGCAAGGGGGCCGGCGGCGAGGCTCCGGTGACCATCCAGGCTGTACCTGTGATCGTCCCTCTGGAGCTAATGTCCAGTAGCCAAAGAAGCCAATCCATCCTGCACGCAGGTGAGTTCACTTCTTCTCCCCTAAGTCCCTCGTTGCAGTGATCCTGTTGCCAGCAGGACTCACTGTAAAATAAAAAACCTAAGCTAAACTTTTCTAAGCAACTCTTTAGGAGAGCCACCTAGATTGCACCCTTCTCGGCCGGGCACACAAATCTAACTGAGGCTTGGAGGAGGGTCATAGGGGGAGGAGCCAGTGCACACCACCTGATCCTAAAGCTTTACTTTTTGTGCCCTGTCTCCTGCGGAGCCGCTATTCCCCATGGTCCTTTCAGGAACCCCAGCATCCACTAGGACGATAGAGAAAATGAATTATAATCAATTCCTCCGTGGAGACATTCACCAGCAGCAATTGCCTCCAGAAAGTACACAGGGACCTGAGATGGTGGATTCCAGTGGGGACGAATTAATAATCTGTGAGGAGGGGGATGTATACAGTGAAAGGGGTGAGGAATCGGAGGATGATGATGAGGTGGACATCTTGCCTCTGTATAGCCAGTTTGTGCAAGGAGAGATTGATTGCTTCTTTTTTTGGTGGGGGCCCAAACCAACCAGTCATTTCAGTCACAGTCGTGTGGCAGACCCTGTCGCTGAAATGATGGGTTCGTTAAAGTGTGCATGTCCTGTTTATACAACATAAGGGTGGGTGGGAGGGCCCAAGGACAATTCCATCTTGCACCTCTTTTTTCTTTCATTTTTCTTTGCATCATGTGCTGTTTGGGGACAATTTTTTTGAAGTGCCATCCTGCCTGACACTGCAGTGCCACTCCTAGATGGGCCAAATGTTTGTGTCGGCCACTTGTGTCGCTTAGCTTAGTCACACAGCGACCTTGGTGCGCCTCTTTTTTTCTTTGCATCGTGTGCTGTTTGGGGACTATTTTTTTGAAGTGCCATCCTGCCTGACACTGCAGTGCCACTCCTAGATGGGCCAGGTGTTTGTGTCGGCCACTTGGGTCGCTTAGCTTAGTCACACAGCGACCTTGGTGCGCCTCTTTTTTTCTTTGCATCATGTGCTGTTTGGGGACTATTTTTTTTAAGTGCCATCCTGCCTGACACTGCAGTGCCACTCCTAGATGGGCCAGGTGTTTGTGTCGGCCACTTGGGTCGCTTAGCTTAGTCACACAGCGACCTTGGTGCGCCTCTTTTTTTCTTTGCATCATGTGCTGTTTGGGGACTATTTTTTTGAAGTGCCATCCTGCCTGACAATGCAGTGCCACTCCTAGATGGGCCAGGTGTTTGTGTCAGCCACTTGTGTCGCTTAGCTTAGTCACACAGCGACCTTGGTGCGCCTCTTTTTTTATTTGAATCATGTGCTGTTTGGGGACTATTTTTTTGAAGTGCCATCCTGCCTGACACTGCAGTGCCACTCCTAGATGGGCCAGGTGTTTGTGTCAGCCACTTGTGTCGCTTAGCTTAGTCACACAGCGACCTTGGTGCGCCTCTTTTTTTCTTTGCATCATGTGCTGTTTGGGGACTATTTTTTTGAAGTGCCATCTTGCCTGACACTGCAGTGCCACTCCTAGATGGGCCAGGTGTTTGTGTCGGCCACTTGGGTCGCTTAGCTTAGTCACACAGCGACCTTGGTGCGCCTCTTTTTTTCTTTGCATCATGTGCTGTTTGGGGACTATTTTTTTGAAGTGCCATCCTGTCTGACACTGCAGTGCCACTCCTAGATGGGCCAGGTGTTTATGTCGGCCACTTTGGTCGCTTAGCTTAGTCACACAGCGACCTTGGTGCGCCTCTTTTTTTCTTTGCATCATGTGCTGTTTGGGGACTATTTTTTTGAAGTGCCATCCTGCCTGACACTGCAGTGCCACTCCTAGATGGGCCAGGTGTTTGTGTCGGCCACTTGGGTCGCTTAGCTTAGTCACACAGCGACCTTGGTGCGTCTCTTTTTTTCTTTGCATCATGTGCTGTTTGGGGACTATTATTTTGAAGTGCCATCCTGCCTGACACTGCAGTGCCACTCCTAGATGGGCCAGGTGTTTGTGTCAGCCACTTGGGTCGCTTAGCTTAGTCACACAGCGACCTTGGTGCGCCTCTTTTTTTCTTTGCATCATGTGCTGTTTGGGGACTATTTTTTTGAAGTGCCATCCTGCCTGACACTGCAGTGCCACTCCTAGATGGGCCAGGTGTTTGTGTCAAATTCGGCTAGGTCTGGAGAGCTGACCAAACAGGCGCAATGCAGCTAAGGTGTTACAGGCTTAGATAAATGTCACCACATTTAAAACAAAGAATACAATTTACAAGAGTTTTAAGCCCTTTCTACACACTCAGCGCACAATAAAAAATATATATACGTCCCTTTGTTTCCGTCCTTGGACGTTGATGATTCCTTCTTGCAAGTCTTCTGTATTCCGTGGACTCCAAAATGTAGAAATAAAAAACAAAAATAACAACAACCAATGTGTAGTATTTTCTTGTTTGTGAATAGTCTCTATATCAATTGTCTCTATCTCGAGGTTTTAACTCCAGCGTACCAAGACTCACACAAAATAAAGTTAATATGTGCTCATAAAGGTATCTTTATCCTTTACTTTCAGTCATCCAGTGTTCAATTCACCAAAGAATGTGAAGGTGGTGTGGGATATTTAAGTGAAGAATAGTCTGATTGGGAGCGTACCCTTAGACTCACACAAAAAATGCAAACTGCAAACACATCTAGGTTTCTTTGGGGTAAAACGCACTGCGTACCCAAACTCACAATGCACGACGTAAGATGACTCTCATAAAGGTATCTTTCATGAATTGTGATCCGTCAGTCCTTTCTCCAACCAGATGTCTTGTGTGCTCAGTGTTAGCGTGAAAACAAAAAATACAATAGTGTGTGGTACGTTCTTATTGGTCAATATATGAAAAAAAGCAATTTGGACCAACTCTTATCTACGCACCAAACATAACGTGCCCAAGAAATTCCCACGTGTCCTTCTTTTAATTCCTTTGTGTATTAAAACTACACCACAAAGTGTGGGAGAAGATTTATGAAAAAGAAATTTGTCCAGGAAGGAGAAAAAGCCGTGTGGGATGCGTACCCCAAAACTCACAGAAAGCATGCAGATAGTAAGCACATCTAGGTATCTTTGGGGTAAATTATACAGCGTACCCAAACTCACACAAAAGGATGTATGGTGACTCCTATAAAGGTTTCTTTCAAACACTGTTTACTCCCATCCATACGTATCCGCCCCTTATGTCTGTATGTAGGCTCAGAAACGGGGAAAAGAGAAACAAATAGAACAGAATGTGTAGTAGGTTCTGGAATAACGCTGACAAACTGAACAAGAGTAATCCAATAGAAGCGTACCCCCACTCACACAAATAGAGGAAGGTATGCACATATCAAGGTATCTTTAGATGTTCTTATCCACCACACTCACAGCAGCAAAGCAGGAATCAAACACATCATGGTATTTTTAGCATATAAGATATCCCATAAAATCTCGTACCCAGACTCACACTCTGAAGTGGAATGCAGCTCCTATCAAGGTATCTTTACTGGGTGCTCAGTGGAGTATCTTTCTTTCTAGCTTATATCCGCCCAAATGGCATATGTCCACAGGTTTTTTTTTTTATATTCTGTTTTTATTCAGAAAGACACAGAAATTACATCACGTTCAAACACGTAGGCAACAGTGCTTATAGTTAGGGTCAGGTACATTTTAGTCACGGAAAACAGAATGGTATGTCATTTCAGACTCTGGGAGTCGGTATAGGTACAAGCTTTAGTTCGTTGTCTTAGAGCATCAAAGTATTACCAACTAGTTTGCTACCTGTATAGTGACTACAATCGTGATGTCTTAGGTAAATATAATCAGATAGTTAAAAGGAAAAAGAGCGGGGAATGAGGTATAGAGAAGAAAAAGAGGATAAGAAAGAGTGACCAGGACTGGGGACCTTCAAAATGAGCAGTAGCTGCAATGCATTCACTTTAATCAGGTGGCCGTGAAGCTGAATCATTTGGTAGCGTATACGTAGTCTTTGTAGTCCTTAGAGGACGTATATTCTATCCAGGGTAGCCAGGTGGCCATGAACTCCGATAGTTTGTCTCTGGAGACCAGGAGGATATTCTCCATATTCATAAAATGGGTAATTCTAGTGAACCACAACTTTCTTGTGGGCGGGTTTGGGGATCTCCAGAGTGTGGGTATGACTGCCCGTGCTGCATTAGATAAGTGGCGGAGTAATGATGTCTTGTGTTGTGCCAGTGAAATTGAGGAGTGGGAGAGCAGCCAAAAGGCTGGGTCAGTAGGGACCGGGGTTTGGAGTATAGTTTGTGAAATGGAAATGATGTCGGCCCAAAAAGGGCAAAGTAGGGGGCAGTCCCACCAAATGTGCAGTAGGGTGCCTGTGGCATTGAGACATCTCCAGCATCTGTCCGTCACCCCAGGATACATGAAGTGGAGGAGAGAGGGGTGTCTGTACCATCTCATTAAAAGTTTATATTGGGTTTCCCTGACTTGAATACACACTGAACTTTTGTGGGACTTGATAAATATCTTCTGCCACTCTTTTTCTGTAAGTTGGATCCCGAGGTCCCTCTCCCAGGCCACCTGGAAAGATGTGGGTGTCTGAGCATCAGAGCTCTGTAACAATCTGTAGAGTGCAGAGACAGTATGCTTGGGGGTACACTTAGAAACGCAGAGCCTTTCGAACTGTGTTAGTTCCCGTGAGGCCTGGATATATCTGTGCTTGGAGTGCAGGAAATGCCCAAGTTGTAGATATTTCCAGAAGTCATGTTGCGGGATTTCCCATTTTGATCGTACATCTGAAAACTGCCTAACACCCGAGGGGGACGCCAGCTGGCCTACTCTAAAGAGACCCTCAAGGGCCCAGTCTCTAAAGTGAGAGGGAGTTAGACCCGGCAGAAAGTCGGGGTTGGCTAGAAAAGAAGTCAATGGGCCAAAAGTGGATGATAGGGAAGGCCAGGTGCGTGCTTTTTTCCAGAAGGAGAGGGTAGCGGTGATAGTTGGGTGGGGAACTGGTAGCCTGGGTAGGGAAGGAAGCCAGGGGAAGATCTCTGGGAATTGTTGTATATATAGCCCCTCCAGGGCCACCCATTGCTTGGTATCCCGACTCCTCGTCCAATCCAGCACCCTATTAAGCAATATTGCCCGATAATAGCCTCTGACATCAGGTAGTTGGAAGCCACCGCTACGGGAGGAACGGGTCATAATGGATTGATGAATGATTCTGGGCCGTCTCCGGGACCATATGAATTGTTGTATCAAGAGCCGTATGGATATGAACCAGGAGTCTGGGATCTGTATGGGGAGTGTCTGTAATTTGTAGAGAAGCTTGGGGAGTGTATCCATTTTCACCACATTCACCCTTCCCAACCATGAGAGTGGTTTGAGATACCATCTACTATAATCAGCTCTGAGAGTTCGGAGAAGGGGCGTGAAATTCAAGGTGAACAAACGGGACAGATCGCTCGGCAGCTGTACTCCCAAGTAAGATAGATGGGAGGTGTTCCAAGTGAAGGGAAAGGATCGTTTAAGTGTGGCCACCGTGTCGGGTGGCGTGGAGATGTTCAGGGCACAGGATTTGGACATGTTAATCTTAAAATTGGAGAGAAGCCCAAAGTGAGACAGCTCTTGCATGAGGTGAGGAAGGGAAGAGGTCGGATGGGTTATTGTGGCTAATAAGTCATCAGCAAACAGGGAGAGTTTGTGGTCTGTATCGCCTACTCTCAGGCCAGTGATGCCATCGTTGGCTCTAATAGCTCTCGCGAGGGCCTCGATACAGAGGACAAAGAGTAGGGGGGATAGTGGGCAACCCTGTCTTGTCCCGTTACTTATGAAAAAGGGATCTGATAAGGATCCGTTAACGCGAACTCGAGCTGTGGGGGATCTGTAGAGTCCCATAATTCTACCGAGCGCTAGGGGGCCCAGTCCGATGTGCCCCAGTACAGTTCCCATAAAGCCCCAGCTAACTCTATCGAAAGCCTTCTCGGCGTCGGTAGATAGGAGCATGGTAGGGGGGCCGCCCTGGGATGCTATATGGATTAGGTTCAACACCTTTGTGGTGTTGTCTTTAGCTTCACGATTTGGGACAAACCCCACCTGGTCGTTGTGGATTAGAGATGGTAGAAATTAATTTAGTCTAATTGCCATTATTTTTGCGAAAAGCTTGACATCGACATTTAGAAGGGATATGGGTCTATAGCTGGAGCACATCGAGCGGTCTTTGCCAGGTTTAGGCAGAACGGAAATGTGGGCCTCCAGGGATTGGCCCGAAAAATGGGTATCTGCGGAGATGGAGTTAAAGGCCTGTATAAGATGGGAAGAGATGAGGTCTTTAAATTGCTTATAGTAGGCGAGTGTGAAGCCGTCCGGCCCCGGGCTCTTACCAGAGGGTGTCGAAGCCAGAGCGTTTTCCAACTCTTGTTGGGTAAAAGGTAGTTCCAGGGCTTCCCTATCTGAGGGTGAAAGGACGGGATAGGACACCTTTTCTAGATACGCCTTCGCCTGTTGGACATCAAAAGGGGTAGCAGTGCCATTGGGTCGTTTTTCTAGATTGTAGAGAAGGGAGTAATATTGTTTGAAGCATGCAGCAATTTCAGGGGTTTTGAATCGGAGAGCATCTCCATGGTCTTTTATGTTGTTAATATACAGAGAGGCGCGCTGAGCTTTAAGTGCTTGGGCTAGGAGGCAACCAGGTTTATTGCCACATTGATAATATTTGGAGTTGCATTTGCGGACTGAAAGCTGGATACTATCGGTGAGGGTTTTCTTTAATTGGGCACGTGTGTCAAGTAGCTCTAGATAGTCAGCCTCTGAAAGGGACGTTTTATGCGAGGACTCAAGGTGGTGGAGACGTTCCATCAGTTTGGTGATTAGTGCTGACCGCTGTTTCTTCATAAATGACCCCAACTGTATGAGTTTGCCTCTCATGGTGCATTTATGTGCTTCCCACAAGATAATTTTGGAAACATCATCGGTATCATTTATGGAGAAGAATTCAGCCAGGGCCTTTTCTATTTCACCTTTGCAGTATTGCTCTTGGAGTAAAGACTCGTTGAGGCGCCAAGTCCATTGGCCTGGGGAAGCCTGGGGGGATGAAAGGGTCATATGTACCGGGGCATGGTCGGACCAGGATATCGAGCCTATGGAAGAATCCATTAGTGAAGGGAGATGTCTGTGACTCAAAAATATGTAGTCGAGGCGGGAGTATGTATTATGTGGGGGCGAGTAGAAGGAGTAGTCACGTTCAGAGGGATGGAGAACCCTCCAGGAATCGGCCAGCTGAAGGTCATGGAATAGTCGTCTAACTTGTCGGTATTGACGTTGGGAGGTTCGGGGGGCTCCGGAGGACGAGTCTAGTGATGGGTCCATTATCCAGTTCAAGTCTCCCCCCAAAACCACAACCCCCGAAAGGTGTGGTTCCATTTGGGTAAGGGCTGAGCGGAAAAATGGGGGCTGGTCCTTGTTTGAGGCGTAGAGAGCAACAAATGTGTATGAGAACATACATATTTTACAGCTTACTATCAAGAGGCGACCCGGGATCAGCCTATGTACTGATACGTCTGACAGTTGGAGGGACTTGGAGAATATTATCGCCACTCCTTTTGATTTAGTATCTGGGTTGTTATTATAAAAGGCCTGAGGGTAACGATGGTTTGTCAAGGGGGGGTTCTTGGCGGAAATTTTAAAGTGTGACTCTTGGACTAGCGCAACGTCTACTCTATCGGCCCAGAGGGAGCGCAGAAGGGATGATCTTTTCTCCGGCACATTAAGGCCCTTCGCATTGATCGATGTTACTTTAATTCTACCGGGGGATGCCATGGGAAGTATGGGTCGTGGTTGAAGGCCGTGGGTCCAGAACGGTCAATGGGAGAGTGGGAGGAAGAATGGGAAAGAGTGAGAAGGAGGCAGAGTGTGGAAAGAAAACAACAATAACATTCAAAAAACCCGCATTGAGGTTGCCGGTCCATCTAAGGACTGGAAACCTAAGAGGCATAAGAGCCGGGTGTGGGGCGGGTAAGGGAGCCACCGCCTAAGGCGACTTAACAGTGAGGTTAGGAGAATAATAATCATCAAACATATATAATTTGAGCTATTTGTAAACTGGAACTGTAAACTGTAAACCTCGTTAACATGAAAAATTCTTAATTTGGTTAGGAGTAGGAAATCTCGTGAACATAAAGCAGGGGTTAACTCAGTGAGACATCGGGTGATGTTTCGGCAGGAGTGGGGGATAGTGTCACACTATGACCAAAAGAATCATATCCCGCTGCACCAGATCAATCAGGTAACGCTCGGGTCCCTGTCAGGGTAGGGCCGCCGGAGCTTTTTCCTCCAGCCCTCCGCACCTCCTTCCAGGGTGCTCCGGTACGCAGGGGTCGGAGGGATGGTAGCTCTGGGGTGGAGAAGTCCCAATTGTGTATATCAAGTTTCAGTAGTCCCAGTCCAGTACAGAATTCCGGGAAGTCCGAATATGAGTTGAGGGTGTGGGTTTTCCCCGACAAGGAGACTTGTAGATTAAAGGGGAAGCCCCAGCGGTATTTCAACTGACGCTTACGGAGTTCATCCGTTAGGGGCTTGAGAGCCTTTCGCTGCTGGAGAGTGTGCCAGGACAAATCTTGGTAGATCTGGATCGTTGAGCCGTTGAAATCAACCCCATCGAGTTGCCGGACTTTACGCATGATATCGTCTTTTTGGGAGAAATAATGCAATCTGCAGATTACGTCTCGTGGTCTATCTGCAGGGAGACCTCTTGGTTTCAGAGCTCGATGGGCCCTGTCGAAAGTGATGGCGTCGTTGGGGTCGTTGCCCAGGATCTCGTTGAAGATTCTCGTGAGGGCGTCGATCAGACCCGCCTGTGGAACATCCTCCGGCAGTCCCCGGACACGGATATTGTTTCTCCTCCCTCTGTTATCCAGGTCCGTTAGCCGTGATTGGAGGGAGCGGATCTCTGCGGACTGAGTGTCTAGAATGGTAGTCAGGGACTGTAGGAGTGTGTCGGAGGTTTCCTGGTGGTCTTCCAGGCTCGTCACCCGGTCCGAGATGTGGGAGATGTCTTGTCGCATAGCTGCCAGCTCCCGCCTCACTGTATCCTGTAGATCTTGCTTAGTGGGCAGGTTCTTCATGTAAGCTAAGATATCCTGTAGATCCCTGCCTCCTGGGGGGCTAGTGCGTGTTGCTTCCGCGCCTGGAGGGGATGGGTGAGGGATCTGTGGGGGGGTGGGGGGACCTGCGGCTGGGGGGCTATCAGCTGTAGCGGGTGGGGTGGGTTGTAAAAAGGACCTCATAGCGGACTGTGACATGTTTCCCTGCGGGGTGGATGTGTCGGTCTTTTTAGAAGGTCTCTTGTTCCTGGTCATCACTCAATCAGCAGCGGGAGGTTGAGATTCCCTGTAAGCAAATCAACAAGGTGAAATTTGATTGCATAGCTCACATATGGATGCCTTCAGCGGGGTGTCTCCCTGTGGGTTGGCATCAACAGTGCATTACGGTATCGGTAGCATCGACAGCCAGGCGCAGCACATGTCTAGCTGCGCTTTATACTCAGAGAGGTCAGAAGGCATTCATTACATTTCTCTGAGATGGGTTGGATGTACTTCTGAGGCGGCCACCAGGGGGAGTGCTCAGTGTGGGCGAAGACCCAGGATCCGTGGCCGGATCTCCTTCAGAGCCTCCCGGGTGTGGATGATAATTGAGGCCCCGGCTTCAGAGATGGGGCTAGGCCGCAGCTTGCAGGGAGGTTTTGAGGCCCCCCCCAGCTCCGTGGGATCAACCCCTGTTACCCAGGAGATGCCTCCTTGTCAAAGAAGGGAAAAATAAGGGGGGATTGGGTGGGTTTTGGGATGGAGGTGTTCGCCTCCGTGTGAGTGATAATGGGCCCGTCAGTTCAGGTGCCCCATGTGGAGCAAGGGGCTCCCGGGGCGGTGTTTCCGGGGGCGCGGGAGCTCCGGCACCCATCCGTGTAGGGGATGGTCCGGGCAGCGAGGTTCCCGGCGCTGCGCTGCGGGGCCGTGGGAGAGGTGCGGCCGGCCCGCGGAGATTGCGGGTAGGAGACAGGCCTGTCTACCGCCGTTTAAGCTCCAGTGACGGAGCGGACTCACCCTTAGATGCGGGTCCAGCTTCTCGCTCCTCAGCCGGGGTGCGGGAGATCAGAGCGGGGCGGCGTTGTCCTCAGCCGCCGGCTCGCAGCGGGTGTCCGCCCCCGGAGGTGGTGATCCGGGTCTCCTCCGGCCCCAGGTCCTGGCTTCCGCCCAGGGAGAAGGCCGCAATCTGCAGGAGCGCTAAAAAGCGCTCCCCGGCTCCGCGGGTCTCTCCGGGCCTCAGTAGTCAGTTAGGAGAGGTAGCCGGGGTCTTCACTAGTTGTTTGGGGAAGCGGATGGGGGGTAAAAGGGCCCCAATTATAATGGCTCTTGGGGAGCTGATGTGAAGCACGTCCACCGTCTGTGCTAGCCAAGCCACGCCCCGTCCACAGGTTTTTTTCATAAAAACAGATTTATTGGTGCAGAACAATAAAAAGATGAAAAAATTGATGTTGGCTACTCACACTCCTGATGGCAGTATCAACGCGTTTCGGTCATGTGACCTTTATCAAGATCAGGTGTTTGTGTTGGCCACTTGTGTCGCTTAGCTTAGCCATCCAGCGACCTCGGTGCATAATATTGTGAGGTGTGAGGTGTTCAGAATAGACTGAAAATGAGTGTAAATTATGGTTATTGAGGTTAATAATACTATGGGATCAAAATGACCCCCAAATTCTATGATTTAAGCTGTTTTTGAGGGTTTTTTGTAAAAAAAAACACCCGACTCCAAAACACACCCGAATCCGACAAAAAAATTTCAGGGAGGTTTTGCCAAAACGCGTCCGAATCCAAAACACGGCCGCGGAACCGAATCCAAAACACAAAACCCGAAAAATGTCCGGTGCACATCACTAATATTTATATATATAATGTATTTGTGTCCTGACAACGGAGATTAAAGTTCTCCGAAACGTTGACCTCTTTTGCTTACAATGCTATGTTTCCTGAGTGCTGTTTTTTTTTTCTGTGTGCCCCCTCCGCACACACCTAGTTACGGCCCTGACAGTGCACATGCCCGAAACCATATACAGAAAATGCAGTATAGGCTGCAAATTAAAAAGGCATGAGAAATGACTAAAACAGAGACAGACACAGACGTGTTATTCATCTATTGTAAACTACCTGGCAATAATCCACAGCTTTCTGACCTGCAGGTTCATCATCATTACACGTTACATTATACAGAGTCATAGCTGGCTTGCTTATCTGTAATTCATTTATCTTATTTAACTAGATAAGATTTGTGCATACAACCTTTCTCCCCAGTACCTGTTCTCACGCTTGCACCTATTTATTAATCATAGAAATGATATTGCTTCTCTTAATCTATCAATGGCTATCACAGCGCTATTGGACAAGGAGCGCCAGGTTACTTCAGCGAAAAGCATTTTTCATTTGAGAATAATAATTAAAAAAAAGGATATATTATATATACAAAAGTTTGTGGCATCTGATAGAAGAAAGGGCTCTGTCTGGCTACGTGCAGATTAGGCACATACCAGAACGGAAAAACAAGATTTACACTTCATTCACATAAAACTTTACGTTTCATGCCCTAGGCCAGTGGTTTCCAAACTTTTTTGAATCACGGCGCCCTAGAATATCAGAATTTGTTTCACGGCACCCCTAGGCCAAAAATTTCTTATTGAAAATTTAGAAAGAAATATTACATTAAGTAGATTGCGTTTATATGTCATCCTTAAGGTCAGTTGTGTGGTGAGGGACAAGATTTGCTTCTGTTTGGCCACATATTTTATGACTGGCAGCCACCAGCATTGGTTTTGCCTATTATATTGACCATGAATAATTTGAATTGGTCCTGGACCACCAACCCAGGGCACCCCTGCAAGTGTCCCGAGGCACCCCAGGGAGCCACGGCACACAGTTTGGGAACCTCTGCCCTAGGCACTTGCCTATTCTCCTGTTTGAGCAATTCAGGCACTGGGCTAGATGCATTATCGCTTGGAAAGTGATAAAATGGAGAGTGAAAAAGTACCAGCCAATCAGGTCCTAACTACCATGTCACAGGCTGTGTTTGAAAAATATCAGTTAGGAGCTGATTGGCTGGAATTTTCCACTCTCCATTTTATCACTTTCCAAGCGATGATACATCTAGCCCTTTATGTGTAAACTACAACTCACATCATCCAGAGCTGAAATAAATCTGCAACAGCCTTCTTGACGGCGCAAACTTCAGTGACTGGAATGAAATGACTGGAAAATCTTCTTCAAGACAGATCCCAACAGGTCTCCAGGAAGCTGACATGCTAAGAACATCACAGACAACACAACATTCCTCTGTGGTTTATCACCTGTTACAGGTTTTTCCTACAGTACTTCCTGTATTTCCTACTGATTTCCTTACCACTTCTATTGATCATTCATATCTGTTGTTTACTCCCCACAAATAATTCATTTCACCAATAATTATAACAAATCAATTACTGTTTTTTTCCCTTTGATTTCTTTCCATGATCTCTTTGATCCCTATTATCTCTAGCAGTCCCTACATTTGTGAGTATGTACCCTAGGTGGTAGGTGTCAACATTTTCAAATCATTTTCAGTTACAGTACACTTTGATGGCAAACAATGCCTCTAGGTATACCAGGTGCAGTACTACAGACATTCATGGACTACAACCCCCATCTATATATGCTTACTGAGCTTAAGGTGGCCATACACTTATACGACTTCTTCTTCGAGAGAAGTCGCATATGATTTCCTTTGAACCGCCCGGCAGCTTCCCGGGCGGCAGGATCGCATACGATACATCATATGCGGTCCTTAGGCATACAATGTATCGTTTGTGATCCCAGCCATGCCTGCGGGATCCGATATATCTATAGTGCAGTACTTCCGATCTAGGGGCTTCGATCTGATGCTCACGGGACCGCGCATTGAATCGGATCGGAGGTAAAGCACACGCGATCTGGGCAAAATCGCACTAGTGTATGGGTACCTTTAGTTATTATGTTTGGGTTTTTAATTAATTTTAAGTACTTCATGCAATAAATAATAACTTATAAAGTCATGGAAATACAAATATTAATACAAGTGAGAAGTTCAGCAGGACATGGCATTGCAATACGCTGCCATTTATCCCAACCCCCTACTGTGCAATACCATGAATTATGGGTGCAAGATGACTTGATACAACGTGGATCGCATAAAGCCCTGGACCACTCATTTCACCATGGTGGACCAGGGGCTACATAATGTGAATCATGTGATAAAGCCCCTTCCTGCTTGATTCAGCTATTCAGATCGTTGTAATCTGGGAGAACTTTGTGAGTCTCTCAATTATTCTAGGAGAGTAGGCTAGGTCTATGGGGCTAATTCAGACCTGATGGCTAGCAAGCAATTATTGCACTGCTGCGATCAGATAGTCGCTGCCTACAGGGGGAGTGCATTTTAGCTGTGCAAGTGTGCGAACGCATGTGTAGCAGAACTGCACAAACTGATTTTGTGCAGTCTCTGCGCAGCCCAGGATTTACTCAGACGCTGTGATCACTTCAGCCTGTCCGGGACCAGAATTGACGTCAGGACCCCTCCCTGCAAACGCATGTACACGCCTGTGTTTTTCCAACCCCTCCCTGAAAACGGTCAGTTGCCACCCAGAAACGCTTTCTTCCTGTCAATCTCCTTGCGATTGCCCATGCGAACGGATCCATCACATAAACCTATTGCTGAGCGGCGATCCGTTTTGTACCTGTGCGATGCACCTGCGCAGTGCGGTGCATACGCATGCGCAGTTCAGACCTGATCGCAGGCTGTGAGAAAACGCAGCCTAGTGATCAGGTCTGAATTACCCTCCTATATCTAGGGCAGTATCTCTGCAATTGTGTTACAGTTTGGGCCAGATTAAATGTTTAGGAACCAGGCAAAATGTACTGCAGAAAAATTCTGATACTCTAAGGCGCCGTGATTCAAAAAAGTTTGAGAACCACTGATACAGTATACAGTATAGTATAAATATAAGGTGGCCAGATCCTAGTATAAAATACATCTTAATAAACCTGCCAACAGTCTTTAAGTTTTAATTGATACTCTACAGTTCTGACAGCTCAAAGTGTGATCTACCAGAAGTTGGGTGCGGACTTGCCTGAAATACTTTTATCCTGACAAGGTTAGTGTGGACTGGGAAAATCTGGCATGTATGCTTAAAAGGCCACCATGCGATGCAACTGGGATACACATACTAGAGGTAATATATGGAATAAAAACATCTGACTACATCAGTGAAGAAACTCTTGGCCTGATTCAGAGATGTACGCAAATGCATTTGAAGCTGTGATCCCATGTGCAGCAGAATTGCGGAAATATGCAAATGCTTTAGCCGCCAGGAAATCGATTGAGACGTTCACCGGCAGCCTTGGAAATCCCAGCATCTGCATATAAACAAGCAGCATCCGAGTAACCCTACGGTCCCACACAATGGCCGTGGGAACTGAATGCTGGCTCCATGTTTTCTGCATGCCATATGCAGATGTAGGCTGAGACACGCCCCAAAAATAGTTGCTACGCTTCTGCATTTTTTTATGGCACTCCCTGTAACCTCCCCCAAATGGTCCCTGACTTTCAATTTGTGATTAAATCTTCCATGCGAGTGAGTTGGCACAGTTGGATGTTAATCGCTAAACTACGTAAATATAGCCATTGGTACATCTCTGGACCAGGCCCACTGTACAGCAGCTGCCTTTACTGGACATTCTCTTCTATGGTATTTGGTATATATAAAAATATTTGCTCAGTTTGTGACTTTAAACGTAGTCTCTATAAATCTTTGCTTCATCTGTCTTCACAACTGTTGGACTCCAAGTATTTTCTTAATACACTTGTGGTGTTAAAATTATTTTAGATATTTATATGTTCCCTTTAGCCACATACTTCATAATTCTCTCAGCTTCCAATATCTGAAACACTAACAATGGAATTCATACAATGTCTGCCACGTTTCATCTGGATGTTGGCTTCTTCCCATGGCACATAAATACTACATGTAATTTATAGGAAAAAGTACAACAGATAATAGGTGCAACCAGATATACAGGTGTCGCACATCAAAGTAATTAGCACAGTCTTCTGGTGCGTCCTAGTCACGTCATGCTGCGACTTACAGATGTAGCCAAGCTCAGCTTGGTTGCGACTAGGCGTACCCGCTATCCATTTGTGTGTATACATGCATATAATTATAATGCACTCCATAAGCTTAACATGGCGCGATCGTGAGTACACCAAGTCACACCTGCGGTGCGTATACCTGTGTGGCTGCATATACCTGAATCACCTCTATCAAAGGTAGATACATAAAGATGATTATTAATCTTGTCTAAATTTACCCGGTGGAGTTGCGATGTGAAAGGGCCAGGTTGAAATATCCCGGGTTTAGGAACCCAGCATTTCAACCCGGTAATAAAGCAGGGTTTCACACAGGTTATTCCAGTGTCTGGTGTGGTGTGAACAGGATACCGAGGTCAATGTGTTCACACAATGGAGGAGGCGGCATGTAGATGATCTCATCTCCAAGCGCCACCTCCGCACTTGCCTCCGATGACATCAGCGCCGTCACCACCCCTGCCCCCCACGCCCACCCGAGTTGACAGTCTGAAAGAGGTCTCATGGCGGGTCGCACCTGGGAAGGACCCGTGTACAATTCCCGGGTGCGTCCTGCCTTTGCGATGTAAAAGGGATATAATTCAGATGGCCCAGCAATGTTATAGAAGTGCTGTTCATCACAATTGGGCTAATATTCCCCATGAAACATGTACAGACAGTAGAATCCATGCTTAGAATAATTTAAGCAATTTAAAGGAAAAAGATTGCCCAACAAAGTACTAACCCGGTGGTCATAATAATTTGGCCACTCCATGTAGAATACAGTAATAATAAAAGTTTATACCGTACACCAGAGCTGGCCAAACCAGTCCTCGAGATCTACCAACAGTTCACATTTTCCAGAACACCTAGCTGGTGCACAGGTGTAGTCATTACTAATTAAGATGTGCTGCATTCACTCCTAACTGACAATTCTACAGATCTCCAGGAGGCCTGGAAAACATGAACTGTTGGTAGATCTCGAGGACCGGTTTGGCCAGCCCTGCCGTATACCAACTATAAGCACAAAACAAACTGAACAGCTGATTAGTTTACATTGTTCAGTAATTATTTGGTCAAGATGACCGACTTCTGCATGAATAATGGGCAATACCTGAGATCACACTGAATTAGAATTGGACTTAACAATGGCGAGCACTGCAATACAGTTTAAGCATTTATCTAGCAACAACTAGAGAATTTTAAAGAATTAAAATGTTGCCAAGTTTTGACAGTATTCCATTTTCACTCTAAAACCGTTAACTGTCACCTAAGATGACTGCATTATCCACAACAAGCGGTCGGGGAGGTGGTAGCATAGCGCACGCATGTGTGGCTATGCCAAGCAGGACAGCACTCCTATTCACTTCTAGTTATTATTAATGATACCTAGTGGGATCTTCAATATTGGCTGCCAACAAACAAGTGGAGCACTACATGCACTTCATACCCATTGTGGACTGAAATATAGCTTTCTGTGTGCTGGTAATTATTGTGTGCTATTGTGCAGTGTTATTTTTAAGTGTTTAAACATTGTTTATTAACTTTTATATTTTTATCTTATATGTAATTAATAAATTGCCTTGGGCAAATTGAATTTTATCTCAGCACTCCCGTTTGATATTTTATATTATCTTTTTCTATACCGATTGGAGTACTGCAGAATACTCCTCTCAGAGCTGCTATATAATATTATATCACATTTAGAGCCAAACAGGTGATCTTGTTCGATACTAATTGGTTTAACTACAAAGTGCCTGATTCCAATAATTACATATTTTTTTATTATTATTTGTGTTATCCACAACAAGACAGCAGTTGGGTAGGTATATCCCATTCACCAATGCAGTCAGTGGACACCTGTTACGAATGTGTGATTCGAGGGAAACTGAGGGGAACAAGGGGCAACACACCTCCTCAGTGATCTGGCCCCTGTCCTGATCCTGTTTCCTGCACTGTTGGCTTATAAAGATAAGGGCAACTACTCCACTGATTCATTACTGTAAGAGAGCATTATTACTGGTGAAAATTTGTGTTCATTACTGCTTTGGTAAGCCATTATCTTGATGTTAAATTATACAGCAATGCAATGTTCTGTGGCACCTATTACAGCAGTGAGAAGGCAGCAGGGTGGGGCTATTAGAGAGGTGTTTGGCACATGGTGAGACTGAAGTCAGTGTAGCACCACCTCTATGACTGTCTAATATTACCCAGTTTTGTTTTATCACTGTTGATCCCAATTGTTTTGTTTTATCACTGTTGTTTCTAATTGTTTTGTTTTATTTTATCACTGTTGTTTCTAATTGTAAAGTGCAACGAAATTTGCTGCGCTATATAAGAAACTTAATAAATAATAATAGAAATGTTAATTCAAGTTATATGTGAAAGTAATGCTCTACTGCTCAATCACCACAAGGGTTAGAAATACATTATCCAGAGATTTGAGCTTTTGTTCCTTAAATCTTACCTGTTTTTGTTCTTGGCATACATTTTATAGAACAGACAATGTTTCAACCCATTGGTGTGAAAACTGAGTATCCATGCCCCGGGAGGGAGCATGCAAGGGAAGCCTTATGGGCCCTACACATTGTTCGATCCGCCGCCGAGCTGCCCGACGGCGGATACGCCATTGGGCGACCCGGTGGCGGCAGTGACGGGGGGAGTGAAGTTTCTTCATTTCCCCGTCACCGGGATCCATAGCAGTACAGGCAAATATGGAGGAGATCATCCATATTAGTCTGCATGCACAAGCGACGGGGCACCAGCGATGAACGAGCGTGGGGCCGCGCATCGTTCATCGCTGGTGCCTCCACACTCAAAGATATGAACGGTATCTCATTCATTAATGAACGAGATCGTTCATATCTTTGAGTATTATCGCCCAGTGTGTAGGGCCTATTACTATCGAAACTAGGCACAAATAGGCTTCGAGATGTACGTAATGGCACCCAGAATGATTAGAAGAGTTGAGTGAGGGATCCTTTAGTGGACTGACCAGCATCTCCGGGCCCTCCTCACTACCACCTCATGGAGTAGTATAGTACCAACTGAGATTAATTAACTGTCATGTAATTATACTGTTCCCAACTAAGGATTCCAGTACTTGGATTCACCACAATATGTATGGCTAGAATTACCCAGGTTTACAAACATTGATTATTCACTAATCAGTCACCTTCTTTCTCTTAAACATCACACGAGTTGACTTGTCAGCTCCGCAGGCCCACGGCGCATCACTCATTGTCTGATGCTTTATTCTGGGTCGAGTGCAGGAGGTGACGTGTGAGGCAAGTTGCCAGCAAAAGAAGAAAAATTGCAGGTACACACCCTAGGCACCAAGCACTCCTAATAACAATAATAATAGTACACTCTGCAATTTAACATAGATCTAAATGAGGCGCGTGGAATGATTGTTGGCAAAAAAATATATGGACCCATCGACAACGTCTGGGTTACCTCATCAACAGGTGGGTCCCTAACACTAAGGTTCAAGCCCAGGGCACGGAACCACCCCCAAGTCAGCACAGCCCAACTGCCCCAATGCACCATACTAACGAGAGGTTTCAGTAAGTGGTAATAGGAAGCATAAGCTATGTGTTAAGTGTGATACATGGGTGAGAGGTAAAGTTAATAGGTGTTACATAGATAGTACAATAACAATGTGCTAAAAGGGTGCTGAATTAAATATTACAATGTGATGCCCCAAGACAGCCATGCCACACCAACCCTGGGGGCTCTGCGCCACAAACTCATCCCTAAGGGTGCGTACACATGGTGAGATCCTTGCTATGCCCGATTTTCACTTACGATTTCCCTTGAACTCCCCGGAGCCCAGCACCACCGATTTTGACTAACTTTTCTTGAGATATGGACTATGTGTGCTTACGATTTTGGCTTATGTGAGATTTTGGCTTATGTGAGATGTCATTGACATGTTAGATGAACTAAATAGTACACCGATCTAGCCAGAGCCGGATTAAGGGGGGGCCCAGGGGGTCAGTACCCCGGGCCCCCCGTCATAAGGGGCCCCCCTACCAAAGCTGCTCCGTCCCGCTCTGATACAGGCAGCAATCTCCAGCCTCCACCGCCAGCAGCAGCTCTCCTGGCAGCAGCGGAGGCTAGAGATTGTTGCCTGTATCAGTCCCTGACCCGTGCTGCCCGTGAGGAGGGAGCCGCACGCACAGTCGCGAGCGAGACACTGCACGCCCGCTGGCAGTGCGGAATCCTCCTTCCCCGGCAGCCGAGAGTCTTTCTCCTCCCCGCTGCTTTGTGTGCGTGCGTACGTGCGCGGGGGGGGGGGGGGGGGGGGGTCGGGGGGGGTCCAAAGTTTTTTTTTCAATGGCCATGGTCCTACGGCCGGCATTCGGAGCCCCGCCCCCTCGTGGCCGTGTGCCGCAATTCACGTCAGAATGGTGAACTGTGCCCCTGGCTCCCTCCCAGCAATATGTCCTGCGGCATCCTCACCCCTTTCCTCAGGGCAGGCTTCAGTGAGTGTAAGTGTGCACACAGTTTGTGTTCTATATGTGTGTGTGTGTGTGTGTGTGTGTGTGTGTGTGTGTGTGTTTGTGTGTATATGTATTTGTGTATATGTTCTATTCGTTTATATGTATGTGTGTATATTTTGCTATATGTGCGTATGTGTTTTATGTGTATGTATTTGTGTGTATGTGGGTGTCTATGTGTGCATTTGTGTATATGCGTTCTATGTAACGTGTGTGTGTGTGTGTGTGTGTATTATATACTGTGTGTATATATATATATATATATACACACACACACACACACACACACACACACACACACGTGCGTGCATTAAAGGAAACCCCCCTTCCCAATCCTGCGTTTGCCCCTGCGGGGGGAGGTTGCTGGTGGGTCCCCCCCTGTCTTTGGTGCCCTGGGCCCCCTGAGGGCTTAATCCGGCCCTGGATCTAGCAAGGATTGACTTGCCTGCACAGTCTATCTTTTCTTGCGATGCCGACCTGGCGGGACCGCGCATCGGGATCGAATCAGGATCGCAAGGTGACTTTCACCTTGCGATCTGCACTAACTTTTCTTGCGATTTTGACTATATAGTCAAAATCGACAGAAAATATCTCACCGTGTGTACACACCCTAAGACTAACAAATTGTATAAATTTATTCAGGACTTACCATCATAGTGCCTTTCCCAATACGCTGTCTCCAAATGTAAGTAACACATTCCTAATTGAAAACACCCTGGGCAGGTGGCAGGGGTGCTAGTCAAGCTAAAGGAGTCCCTGTCTTCAAGTGTATGCACGTAACAATATAGAATATGGGGGGGTGCACACCCTAGGCCAGTGAATCCCAAATGCGGTACCGTAGCACCCTGTGGAGATTTGGGGCCCTTGCAGGGGTGCCTTGGGTTGGTGATCCAAAATCAATTCAAATTATTTATGGTCAATGTAATAGGCAAAACCAGTGCTTACGGTTGCCAATCATAAAATATGCGGACAAGTGGAGCCTGTCCCTCTCCACATAACTGGACCTAAGAATGACATATAAACACAATTTACTTAATTTCATATTTTTTTCTAAATTTCTCAATACAAAGTTTTTGGTCTAGGGGTGAAGTAAAAAAAATTCTGATACTCTAGAGCGCCGTGATTCAAAACAATTTGGGAACCACTGTCCTAGGCACTAAGCACTGCTACAGTAATATCAATAATAGCTGCCACTGAAGCAACTTTTTCCATAAAAATGTGTCTTATTCGCAAAAGTTATATAAATAGGACGCACAAGCAGCTTATGTTGATTAAAATTATATGTGGCATTCCTATATTCTGTGTGCGACTGTGTCTGTACCTGCATACAAAATGGTACGTTACAGTGTTTTCCTACAAAACAGCCACTGACACTGAAACATACCATTTCGTATGCAGATACAGACACAGTCGCACATAGCAATGCGAATTAGACATATTATCTGCAAAAAAAGACACCCAATGCTAACGGAGTGGCACGGGACCTGTCAGCTCACTCTCGCCAGGCATCACCGGCTTCATGGTATATTGAGGTAAGATGTATGAGGACGCATCTGTATGTGTGCAAAAAACACAAATTTTATATTTTATATTTACCACGGTGTAATTATCTTTGTATTTTTTCCTTTAATCACAACTCCGGAATTGGATCTCAGTAATTCTGAAATCTCAGGATTACAAAACAGATTGGAATCATTATTCCTAACAAATACAAATATGTAAGAGTAATAAATATGCCATATACCAGGGGCGTGGCCTGACGGGTAATGGAGTAGGACGTGTTCTCCTAGCTCCCCAGCCGACAATATCCTAAATATATCCTGACACCCCCTGAGTGACTGCATAAGTGGCCCTGTGCGGCTATCTGATTACCTGCTGTCCGATCTGGGCCTCGTTTCAAGTGGATCTTGTGTCCAGTGTCCCTGCTGGGAACGTTAGAAGGGGTGAGCTGATCCTGACCAGCATGAGGCCGGCGCCATCTTGGATGGTGCTGCAGGGGAACTGTGCCATTCGTCTCCCACCCGGCTTTCCTGACGTGCCCTGCGACCGGCGAGTGGATACCGCGGGGACCCCGCCACCTGAGCAACACATCGCTCTGCTCCATTTCCCCGCCGGATGACCAGGGCGCTTGTCGCGGCCGTGCAGATTACGGGAAGCCGCCGGGCGCCATCTTGCGGTTGGCGGGCCGCGTACACGGAGCTCCGCCACCCGCCCCTGACAGCCCTGGGCTAAACTTGGAGCAGCCTGTGCGCCGAACGGAGACCACCCCCGCTGCCTGCTACAGGAGCCCTTCTCCCCTGAGGGCTATAACATCAACTGGGCTGACTGTGGGGTTATCCGGGCGCCATCTTATGGTTGGCAGCAGGCTCAGCTCTGTTCCTGTCCACACCTCTCCTCCTGGAAGTGTCTTTTATATGTAGCTTGGGCAGCTGGACCTGACTGGAGGCTGGTGAATGATACTGAGAAGACCTGCATTGCTCTGCCTCGGGAAGGTACTGTCTGTGCAGGTGGGAAGTTGCCTGACTCCCTAATTCTGACCACAGCTCCCAAATCCATAGTGCCGACACGCAGCAACACTGTCAGGAACACTGGTCCTTTTATATATATATATATATATTTGTCCTGCGTCTCTTGGCCCTCACACAGCGAGTTGGTGCCTGCGCCCCCTCTCTCTGCCTGCATTGCTTTGATATATAATTGGTCGAATACGGCGGCATTGTGTTATCCAAAATGGTGAAAGGCCGCCAACAAAACGCGGCGGCGGGCGCAATTGAAAAGTTTGTCCGCAACCCCGGTCCCCAACAACAGAGGAGGGAAACTACACAAGCTGAGTCTTCGCCCCCTTCTCCTGCATACAGCTCTGCCTCATCAGAACCGCCTGATGCTGCGTTACAAAGAGTGTTGGATGCCGTGACAGCTAGTGAGGCCCGCTTGGCTGATAAAATTGGACAGGTGCAGTCTGATCTCTCCATTATACATCAGGACCTACAACGGGTGAGAGAGAGGGTGGGTGAGGCCGAAACCCGTATCTCCAATGTCGAGGATACTGTCACCCCGCTGGGTCGGCGTACTGATACTTTGGAGTCTCAAATGACTGATGTGCGCAAAAAACTAACGGATATGGAGGGACGCCTACGTCGCAACAATGTCCGTTTCATCGGTTTGCCCGAGAAGGAGGAGGGCTCATCTCCTGAGGAATTTCTAGAGGCGTGGCTTCGGAAGGCATTTGGACCCGATGAATTCTCGCCTCATTTCACCATAGAACGAGCTCATAGAGTTCCGATGCGCCCGTTGCCTCCGGGGGCTCCGCCTCGTACCTTCATCGCCAAGTTCCTTCACTTCCGCGACCGGGACACTGTTCTGAAACTTGCTCGCACGAAAGGCCCCCTAAAATGGAATGGGTCGCCAATATCGGTCTTCCCAGACTTTGCGGTGGAGGTACAGAAAGATAGAGCTCAATTTCTGCCTGTTAAGAGGAGACTCCGGGAACTTGATTTGCCATACGCCATGCTCTTTCCATCACGATTACGAGTGGTAGCTGATGGTGAAACCAAATTTTTTGCGGCTCCTCGAGAGGCGATGATATGGCTGGATAGACGCTTCCCGGCGAGACGGGCTCTTGCTGATCCGTGATTAATTCCTGTGACTATGGTTGCAAGAGATTATATGTACAGGATAAGATTATCTGCATATCTACTGGGGGGATGCAGGATGTGGAAAATGTTTAAATATCTAAGTGCTGCTCCCTGAGGATGTGTGGGTGGTCGGGGGGATAATTACTTACCTAATTATCTGTCTTGTGATCCTTCTCATACAGGCCAATTATTATATTTATATTGCTGGGATGCGTGGGTTGGGAGGGCTGGGGGAGAGGAGGGATATATCTGTGGTCCGAATATACCCGATTGTATTTTGTTCTTAAGTCCCGGGGGGTGACTTTGTATGTTTCGCCCCTTTTTCTATCTTATGGGGGTGATCTAGTCTAAAGGCTGGGGATGTTTTGGTTGTGTTTTGTTTTCTATTTCTTAGGGCCATTATATTTTTGGCTCCACCCAGAGTATAACAAGTTGTGTGCTCTGGGCTTGAGCCGGTGTTAGGTTAGGGGATCCAAGTATGCTGCAGGTTGGGAGTAGTGTACAGGGTGGGGGGAGGGGGGAAGTTAAAGGCTACGGTTGGTCCTGGTATGGATGTTCGGAATTTGAGTGTGTGTGGCTTACGAATCTATTCATTGAGCGGTGGTGCCTTGTACTTGTATGCAGAGAAGATGGATCTGGCTGGCTGCGGGCTGTAGCCTCTATTATTATCAAAACGACCCCTCATGGTTGGACTTAGGATGGTGTCATGGAATGTGCGGGGACTCAATGACAAGATTAAGAGATCTCTGGTGCTTAGACAAATTAAGCAGTATGCCGCTGATGTGATATGTCTTATGGAGACCCACCTGGTGGGCAGCAAGACCCTAGCCATTAAGAGACCTTGGGTAGGGTGGGCATTCCATTCTACACACACTTCTGCCTCTCGGGGGGTCTCTATCCTTGTAATGAAGACTGTTCCCTTTGTGATGGAGTCAGTACAAACGGACCCATGGGGGAGATATGTGTTTTTAAAGTGTAAAATCCACTGTACCCCTCTGCTTTTGCTGTCCGTGTATGTGCCTCCCCCGTACTCCTCCGATGTCCTGAGAAAGGTTGCAGGGTTTATGGCCTTGTCACCGGGTATACCCGTGGTTTGTGTGGGGGATTTCAACAATGTATTAGATAAAGCGATGGATAGATTCTCTACTAATCCCTCTGGTCCACATTCTGGTAGAAATGATTTTGCTGATGTTGTGTCGGGGCTGGGCATGGTTGATCCCTGGAGACTGAGACATCCATCTGTTAAACAATATTCATGCTTCTCACACTCCCACTCCTCGTTCTCTAGGATTGACCTGGCTCTTCTCTCGAGCGATCTGATTCCTAGGGTCCGGGATAGTAAATATGAGACTAGGGGTATATCGGATCACTCTCCTTTAACATTGACCCTGGATTTTAATTGCTCTAGAGGCCAGGCAGTGTGGAAGTTTAATCCGTTTTGGCTAGTACATATGGGAGATGGCTCCGATTTGGTGACTGCGTGGCGGGAATTTTTCGAGATAAACAGGGCTGGGCAGCCTATCTCTGATTTATGGGATGCGTTCAAGGCCTTTTTGCGGGGAACCCTAATTAAACGAGTGGCTAATTTAAAAACCTTTTTCAGGCACCGGGAGTCCGAACTAGAGACCCTAAGTGTTGCTGCAGAGGCACAATATGTACAGGATTGCTTGGATAGTTCCAAATCTGCATGGTTGACAGCTCAGGGGGAATGGAGGGAATGTCTAATGGAAAAGACTCAGCATAGACTCCTCTTCTCCTCTCACGCCTTTTACGCCTCCGGGGATAGGCCAGGATCATATTTAGCCTCACCGGGGAGAGAGATCCGCTAATACCGTGGTTGAAATAAAGGCCTCAGACGGTACCACTTTATTACAGACCCCACAGATTGCGTCGGAATTCGTGTCGTATTATAGGCGATTATATAGCTCTAAACTAGACTGTACCCCGATGCAATTAGACGAATATTTACAGACTATACAGCTCCCCTTGCTGACTTGTGAGGCGCATGACTTCCTCGAGGCACCTATTTCGCCAGAGGAGATTGTGGATGCGATCAATGCTGCCCCCAATGGGAAGGCTTCAGGGCTCGATGGCATACCGTCTGAGCTATATAAACGTCATTTAGATTTTTTTGTCCCCCAATTACTTGAGCTATATAATCAGATATTCACACAGGAATCCCTCCCATTATCTATGGCGGAGGCATTGATTATTGTCCTTCCCAAGCCCGATAAGGACCATAGGAAGGTTGATTCTTATAGACCTATCTCCCTTCTACCGACCGATATTAAAATTCTGGCCAAAATCCTGGCATGTAGATTAAATTACGCAGCTCATACACCCAGATCAGACGGGATTTATGCCCAATAAATCAACATCCATTAATCTCAGACGATTATTTACCCATCTCCTGGTCCCCCGTCAGGCACCCTCATCCATAGTAGTATCATTGGACGCCGCTAAGGCCTTTGACTCCGTGGAGTGGGAGTACTTGTGGAGTATCATGCGCAAGTTTGGTATAGGCCCCAGCTTTATCAAATTCGTCCGATTGCTGTATTCCTCTCCCCTGGCTAGAGTGGCGGTGAATGGCTTTGTGTCACATTCCTTTCCATTGCCTAGAGGTACTCGTCAGGGATGCCCATTGTCCCCTACCCTATTTGCTATAGCCATTGAACCCCTTGCATGTCTTCTGCGAGCGAACCCTGAGATTATTGGATACACCGTGGGCACCAGGGAGGAGAAAATAGCTCTATATGCCGATGACATCCTGCTATTTGTGGATCGCTATGCTGAGTCTATGCCTAAGATTTTGGATATTATTAATAAGTTCGGATGTTACTCCGGGCTCCTGATCAATTGGGAGAAATCCTCCATTATCCCGTTTCAGGGCGAGGTCCCTGCCTCCCCATTGGTTGTTCTCCCGCTAAGATGGGTGAATTCCTTTAAATATCTGGGCATTTGGGTATCCAACGACCCTCATAAATTTACTTCCCTTAATATTACACCGCAAATATCTTATCTTCGCAATAAAGTGAAGGTCTGGGGGAAACTGCCCCTGACAGTTACAGGGAGGGTTAACTTGGTGAAAATGGTTTTTCAGCCCAAACTCCTGTACATACTACAACAATCCCCAATATACATCCCCCAGAAAACTTTCAAACAGATAGATGGTTTGATGTCCTCTTTGGTTTGGGCTAGTAAACGGGCACGGTTGAAACTTAATACTTTGACCAGGCCCAAAACTTCAGGGGGACTGGCTCTTCCCAACTTTCGTTTTTATTATTTTGCAGCACAATTAGCACATCTATGGGAATGGGTTAATGATTCTGACACTTCCAGTCTGCACTCACAGTTGGTATTGCAGGAGTATCCAGGTGGTTCCCCACTGAGACTGCTTCTCTGTGGAGGCGTCAAAGTGTCGGCACTACCACTCATTAAATAATCTATTACTGTTTGGAGACTGGCGCACCGGATATTGCAAGGACAGGGCATTGACCCTGACACTCCGCTGGACAATAAATATGGATTGCCGGAGTTGTGTCAGCTTCAAGTCAGGGAGGTGTGGGAACCATGGGGAGTAACTTCACTGGGACACTTATACACTGATGGGTTTTTTAGATCCTTCCAGCAGATTCAACAGGAATTTAACGTCCCCTCTGCGTATTTTTTTCGCTTCCTTCAATTGAGACATGCTATGTCTGCCCAATTCCCCGATGGCCCGCCGACGCTTACTGATTCCCCGGTCAAATTGCTGTTGCAGACGGTGGGATCCGGTCATTTAGTATCCAAAATATATGGCCGTTTACTTCAAATGCATCATATAGACCCCCTTAGCTCCCTCAAGACCAAGTGGGAATCTGATCTAGGTCCAGTGTCGGATGATATATGGGAGGGTGTTCTGGGATCGTGCCGGCTTTCAACATCATCTGTCCGATATCAACAAATTCAGTTGTTCGTGCTGCACAGGGTATATATGTCACCTCTGAGATTGTCACATATAGGGGGATCCCACAGTTCAAAATGTCCCAAATGTGGCAGTATGGGAGCAGACTTTTGGCATATGATATGGATATGTCCTTTAGTGTCGATTTTTTGGGAGGAGGTTATACGTGCCATAGTTGTTACGGGTATCCCCTCTACCGTACTTACACCCATCTCTTGTATATTAGCAACTGTAGATGAGGAAGCTCTAGATCCGCCCAGTCGACGCTATGTTATAAACCTCTGTGCTTTGGCCAAGGTTTGCATAGCCAGACTATGGATGGCTAGTGAAGCCCCAGCGCCACAATCCTGGATTGCTCTGGTTAATGCATCTGTCGCACATGAAAAATTCGTATATCTGGCCAGGAATGCGGAAAAAAAGTTTATTGCTATATGGGGAAAGTGGATGAGCTCTCGCTATTTCGCTTCACGGATGAATACTGCTGAACCCTAGATTTATTTAACTGACCGATATGAGTGGTTTCTGTGTGGGATCTCTGGGGTGAGTGGCCCATGGTCGGCCGGATTCAAAGGCACGATACTGCCGTGACAAAGGATAATACAATGTGTGTTTAATATATAGGAAATCTGGGTCATCACTGCTCTATTGCTATCTATGACTTTGAATGGGATACATAATACCACATCACACTATGCTCTCTATGTAATACCGTAAGCATGTTGTTGATCTTATTACATTCTATTTGTTTAAGTGTTTTAGTCTAGTTGATGTATGTATGTTATGTTTGCCCTAGGCAATGTTTAATTGTTAAAGCATTGTAAAAACCAATAAAAACTTATTGAATTTAAAAAAAAATATGCCATATACCAAAAAACGTGGTGTTTCCTGCTTGCCAAACATGAAAGCAAATTTATTTTGAAAGTACTCCATACTTGAACAGCACACAGAAAATAAAGTTCAGAACACACAGTACAATTTATATTCCTCTTTCTGTATACCAACATTTTACAGACGCTTGTGCCAATGCTGCCATTCACTGAAAATATGTTGCTGTATACCTTATATATTCGAGTATAAGCCGACTTTTTCAGCACTTTTTTTTGTGCTGAAAAAGCCCCCTCGGCTTATACTTGAGTCAGTGCAGGGAAGGAGTGGGGACACGGAGGGCAGTCAGTGCAGTGTGAAGGAGGGACACGGAGGGCACAGCGCGCGCTTCTCCTGTGTCCCTCGTGCGTCTCCGGCAGCAGCGGCGGGTCTATTAAAGGAATTTCTCGGTCGTGAGCTCTGAGTGGCTCACGAAACGGCACTTCATTTAACAGACCCGCCGCGGCCGCCGGAGACGCAGGAGAGGCGCGCGCTGTGCCCTCCGTGTCCCTCCTTCACAAGACAGCGCGGGAGCGGCGGAAGGTAAGTAACTGGCACTGGGGGAGCATATTTGGCACTTGGGGGGGTGCATATCTGGCACTGAGGGGGCATATCTGGCACTATGAGGGCATATCTGGCACTATGAGGGGGCATATCTGGCACTGAGGGGGCTTATCTGGCACTATGAGGGGGCATATCTGGCACTATGAGGGCATATCTGGCACTATGAGGGCATATCTGGCACTGAGGGGGCATATCTGGCACTGAGGGGGCATATATGGCACTGAGTGGGCATATCTGGCACTGAGGGGGCATATCTGGCAGTGTGAGGGCATATTTGGCACTGTGGGGGCATATCTGGCAGTGTGAGGGTATATCTGGCACTGTGGGGGGCATATCTGGCAGTGTGAGGGTATATCTGGCACTGTGGGGGCATATCTGGCACTGTGGGGGGCATATCTGGCAGTGTGAGGGCATATCTGGCACTGTGGGGGGCATATCTGGCACTGTGTGGGGCATATCTGGCAGTGTGAGGGCATATCTGGCAGTGTGGGGGCATATCTGGCACTGTGGGGGCATATCTGGCAGTGTGAGGGCTGTGTACGGCTAGAGCTGCATTTCCCACCCTAGGCTTATACTCGAGTCAATAAGTTTTCCCAGGTTTTTGTGGTAAAATTAGGTGCCTCGGCTTATATTCGGGTCGACTTATACTGGAGTATATACGGTATCTCTGAATTGTGTGCATTACAAATTACTATTATAATAAAAGATATTTACCTGACAGTGCTTTTTCGTAATGTTTCCCCATTGTCACAAAGTTCTTTAGGCTTGGGTTGAACTGGTCTAGAATAACCTGCAGGAGAGAGAGAAAGTATACAGTATCAGACATTTGTCTTTTATGACCTGTTGGTAAGAACATGCCTTGTATACAATAACGGCCATAATTACATACTAACATGTTTGTATAGGTTTATTCATTATAGAAGAAACCAACATTTTTTATTTAATTTTTGTTTTCTAGCAAAAGTTACAGTCTTCAGTTACACCTCCTTTATTAGTGCGATAACATTAGTTTCCAACTGATCCATAGTTACAGAGTTCTACTATAAACGTGTTAATGGAAATTGATGTCCTTGTTACTTAATGCTTCAGGGAGATTAGCTCAGTAGAGGGGTGTTTTGGTGTAGTGTCTAAGTTCTTAATCAGGAGGTATACACAACTTTTTAGGTAAATAAATGAAATAATACTTTACTCTCAGCATGCATTAAATAATACAGTAAACACCTAGCCCCCATTCAGGGCAATAACTCACTTCTTTGCCCCTGACTATCATTGGGCAGCTAGTCTGCATCACTAAGACACAAAGGGCCAGATGCACTAAGCCTGAAAAGTGATAAATATCACAGTGATAAAGTACCAGCCAATCGGATCCTAACTGTCATTTTTCAAACACAGCCTGTAACATGGCAGTTAGGAGCCGATTGGCTGGTGCTTTATCACAGTTTTATTTATCACTTTTCATGCTTAGTACATCTCCCCCAAAGTCTCTGCCTGCTTCTTTGTAGGTCTGTCACACGCTCCATCCAACCTGACTTGCCTGCCACAGCTACTGTACTCACAGTCTCAGTCCTGTCTCTCACAGCTATAGTAAAGGGCCCCATACACTTACGAGACATGTCTGTCTGACATGTCGCAGGAGATCACCCCGGCAAGCCTACCGGGGGGCAGGATCGCCCAAGATACACTGTATGCTGTCCTTTTCCATACCATGTATCTTGGGCTGGTTCCAGTATGAATGGTCGACAATGTTTAGGTCGACACTCATTAGGTCGACCACTATTGGTCGACATTGATATTGTCGACATGGACTAATGGTCGACACGTGAAAATGGACGACACATGAAAAGGTTGACATGAGTTTTTCTTTACTTTTTTTGGTGTCATTTTCTGCGTAAAGTGATGGGGAACCCCAATTAGTGCACCGCGTCCCCTCGCATGGCTCGCTTCGCTCGGCATGCTACGGGCAAGGTGCCTCGTTGCGCTCAGCACAGGTTACCGTTCCCATTCGTAGTCCACGTGGATCATAAAGTATGAAAAAGTTCCAAAACAAATAAAAAAAAAACTTGTGTCGACTTTTTCATGTGCCGACCTTTCACGTGTCGACCATTTTCATGTGTCGATCATTAGTCCATGTCGACCATGTCAATGTCAACCAATAGTGGTCGACCTAATAAGTGTCGACCTTAACATTGTCGACCATCTGACCGGATACCCTTGGGCGATCCCAACCATGCCTGCGGGGTCGGACATGATTGAATGTGCAGCACATTCAATCTGGAGGATCCGATGCTCACGGGAACGTGCATCGGACCGGATCGGAAACACCTCCAAAATGCCCGATTTCACCCGATAGAACGGGCCGAATGCCCGAAATCGGATGAAATCGGGCATTATCGTCCTAGTGTATGGGGCCCTTAAGGCACCTCTTGGCCTACTCACATTCAACAGGCTCACCGGCCTGGCTTCGTCTCAGTGGCATGTAGCTCAGTCCCAGAGTTGGTGGCCTTCCCTGTCTTCTACAGGTATAGGCTCAGGCCTCATGGCCCTCAATAACTTCCTAGTATACTGAGGTCTGACTGGCTTTGCCACCCCCAGTTGGGCAGGATACACAGCCTGCCCTGACTGCAGAGTCTTCCAGACTGACTCTCTTCTACAGCATTCAGAGGTATTCACACCTGCCTTTTCTTCCCTGTGTGTGCGGATCCCTACTGCTCCACGCAGAATGCATGTCTCACACAGCGATGACCTTATCTTATTCCAGAAATCAGACTGGGGTTTAGGGACTTTAAAGGTTGCATACAGTGAGGGGTAGATTTACTAAAGCTTCTAAAACAGGCAAGTGAAGGTAATTCCCATAGCAACCAATCAGATTCTAGCTTTCATATCTCTATTGTATTCTAGAAAATTATAGAATCTGATTTACATTTACTACCTGGCAAAACTCTTAGGGGGGGAGGACTCAAAACTCCCCGTCTAAAGTGATGGGTGATAAGAGTGGTGATATTCAAATGCCCCTCGTTATCACGATGATCGCACTCATTACAATCGGGTTTAGGCGTGCAAAGCACCTATAACCGACTAAAGTAATAGGTGCGATCGTGAAAAGACCCATTTGGGCACCCAAACAGGTCTCATTACGCGCATTTCAGCTCACTACCCCCTGGGGGTAGTCAGCTGAAATTAACTTGTCACGCCCGTCGGAGGCAATACAATTCTGCTGGTATGGGGAGATCGCGGAAGGGAGAAACATTTCAATCCGGCCCTTATTTTGTCTGTGCAAAGCAGGTACTGTATTTTCACGCTTCACTCTCATTACACACCCAAACATTTCAAGTGGTTCTGGTAAATACTATTACTCAGGCAAGTTATCGACTTGTCACAGGTTTTTTTTGGACCTTGCACCTTCTGGAATTTTCAGGCATTACCCAAGAATATAAATTAGACTAATAATAATAAGTGTCACAGTACAATCCTTATAAAGCACAGAGAAAGAACTTTTTCACTTGTCAGGCATCATTTTCCATAAGGCACTAGTTCTTTTTTTTAAGTCTGGGCACAAACACACATAAAACACCCCAGTGAAGAATGAACAGTTTGGCAGATGTACAGTATACACATAACTGCAACATAATCACAGCAGCCCTGAAGGCATCTCCATTTGAAAGACTAGATTTTCTCTTTGACTGTGGCAGCAACCGTGGAACGGTTAGGACCTTAACTCTGTGTGCTATTTACCACAAAGCTGCATTTAACTCTCTTTGATTGTGAATTTGCAAACGCTAGCAGGTCCTGAAACAGTGTATCTGTAACCAAGGCCAAATTAACAAAGCTCATTTATGTAGGACTTGCATGTTAACCTCGCTGTGTCTGGATATGTTTCACAGAGATGAATATTTTCAAAATACTGTTCATCCCACTGACCAAGTCATAATGATTACTGATCCATAGGCTAAATGCACACATGTTGCTGTAGGGGATTACTGATCCATAGGCTAAATGCACACATGTTGCTGTATGGATGTAGTCAGCATGCCGGCGTTCGGGAACCTGGCGGTTAGGATGTCGGCGTCAGAATCCCGACATCTGTCAGAATGCGGGGGAACGTAAGTTGACCATTGCGTGGCGGCGCGGGGGAATCAGGGACGCATTGGCGGCTGTGTGTCGTCACAGCCGTTCCGATCAAAAAAATGGCAGCTTCCCTGGTTTCTGCAACCACACACTAACTGCGGTGCAATCGCAATTAGAGGGTGGTCACAGTTGGTGTGCGGCGGGTAGCATGCTGGGCGGTCTTGCCCTACGATGGGTGGCCCCAATCATGCAAAAGAATGGCTTGCAAATTCTGCTATTTACAATGCACGAATGCAAGCACCCGAGAATTCTTCGATCCAATTAGAAATGCCAATTCACGGTTCTTGCGGCAGGAATTTGCGACTTGTCTATCAAATGCGATCTGAGAGAAGTGAATAAAAATATAGGGAGACCTTCATTCAATAAACTGAAAAAGTTGATTTTGGGGTAATTATTTTTTTTTTAACCCCAAAAATGACAAGTAATTATTGTACAGTTAAGATAACTGAAAATTTCCAAATGCCTAATTAATCATTAAGAATTAGTCATTTTCACCTTACAGTAAAGATTTTCCCTACCTTTTTACACCCTCGGGGAATGGATAGCGCACAAAAACAATGTGAATTTTCTCTGATATGTGAGTTTGTAATTGTATTGCAAAATAAATTTGCAGTGCAAATTTGCTGAGAAAATGGCAACTCACAGCTTGCACAAGGCATAGTACTAGTTGTTCTACTGGAAGGTCCTAAAGTTAGGTTCCGGTACCCTACCATGAAATGCAAATGACAAAAAAGTGAAAAAATGCCCCTTTTTCAATTGTAAAAACAGCCATCAAAATTTGTTGAAAAAATATTGATTGCATCTGGCTGAAAACACAGAATGAATGGAACATTTGCCAAAAATATTGAACATGTACTATATATAATTGAACACCACCACCCTGTAAAGTGGAGTCCTCCTACATATATTGCAGGAGTTTCATGGCTAACCAATGGAGAGCCTTCTATTAATTCAGGGCTGGTATCGGGATTGTGGCATTCGGGATGTCAGCAGTCAGAATACCGACAGCAGCATCCCGACGCTTAGGATCCCCCCACCTAAAAAGTAATTATGCTAAGCCCAATCCCTAACCTTTCCGGTGGTGCCTAACTCCCCATTCCTGCAGCCTAAACCTAACCCTCCCTCCCCTGCAGCCTAACCCCTCCCCCCCGTCATCGGTAGTCCAGCTGCCGAGACTTCCTTGGCATCCTGACCGGATCCCATTCTAACAGTGTGTCACTCACAGTGCTGTCAGACACACTGCCCTCAAAGTATGTTCCCTGTCTTCAATCAAATACATAATTAAACTTCAAACAAATCCAAGTGAAGCTCTAAACAAACCTCCATGTTTTTACTTAATTTTTTTTCCTGTAATACACAAGTGATGGTAATAAATGTTAATAATATCTTCGTAAGCCATGACATCTATCATTGCTTCAGCGGGGAGCAGAGCCAAGTCAGACTTGGCAACGGCTTATATACACAAGTATGTGTACAAGATAGAGGCAAACCTAAAGCAATATATCATTATCTAAAGAGTAATCACACTTACTCCTTTACTGCTCAAAGCAGTAGAGCCGGCCCGTGGCATAGGCAATTTGGAATACCTAGGGGCATTCCAAGTCTAGGGCCAGCGGAGGTTTGAGGCACCTAGATGGCGGCACTGGCTACCGCGATCGGAGCTCAGCTCCATTTGGGTAGCTTAGCACACAGCCGCCGGATGCACCAGCCAGGTACTAATAATAAGGCAGACTAGCTCAATATAGTATACTGGCAGCTGCGGGTCATAAGTAGAAGGGAGAAAGGGGTCTAGACGGAGCACAGTGCCCCTCCCCTCACTTCTAGTCATCTTTCTCCTGGTACTGCCTCTCTGAGTGGGTCCTCTCCTTCTGCAGTTTCCGCCGAGGATCTGACATTTTGTATTCTACTGTATTCAAAATAAAATACTTTTACTTACACACAAGGACATTAACCATACTACACCAACATACATCTCTTTTCTTATCTCAAAATATCTCCCAACCCGTCCCCTTCGCTCTTCACAAGATCTACGTCTCTCAGCCACACTCATTACTTGCTCCCATGCACGAGTGGAGGACTTTCTTCGGGCTGCACCCACTCTGCAGAATGCCCTACCACGTGCACTAAGAATCCCCTCTAGTTTCCAAACCTTCAAGAGTTCCCTGAAAACTCACCTATTCAGAGAAGCTTATCAAATTCCAGAACCGCTCACATTACCTTCATAGCTTTCCTATCCAATGATATCCACACCGTACAGTACACATATATCCTACACATATTTTCTCTTTCTTCACTTTCCCTTCCTCCTGACCCTGGTTCATGACTGCTGTGTTGTGATATCATGCTGCCCACCAAGAACCTTTGCAATCTAGTGGACAATGCAATAGATAGCACCTATCCTTGTGTATCAATGCCTATTTCCCCATAGATTGTTATCTTGCGAGCAGGGTCATCCTACATCTGACTGTTATTACCCAGTTTTGTGTTATGATTGTATCCAGTTGTAAAGCGCAATGGAATTTGCTGGTCTATATAAGAATCTGTTAATAAATAAATAAATACTAATTTTGTTAACGCCTCCATTGTGAAAAAAGTAAACAGGGAGGAGAACCATGCCTGCCAGACCAGCACAGCCATGCCAACTCTGTCACCTCGCTGCCTTTCCTGCTCCTGATTACACACACGTGTGTGTGTGTGTGTGTGTGTGTGTGTGTGTGTGTGTGTGTATTACAAGGGGCAAATGGTGCAGCACTCAAGAATAAGTCAAATAATTATACTTAAAACACATGCTGATGAAAATCTACATTAAATTGAAACGTTGATGACCTCCGAGTGCTGAGTATATTTATTTGACATGGGGGGGTACCCTATAAGCAGTGGTAATTAATCGCTGTTAATAGGTTTGCTAGAGGCTATCCAATTAGCCCCGATGCAGCATCATGCTCCTCCCCCTGATACCGACACTTATTGGGGATAATGCTTTGGGTGCTTCAGTCAGGCCTATCTAAATCAAATCCCTGTTAATCACCCTTTGCCTTCAAAACAGCATCAATTCTTTTAGTTACACTTGCACAGTTTTTGAAGGAACTTGGCAGGGAGGCTGTTCCAAACATCATCGAGAACTAAGCATAGATCTTCTGTGGATGTAAGCTTGCTCAAATCTATCTGTTTTTTCATGTAATCCCAGACAGACTCAATAATGTTGAGATCGGAGCTCTGTGGGGCCCATATCATCACCTCCAGGTCTCCTTATTCTTATTTACGCTGAAGATAGTTCTTAATGACATTGGCTGTATACTGTATGTGGGGTCATTGTCCTGCTGCAGAATAAATTTGGAGCCAATCAGACGCCTCCTTGATGGTACTGCATGATAGATAAATACCTGCCTTACTTCGCAGTACTGAAGCACAAAGAAATGTGCAAGTTGAGGACCACAGACGCAGTACTTGTTGTCAGGATTTGGATGTGAATGTCTCCGGACCTGTGTCAGGGTCACCAGTGGTTAGAAAAGTGTTGTGCTGTAAACTAAGAGGCTTTATGTAGTTCCTACTCATAGGAGTTGAGAGTTGCTCTGATCCCGTAAGAGGTCAGCAGTGGTTCAAAAACTAGCGCCAGGTGGTTGACTAGACTCAGAGAAGGGGCGTGAAGTCTTACCCCGCCGGTAGTCTTCTCCGGGAAACCACAACAAGGGGATTTGGGTTTCGCTGTACCCGACAGGCCGGTCGTGTTCCCTGTCACCTGGGCTAGCACTAGAGCCCTAGAAGGATCAGGCAGGGTCTGAAACATGAAGACTTTGATGTCAGTCTGAGACCGATGGCATATATGATATCGGACTGGGACAGAAGATCTGTGGGTAGTTCTCCAAGATGTTTGGAACAACCTCCCTACTGAGTTCCTTCAAAAACTGTGCAAGTGTACCTATAAGAATTGATGCTGTTTTGAAGGCAAAGGGTAATTAGATTTAGATATTCAAATATTGATTTGAATTAGATTTCTCTTCTGTTCATTTACAAATCAACTGTTAACACTTTTAACTTTGCACTCTTATTTTGCAGCATTTTTTGTATTTTATTTTTATTTTTTTTGACTTTTTTAATTACCCAAAAGGACAAAAAAAAGAAAACAAACTGTAAGTGTGGAGAAAATATGAAGACAGAACTTTCAAAAGATAAAATATATCTGTTAGACCAGTGGTTTCCAACCTTTTTTGAATCACGGCGCCCTAGAATATCAGAATTTTTTTCACGGCACCCATAGGCCAAAAATTTCTAATTGAGAAATTTAGAAAGAAATATTACATTAAGTAGATCGCGTTTATATGTCATCCTTAGGGTCAGTTGTGTGGTGAGGGACAAGATTTGCTTCTGTTTGGCCACATATTTTATGACTGGCAGCCACCAGCACTGGTTTTGCCTATTATATTGACCATGAATAATTTGAATTGGTCCTGGACCACCAACCCAGGGCACCCCTGCAAGTGTCCCGAGGCACCCCAGGGAGCCACGGCACACTGTTCGGGAACCTCAGTGTTAGACTATAAACGAAAAATTAAACCCCATACTCATACAGTAAGTGTACACCCCCCCCCACCTAGCTCTGACATAGGGGGTCATTCTGACCTGATCGCACGCTAGGATTTTTTTGCTGCGCTGCGATCAGGTCAGAACTGCGCATGCGTATGCACCACAATGCGCAGGCACGTCGTACGGGTACAAAGCGGATCATTGCTGAGCGATGGATTTTTTACGAAGAATCCATTCGCACAGCCGATCGCAAGGAGATTGACAGGAAGAGGGCGTTTGTGCGTGGCAACTGACTGTTTTCTGGGAGTCTCTGGAAAAATGCAGGCGTGTCGAAGCGTTTGCAGGGAGGGTGTCTGATGTCAATTCCGGCCCCAGACAGGCTGAAGTGATCGCAGCGGCTGAGTAAGATCTGAGCTACTCTGAAACTGCACAAAATGTTTTTGTACAGCTCGGCTGCACATGCGATCACACACTTGCAAAGCTAAAATACACTCCCCTATAGGCGGCGACTATCTGTTCGCAGTGCTGCAAAAAATAGCTAGCGAGCGATCAACTCAGAATGACCCCCTTAATCCACAACTTCAGGCTTTGGGCCTAATTCAGACCTGATCGCAAAATCTTTCTCTAATTGGCAAAACCATGGGGGTAATTCCAAGTTGATCGCAGCAGGACATTTTTTAGCAGTTGGGCAAAACCATGTGCACTGCAGGGGGGGCAGATATAACATTTGCAAAGAGAGTTAGATTTGGGCGGGTTATTTTGTTTCTGTGCAGGGTAAATACTGGCTGCTTTATTTTTACGCTGCAATTTAGATTGCAGATTGAACTCACCACACCCAAATCTAACACTCTCTGCACATGTTATATCTGCCTCCCCTGCAGTGTACATGGTTTTGCCCAACTGCTAACAAAGGTGGTCATTCCGAGTTGTTCGCTCTGTAATTTTCTTCGCATCGCAGCGATTTTCCGCTAATTGCGCATGCGCAATGTTCGCACTGCGATTGCGCCAAGTAAATTTGCTATGCAGTTAGGTCTTACTCACGGCATTACGAGGTTTTTTCTTCGTTCTGGTGATCGTAATGTGATTGACAGGAAGTGGGTGTTTCTGGGCGGAAACTGGACGTTTTATGGGTGTGTGTGAAAAAACGCTGCCGTTTCTGGGAAAAACGCGGGAGTGTCTGAAGAAACGGGGGAGTGTCTGGGCGAACGCTGGGTGTGTTTGTGACGTCAAACCAGGAACGAAACTGACTGAACTGATCGCAGTTGCCGAGTAAGTGTGGAGCTACTCAGAAACTGCTAAGAAGTGTCTATTCGCAATTCTGCTAATCTTTCGTACGCAATTTTACTATGCTAAGATTCACTCCCAGTAGGCGGCGGCTTAGCGTGTGCAATGCTGCTAAAAGCAGCTTGCGAACGAACAACTCGGAATGAGGGCCAAAGTTCCTGCTGCGATCAACTTGGAATTACCCCCCAATTGTGCTTCATTTGTCAAGTTTGTTAAATGTTTGGGCAAGAGTTCACACGTATGTCAGTGATACCACATTCACACCACAATGCCGGGTCGCACCCGGGAGTTGGAAACGGGTTCTTCCCAGGTGCGACCCAGCATTGGACCCTTCAATATGCCGCCACAGGTTGCCATCAGGGGGCGGGGACGGAGCCAGCATCGGGGGCGGGTGCACAGGCGGCGCTGGAAGATGAGATCATCTCTGCGCTGCCTCTCCCTATGCAGTGAACAGGTCCCTGGTCGCATCAACCCGGCAAACCCGTTCACACTCCACCTGATCCGGTTTTTAACCCGGGAATAACCCTTTTTTATTCCCAGGTTGAACTACTGGGTCAATTAAACCGGGAATAGGTCACAGCTACCCACGTCAACCTGGCAATATACCGGGTCGATACCGGGTTATTTTTCAATGTGAAAGGGGTATATAGTAAGTAAGCAATTTCAGTGGTTAGAATACATTATAAATATAATCAATAATAACCCAGTTGGAATTATCTGCATTTTATTTTCTTGCATCATAGAATGAAACCAGGCATTTTGGGGGAATTCCTACCTCTTATCAACACACTGCTCTCTGTAATGTCTCTATGTAAATAAATAAAATAAAAAAATAATAAAAACTTTCCCATAATTACATAGAAATAAACAAGAAATGATTTGAGTATTGCTTGATCAATATAAGATACAGCTGTATAAGCCCTGGCGCAATCAGAGGTCACATAACTGCAGTAAATACACCTCACGGCAAGGGGCCTCCCAGCTGATAGTGCTTTCCAAACAAGAGCTCCCTCACGGATACTAAAAAACCTATAAAGCAAATCCAAAGTAAAGGTGCATACACACGGGGAGCATTTAACTATCTTTTGACTTTACGATTTCCCTTGAACTCCCCCAGAGCCCAGAAGCACCGATTTTGACTATCTGTACCTTCCATTTTGACTACGTGTGATTTTTGATTATACTTTGTACTAGATAGTACACTATGTAGTCAAGATTGACTTGCCTGCATAATCTATCTTTCCTTGCGATACCGATCCCGCGGGACCGCGCATTGGTATCGCAAGCTGCCTAACACAGTGCGATTTGCACTAACTTTCCTTGCGATTTGAATATATAGTCAAAATCGCAAGGATAAATCTTACCGTGTATACACACCTTAAGGATATGAAAAGCACAAATCAGGGTAAAGGGGTAACAATATTTTTAATAACTGATTTTAATATTCTCCAAACCACTGTTAAATCCACCTCCCCCCAAAAAAAGAGAATATGACTATTAATGAAGCATCCATGCAAGATGTTTATTGTTAGTGAGGACTCCGAGAAGCCTCTGGTAACTCTGACAGAACTATTGTCTTCCATCATAGAGATGGGAGAAATTGTCAATGGGACAAGCCCCATGCATTTCCCAGGGGTGGCACTCTATATACCGGCTGTCGGGATTCCAGTGCTCAGCATACCGGTGCTGGGTTCCCGACCACCGAGATACCGACAACTATTCTCCATCTCGGGGTATCTACAACAGCCCTGGAGGGAGAATAAATAGAGAGGCGTGTAGAGCACAACCGTGCCCGTAAGGGGCTCTTTTGTGCTCTCCCCGCTGCCGGCATTCTGGCGGTCGGGATCCCGGCGCCACTATGCTGGGCGCCGTGATTCCGACAGCCGGCCAGTCATAGTACACCCATTTCCCAGACCTGCAGTGCTGCACAAGTCATCATGAAAATGAGGCGGCAGCCATTTTCCCAGCATTTTGCGCAGTAGAAGAATCACTAGAAAAAAGTCAATTTTCACGGAGTTCTGTGCATGCACACTAGTTTCTGGTACAGTGCTAGGGTCTCCTAGTGACCCTAATGCTCAGAAACTACTGCACTGCTGGCTATGGAGGAGGGGGCCCAGATGGAGACTGCACACAGGGCCCCTCCTCCAGAGCCATCTTAACAGCAGAGTAGGCTCCTGGGCAAAGCAATGCACTGGGGCCCCTGCCCATCATCCAGCGGTAAGGGTGGGGTGTGCTATCAGCATCAGCTTTGATGTCACGTGGGCGGTATGGGGTGTTCTATCTTCCGCTCAGCATTAGGACCTGGAGCATAATTTGTGCTGATTATTCCTTTATTAAACAGATGGTGGGCGATGGAGAGGGAGGGAGAACACTAAACTGTAGAAGGGGGCATTGGGCTGAATGAAGGGGCCACGGTACGTCACTTCCTGGGTGGTATGGGGTGTTTAATACGCAGGGATAATGTAGTGGGTTTAATATTAATTATTTTCCAGTGGAAGGGCAGCTTGCTTGACTGCAGAAGTCTCCAGTTCTTAGATTTCTTACCTTTCAGGAGGTACTTGGGGATCAGAGTTCAGGAGCCAGAGTAATCGACCAAAACATAAACATAACATACCAGGCGTGTGGAGCTGGAGCAGGGACCAGCTGCTGGTAGGCTGATATCTCTGGTTCTGGGTTTAGTAGAGACAAGCTGCCAGTGTCCACCGAAAGGGGAGAGTCACAGCCTTTGGAGTATACTCTCAGAAAAACTCTACAGACAGATATCTGGCTGGGAAGTGCAATTAACAGGCTCGGATGGGAACCACTGCTTTAAGGTCAGATATCTCCGGTTCCCCAGGGACGATTTTCAAAAATCGGGTACCCCTGGAAAAAGGGGGGCCCTCATCTATCAACCTAGGGCCCTTGGGCACTGCCAACTGAGCCCATACGAAAAGATGGCCTTGCTCTCTTCTCTTAATACGCCCCTGCTAGGAGGCTTCTACTTATACTAGACGCCTCCTGCTGCATTAACATATGGTAGCATCACTGCTGCTTTCAGTCACAAAGCACTGTTCCTACCGTGAAGCATTGTGGCAGGTGTAAAATGCTCTAGATGGAAGCATCAAAATAAAGACAGAAAAAAATGGATGGATTAAGATGTATGCAAATCAGGTAGGAAAGCTGCAGCTTGCAGAAACATAGGAATATGGAAAATAATTATATTCTTATAGGGCAATGAGACAACACATACAGCAAGTGGCACAGGGGAGTGATTTAAATGCAAAACAAGTCAATGTTACTCAGTCAATGCCCAGACCTCAGTCCAATAGGACATTTGTGGAACTGTAACTATTATCATCCATCCTGGTGGAACAAGAGCAATACTGCAAAGATAAATGTAAGAATATTGCAGTGTTGGATGCACAAAGCTTGCATAGACATACTCAATTAGACCCACATCTGTAAATACAGCTAATGATGCTTTTGCCAAGTAGTAACACAAGGTTCCTGTCTAAAGCTTGTTTGGTGTCCACATCCCGTATACCCATCATAAACATTATTATTTCATTACAAGGAGTCTTAAAAGCTCAGCGGGTACCTATTCATCAGAGGGGAGGATAAGAGCTTTGTGAGACGCCCCCCTCTTTATCCTATTGGGCAAGGCCCTAAACCTGCAGCACTGGGATGCTACATACAGTATACTACAGTACACCATCATGGTGCCTCTGATATTACATGTGCGGAACGCTTTCAGTAATTGCTCCACACATGATCCTCTAACATTGTGGCTGAGTGAACATTTTTTTAAGATTTCCTTCCTGACCCCTATGTTCAGCCATGGTATAAAGTCCCAGTATCTTTATTCCCTGACTCTCTGTTCATAGAAACATAGAAACATAGAATTTGACGGCAGATAAAAACCACTTGGCCCATCTAGTCTGCCCCTTTTTTTTTTATCCTTTATGTAATCTCAACCCTTTTTGAACCCTAATTCTTTGTAAGGATATTCATATGCCTATCCCAAGCATGTTTAAATTGCTCTACAGTCTTAGCCTCTACCACCTCTGATGGGAGACTATTCCACTTATCCACTACCCTTTCTGTGAAGTAATTTTTCCTTCAATTTCCCCTGAACCTCCCCCCCTCCAGTCTCAGTGTATGTCCTCGAGTTCTAATATTTCTCTTCCTTTGAAGAATGTTTCCCTCCTGAACTTTGTTAAGACCCATGATATATTTGAAAGTTTCTGTCATGTCCCCCCTTTCTCTTCTCTCCTCCAAACTATACATGTTAAGATCTTTTAGCCTTTCCGGGTACATTTTGTGATGTAGGCCATGCACCATTTTAGTTGCCCTTCTTTGTACACTCTCTAATGTATTTATATCCTTCTGGAGATATGGTCTCCAGAACTGGACACAGTATTCCAGATGGGGCCGCACCAATGACCTATACAGTGGCATTATCACTTCTTTTTTCCTACTACTGATTCCTCTCCCTATGCAACCAAGCATCTGACTTGCCTTTCTCATTGCTTTGTTGCATTGCTTTCCTGCCTTCAAGTCACTTGAAATAGTGACTCCTAAATCCCTTTCCTCCTCAGTAGTTTCCATTATAGTACCCTTGATACTATATTTAGCCTTTGGGTTTTTTAGACCTAAGTGCATGATTTTGCATTTTTTAGCATTAAACTGTAGTTGCCACGTTCTTGACCATTTCTCAAGCCTACCTAGGTCATCAATCATTTGTTTTACCCCTCCCGGTGTGTCTACCCTGTTGCATATCTTTGTATCATCTGCAAAAAGGCATACTTTCCCTTCAATACCATCTGCAATGTCATCAACAAAGATATTAAAGAGAACTGGACCAAGTACAGATCCCTGGGGTACTCCACTGGTAACATTTACCTCCATAGATTGCACTCCATTAACTACAACTGTCTGTTTCCTATCCTGCAACCAGGCTCTTATCCATTTAACTGTTTTATAATCCACCCCCACACTTTCAAGTTTATTTAGCAGTCTGCGATGTGGCACAGTGTCAAATGCCTTACTAAAGTCTAGATATGCTACATCTACAGCTCCCCCTTGATCTATTATTTTCGTCACAGAGTCAAAAAAGTCAATAAGATTTGTTTGGCATGATCTACCGCCAGTAAATCCATGCTGTTTTGGATCCTGTAAGTGGTTTGATTTAAGATATTCCACAGCTCTTTCTTTTAATAGTTTTTCCATTACTTTCCCCAATACTGATATAAGGCTTACTGGTCTGTAGTTACTTGCTTCTTCCTTGCTTCCACTTTTGTGCAGTGGAACTACATTTGCTCTTTTCCAGTCCTCTGGAATAGCACCTGTATTTAGTGACTGGTTAAATAATTCTGTTAATGGTGTAACCAGCACATCTTTTAGCTCTTTGAGTATCCTTGGGTGTATCCCATCTGGTCCCATTGATTTATCCACTTTTAGTTGTGAAAGTTCTGCATATAATATATTCTGCATATATGTTCCCTGCATATAATATTGTAAGACTTAAGGGCCCTACACACTGTGCAGTTTGGGCGATTTGAATAAAGAGATATGAACAAGAAACGATTTTTTGCATACACACTGATCGATTTGTATGAAATAAATTATCTGGGAGTGGTAGAATCATAGTTGTCAATTGGTACCAAACCATTACTTCAGCAGGCATATTATAATACTGTATGAACAGATAAACACAGAATACAGGTTGAACCCGATGGGCATTTTTTCTCTTTTCAACCTCACTATGTAACTATGTAACAAATTGAACGATTTGACATTGCAAACATCAATATCGTCCAAACTGGCTTGCAATGATAAATGATGATAGACCAACCATGAACGAGGGACACGCATCGATCATTGTCGGTGCTTCCACACTGAACGATATGAACAATACATCGTTCATTTTGGAACGATATCGTCCATATCATTATTAGATATCTACTGATGTGTAGGGCCCTTTAGATCTTGGTGCATGTGGTTGGGCTTGTGGACTGGTCCACTGAAGTGGAAGGAAGAGAGAAGTGGATGACGAGTGGTTAAAACAGAGAGAAAAGATGGCTGCTCCCATATACCTTGGTCAGGTAAGTAACTGTGTGGTTCTCAGAGAATAGGATTATATTAGCTGCACCCCCTATCCACAGAACCAAGAATTGCAGCATTTTGTGGGCCAAATGTATTATTATTTATTACCAGTCATTTATATAGCGCACCCATATTCCGCAGCACTTTACAGAGAAAATTTGGCCATTCACATCAGTCCCTGCACCAGTGGAGCTTACACTCTATATTCACTATCACATGTAACACAGACACATTCACATCAGTCCCTGCACCAGTGGAGTTTACAATCTATATTCCCTATCACATGTACACACACATTCATGCTAGGGTTAATTTAGTTGGGAGCCAATTAACCTTCCAGTATATTTTGGGATTGTAGGAGGAAACCAGAGTACCCGGAGGAAACCCACGCAAGTACAGGGAGAATATACAAACTCCACAGAGTTAGAGCCATGGTGGGAATAGAACCCATGACCTCAGTGCTGTGAGGCAGTAATGCTAACCATTACACCATCCATACTGCCCCAAGTGAAGTGCCCACTCCAGCCCTATTAGTGAACATGTCACCTATAGGAGCTCTCATGGAGGGAAAAAATTTAGTATTTTATATAGTATTAGTAGTATTTAGCCTGGATAATAAAATATGGTGGGGGCACATTATATATAGTCATAACATATAGCTGATTCGTATCATGCAACAAGTACAACTGCAAACCCTAGGTACGCTTGGTGTGTAGTCCCTCCGTAGCTGGCACTGCTGGGCATGGTGTGAGGACAGTAAGCAGGAATAAGTGGTATGCTGGAAAGGTACAGGCGACTGCCATGGGAAAAGCATTTTTGCAGGGGGTGGCAAACTGGTATCTTGCTTGGGACTTAATCAGGCTCTGTAGGGTTGAATACTTCTCTAATTATATATTATCTGTTTTTAATTTGATATTGCAGAGCAATGTATGTTGGTCTGTGCTATGAAATTCCTGAAACGGTCCATTTTGAATTCATATGGTAAGTAAATACAATGTTAAAAATGGTAGAGGGGTGATTTCCACAGAGACTATGGGGTCTTTTCATGAAACAGTGAAAAGAGTGGAGAAGTGAGCCAGTGGAGAAGTTGCCCATGGCAACCAATCAGCTACTAAGTATAATTTGATAGAATGCACTTGATAAATGTTACTTCAATGATTGGTTGCCATTGGCAACTTCTCAACTGGCTCACTTCTCCACTCTCTTCTCTGCTTTATGAATAGACCACTGTATTATTAATTCCTTGATTATGAGAAATGTGTGACCTATTAATACAGTAACTGATGCTGTAGTATACACTGTATCCTGCTCTGTGCTGCTAGGTGCACATCCTCCCTTCTCCCTGGTAACTGCCTTTCCTCCTTAATCCTGCCCGTCACATGAGCATACAGATGAGTCTTCCAGTTTTGTGTCCGTTGGTCCCCAGCAGTGTGGGAGGTGACCCTGTGCTCAAGCAACCATGTAATGAATGCCTGGTCTGCTACAGATCACACAGTAACACACCAGGACACGACCAAGTGTTGCCATTACACCTCTCAAATCAGAGATAATCTACCAAAATTCTGTTACATTTTGAGATAATTCCATTTCCGAGCATTTGATTACAGCAGTAGCATTGGACCGAGTTTACTTGACAGGCTAGGTAGAATAGCATTCTCCTTTCCTAAATACAATGGACTTATGTGTACACACGGTAAGATATTTTCTTCCGATTCTGACTATATAGTCAGAATCGGAAGAAAATATAGTGCAGATCGCAAGGTGACAGTCACCTTGCGATCCCGATCCGATGCCGATGCGCGGCCCCGCGCGGTCGGCATCGGAAGAAAAAATAGGCTGTGCAGGCAAGTCAATCCTGACTATCTCTATAGAAGAGATAGTCAGGATTGAAATCGCACATAGCCAGCATCGCAAGCACAGTTATTATGTGCTTGCGATACTGGCTAAGTGCCGACCCGGCCCCCTGTCGCACGGTGAGAATCGGATATGTCCGAATCTCACCGTGTGTATGCACCCTTAACTAAGACACACAGTGGAAAATCATACTTTTCTTCAGAGTTCTGGCTTAGTAAAAATGTAGGACTACAACTTTATGGAGTAACCCAATGAGTGAGTACTAATGCTGGGTACACACTGGCAGATATATTGGCCAATCAGTTGGTTGTCCAATATATCTTTTGCTGATCTGCAGGTGTGTACAAGCAATATATCTGTGAAAGACGTCTTTCACAGATATATTGCATCTGCTGTGCAACACAGCAGATGACCAATATACCTGCAGATATATTAGTGCATCTTATAGGCCCTACACACTGGCCGATCCGCCGCCGAGCTGCCCGACGGCGGATACGGCCGACGGGCGACCCGGCGGCGGGGGGGCAGTGACGGGGGGATTGAAGTTTCTTCACTCCCCCCGTCACCCGGCTGCATTGAAGTGCAGGCAAATATGGACGAGATCGTCCATATTGGCCTGCATGTACAGCCAACAGGGGACCAGCAATGAGCGGAGCCTCCACACTGCATGATATGAACGTTATCTCTTTCATTAATGAACGAGATCGTTCATATCGTGCAGTCATGTCGGCCAGTGTGTAGGGCCCTTTTCTGTGTGTATGAACAACCACCATCTGCAGATATATCTGCAGATCGATTGAACTGCAGATATATCAGTGTGTACCCAGCTTAAAGCAGCGCTGTAGCACAGTACAATTAGATTGTGGCTGCTCAGTTGTGAACAGATGAAGAATGGAAAAAAGATGCATATACTGTATGGCGAGACAGCTGTGTGCATATAATGAATGATGGTACCAAGCACTAGTGAGCCATTTCTGGATGGCTGGATGACAATGCTCCGCTTGGGCATATACAGTATTATGATTTTGTGATCGTATTTAAGCAAATGTTTTTTTAATCTCATCTATGGATTTTCTCTCTGCTATATGACAGAGGTTTTTAAGATTAACAGATGCACAATAGTGAATTTTTTTTGCTTTTTTATTTTTTAACAAATAAAATAATTTAAAGCATTGGCTCACGTGGGATGTCTGTGATGTGTGCCTGGTATAAACCAGGCACATATGCTTTAGTTTCTGACTTGCACACATAATAAGATAGTTGATGATTTTTATATGGCCGCAATTTATGGTATTTTAGTGAATGCAACTTGTGATTGAGAGGGAGGGGTATCAAGAACAATGCATCAGGTCCATACAGTTCATCCAATCCAGCAGAGCAATAATATCATACTTCCCTAATTTCTCAATATTTCTGGGAGATCCCAAATCTCAAGTTGGCTATACTAGACGCCTGGCATGGTGGGCAAGTCTCCCGGAGCCCCGCTGGTGGCCGCCCAGTGCTGTCTACTTCCTGAGTGAAGTGGATGGTGACGCGATTTTCACTTTATGACGTGATTTGCGATGAATGCCACAATGTGGTAAACGTGCCGTCATGCCCCCTCAGACCACTCACTTGGCTACATCATGCCCCTACCTCTTCTCTGCATCTCCCTCCTGGCAGCCTCCAGGCAGGTGGGAGAAGCAGGGCTGGGATCATGGGGGTCATTCCGAGTTGATCGTAGCTGTGCTAAATGTAGCACAGCTACGATCATTCACACTGACATGCGGGGGGACGCCCAGCACAGGGCTAGTCCGCCCTGCATATCAGTGCCCCCCCCCCCACGCAGAAGTGGCGATGCCTTTGCACTTCAAGAGTAGCTCCCGACCAGAACAGCTTTAGCGTGCTGGCCGGGAGCTGCTCGTTGCTCCCTGGCCCGCAGCGGCTGCGTGTGACGTCAAGCAGCCGCCGCGGACCGCTTCCCCCCCCCCCAACGGTGCGGCCACGCCTGCGTTGGCCGGACCGCACCCCCTAAATGGCGGCTTAATGCCGCCGTCCAGCCCCCTCCCTCCCAGCGACCGCCTCTGCCTCAGAGGCAATGGCTAGGCAACGACAGCTGCCATGCGCCGGTGCACTGCGGCGCCGGCGCATGCGCAGTTCCGACCCGATCGCTGCGCTGTGAGAAACTACAGCGAGCGATCGGGTCGGAATGACCCCCATGGTGCGGCCAAGTGAGCGGTGTGGGGGGAATGACAGAAAGATTAATGTATCCAAACTAACCGACAGCCAGATTGGTGCACTTATGGCATGTTTCTCAAGGACTGCCACAATGGTTCCGTAGGAGCAGCAAAATTACAGATGGGCAATTTGGACATATTAATGTTCTGCTGTTTAGTATATTCATGATTTGCTGCTTCCTGAAAAAGAGGGAACATTTGTATTAAATCACAGTTTTGCTCCATGAGAAATCTCTTACCACTCATACTCGCGGACCTGTTTCATTTTATCTGGACATTTTCTGAGGCCCCTTATTGCAGCACTGGGCTCAGAACAATGTAAAAGAGGCATTTTTGTATGAATGTTACTGCATTAAATGTTGGTCATTCCATGTACAAACAAATCTAACAACAATATTTAGACAGTGAACTCTGCACGTTCAATGCTAATATTCACAATATCCGTAAAATTTTCTTCTTAATCCACAGTAATTATGCACAAAAGCCCCACAGTTCCCTACTGAAGAGCCCTGGAGTCCAGCCTAGTACAATAAAACTGGCAAAACACCCAATAACAGTACACTAAGCACTGAAAGGCAATGCTGAGAATCCCAGAGCAGAGAAGTTACCATAGCTGCGGCTCATTTCAGATTATTTTTCTGAACTCCATAACAGCCTGAGGGGTCTCAAACAACTTCAGACATGCAAGGATGTTCCGAACTGACATTATTTGATCCATAGCTTTTGTAGCTTTAAACCAGCTGGCATGAGCTAGAATGTCCTGTGTGTGTTCACTGCAGCTCAAGCTTTCTGTGCTGAAATATTTCATGACAACTCTGCAAATAGAAACAGCTTCTGCCTGCAGATTTGGAACCAAATTATGGAAATAAATGTAAAATCAAAATAATGCATTTCTAAATCAGGCTGCTTTGCTAAAATGTGTTTGTCAGGGTCCGAGCTAGGGAAAAGGTAAGAGCTAAGCAAAAGAGGCAGCTGCCTGTGGCCCACAAGTCTTGGAGGTGCTGTATAATGTACAGTACCTACAGAAGAGGTGTTGGGTACAATTATAGAAGCTCTTCAGTCAATGTAAAAAAATATTTAAGCCAGGATAAATAAATAAAAATCCAGCTGGGTTAAGGGCCCTACACACTTGACGATAGCGATGATAGATATGAACGATATCGTTCATATCATTCAGTGTGTATGCCACAACGATGAATGATGTGCGGCCCCTGCAGACATCCATCGTTGCTCTATCCTTGTTTATACATCTAAGTCAATTTGGATGATATAGATGTATGTACTGTCATATCGTCCAAATCGGCAATCGATATCGTCCACTGTGTAGACAAAAATCATTGATGAAAAAATTGACCAACGATATTGTTGGTCGTTAAAATCGCCCAGTGGCTTTACATTTGCATTTGGGACACTTATTTGCGGTCACATTTGACATGTTATGTGTGACCAGCGCCTACAACCGTCACTGTCGGGAGTCTCTCGGACAATACGTCAGAGTTAAACAAAATTACACTCTTGTATGCCATTTGTTCTTTTTGAGATGATCTGCTTAAGAGTATATGAGTCATCTATTAATAAGGAAATCATTTGGGCCAGACCAGTGAATTTGCATAATCTCATAAGGAACATAACACTTGTGATTTAAGCACCGCTGACTATGGGTCTGATCAGGTCAGACGTATATGCGACCACTTTATCGTTCGGCTGCAGCAGACTACTTATTACTCTTTGCAAATGTGAGTATTCGCCTGTCCTTTCCAAATCCATGTGTCCACACAGAAAGCCGCGCGTGCCTATGCATGGTATGGCACGTGCGCACAATGCAATCACTTTCTATGGCGCATCGCAGTGTGCAGATATCCGTGAGATCTATTTACATTTGGGTTTGCTCCCGCTCAGAATCAGGTCCTATTTGTTTGAAAGAAAACTAACTTGTGATACGCAGCAACAAAAAGTTAGTTACTGCAGCGATTACTGCAAGTTTAACAAACAGAACCCATAGTGTCGCGCAGTGTTAGTTTCGTACTGGTGCAGTGCAGTATGGCTTTGCCATATTTGTCCTTACAACAAATTAAAAAGGAATGCAGTCAGGATCCCGGCGGTCAGAATACCGACATCGGGATCCCGACCGCCAGAATGCCAGCAGCGCTGCCACAGCTATTCCCACTCCTGGGTGTCCATGACACCCATGGAGTGGGAATAGAACCTGTGGAGAGCGCAGCGAGCCACCGAGCCCGCAAGGGGCTTTCTTGCGCCCGTAGTCGGGATCCCGGCGTCGGTATTCTGACCGCCGGGATCCTGTACCCAACCCATTAAAGTAACATTATTACAATTTAACTACCTGTTAGTACATGTACTGGTGGTTGGTTATCCTTCCCGAGCCTGTTAGTTCTTCAGACGCCACACACACATACAGAACAATAAGGCAGTGTGCAACAACTTTGTCAGTGTGATAAATTTGATAAATGTTGCTACACAAATCCATTTTAATCACATCTTAAGTGCCTGTCAAATCACATCCGGAGGCAATTTTATATGCTGACCTATGAGTCATTAGTTCAATCTGCTGACACCATTGGGTAAATTCCTTAAACTGTAGAAATCAATGAGGCCAGGAAATCAGAGCATGTCCACCAATCAGTGCACAGTCACCAACAGAGATCTGCAGCTGACCACCCTCAGCAGAGAGTATTCTCTGCTTTTCCCTGGTGTATAAAAGTCATTTAAATCAGCCCTGCTAAGTAGGGTAACACCGCCCGAGGCGCTATTCACCTGAGTATTTCATTTCACAACACTGACAGGCAACCAGCTGTGCACATGCTGCGCATTCAGGTAATTACAGGAGGGAAAGCTTTGCTCATTTTTCTTGCATCTCTATTGGGTACAAGTGAAAATGATGTTATCCTGCTCAGATAACCCGCATTACAGTATCATGGAACCCTATTGGGTACAAGTGAAAATGATCAGTTATCCTGCTCAGATAACCCGCGTTACAGTATCATGGAACCCTATTGGGTACAAGTGAAAATGATCTGTTATCCTGCCCAGATAACCTGCGTTACAGTATCATGGAACCCTATTGGGTACAAGTGAAAATGATCTGTTATCCTGCCCAGATAACCTGCGTTACAGTATCATGGAACCCTATTGGGTACAAGTGAAAATTATGTTATCCTGCTCAGATAACCCGTGTTACAGTATCATGGAACACTATTCGGTACAAGTGAAAATGATGTTATCCTGCTCAGATAACCCGCATTACAGTATCATGGAACCCTATTGGGTACAAGTGAAAATGATCTGTTATCCTGCCCAGATAACCTGCGTTACAGTATCATGGAACCCTATTGGGTACAAGTGAAAATGATCTGTTATCCTGCCCAGATAACCTGCGTTACAGTATCATGGAACCCTATTGGGTACAAGTGAAAATGATGTTATCCTGCTCAGATAACCCGTGTTACAGTATCATGGAACCCTATTGGGTACAAGTGAAAATGATCAGTTATCCTGCTCAGATAACCCGCGTTACAGTATCATGGAACCCTATTGGGTACAAGTGAAAATGATGTTATCCTGCTCAGATAACCCGCATTACAGTATCATGGAACCCTATTGGGTACAAGTGAAAATGATCTGTTATCCTGCCCAGATAACCTGCGTTACAGTATCATGGAACCCTATTGGGTACAAGTGAAAATGATGTTATCCTGCTCAGATAACCCGTGTTACAGTATCATGGAACACTATTCGGTACAAGTGAAAATGATGTTATCCTGCTCAGATAACCCACATTACAGTATCATGGAACACTATTGGGTACAAGTGAAAATGATCTGTTATCCTGCCCAGATAACCTGCGTTACAGTATCATGGAACCCTATTGGGTACAAGTGAAAATGATCTGTTATCCTGCCCAGATAACCTGCGTTACAGTATCATGGAACCCTATTGGGTACAAGTGAAAATGATGTTATCCTGCTCAGATAACCCGTGTTACAGTATCATGGAACCCTATTCGGTACAAGTGAAAATTATGTTATCCTGCTCAGATAACCTGCGTTACAGTATCATGGAACCTTCCACATAATTGTTGTATTTTGCACATTATTTGCATCCTCTTATCCTTAAGGACATTTAGATTTTTAGTAATGCTGAAGTGCTATCCCAACAATCATGATTAGGAGAACCTTACTTATATTAGAGCATAAAGCCTTAATGTTAGGAGACCTTAAAGGCATCAACACTGTGCTAATGTATCATTAAATTCAATGCGACCATTTGTGCAAATTTTAAAAGAGTGCTTGTTTTACCCACCGAGTAAAGTCCTAGAAACATATGGGGAAAATTATTTCCCATTCAAAGATTTAAGTGGGGTCAATGTATTTTCCATATCAAATATTCATGTGGTCACAGTTTGGTTATTTCAGTGAGCCAATCATAACAATTTACGCTCATGCATGTGATCAGAATCTTCAAAGAGGGAATTCAGTTAGACCCAGAAATTTAATGGGTATGAAAACACGTGGTAGCCTTGGCCTTTAATGCCTGGGGCTATTCAATTAGAGCCCCTTTTTTCTCACTCGGTATATTACCCTGTTATCGGGTGTTAACAAATATAATCCGGGATAAGTGTGTTAACATGGCTCTGGCACCCAATAACAGGCTGCTTATCAGGGATTTTTTTGGGGGTCTGTCAGACCCGAACAGAAAGTCCCATTAACTGCAGCCTGCGGGCTGCATTTGGGGCTAACTGAATTGTCCCGGCTATCAATTAGCCCACGGTAAATTACTGTAGCCAATTGAATTACCCCTTAAGAGTGCAAAGTTTAAATGCTACTAAGAAAAATAACTGATTTATTTATGGATAACGTGTAGAAGGGTGGTCTTCTGTTTGCCGGCGGCCGGGCTTCCGACGACAAGCATACCGGCGCCGGAATCCCGACCGCCGGCATACCGACATCTTTTCTCCCTCTTGGGGGTCCACGTCCCCCTGGAGGGAGAATAGATAGCGTGGCGCGTAGCGCGCCACCGTGCCCGCAGCGTGGCAAGCTCTGCGAGCCCACAAAGGGCTCATTTGCGCTCGCCCAAGCTGTCGGTATGCCGGCAGTCGGGATTCCGGCGCCGGTATGCTGGTCGCAGGGAGCCCGGCCGCCGGCATACTCTACTACACCCTGTGCAGAACTACAGTACAACAGGTGATTTCCAGTACAGTAGATCAGCAGTTCCCAAACTCTCTGAAATCACAGTGCCCTAGAATATCAGCAGTTTTTCATCGGCACCCCTAGGTCAATAGGTTCTTTTAAAAAAGTTCAGTCAAAAATATTAAATGAAGTAAACTGTAGTTACAGTACCTGTCACCATTAGGTTCAGTTATGTGGTGGTGGATAGGCCTGTGTTTCTGTTTATGATAGGCAGCCAAACGCACTAGTTTTTACTATAATATTGGACATAAATAATTTGATTTAGTCCTGGATAGACAACCTGTGGCACCCGTGCAAGTTTGTTGCAAACCATGTCAAAATAAAACGCTGGAAATAAATTGAAATTTGACCGGATGGTTTTATTTTAGTTATAAAGCTTTCGTAAATATATCTAGACCAGATATATACAGTAGTTTTTTTATGTTCCAGGCTAAAGGGGTTACTTATCTTGCAGTGGCCTAACATAGACTATATAGCAACCACTTCACACTACACATCTTTGTATTGCGACTGCAGAGGAGTCTGCAGCTCAGCACTGTGGAAACAGTGAAACACTGATCCGTCTTCTTGAACTAATCTCAGTGTCTGAGCCCTTCCTTGGTAAAGTGGATGATTACATTTCTGAGATTTAGTAGTTTTTTTTATATTATATGCAGTCGTGCTTGTTTTATGTTCTTTTAACCAAAATATATGACTAGCTGTTATCAGAGCTATTTTCATTGTATGAAGATGGTTCCTATTTATTAAAATCAGTTTTACAAGCCAAAGTACTGATTGTATAATGCAGATGTGAATACCTGCTATGGTGGATGAACGCATCCCTTAAGCATGGGCACATACCATTGCATTCCCCTGGTGGGCCCTTCATTATTATTATTATTATTATTATTATTATTATTATTATCTTTTATTAATATGGCGCCACAAGGGATCCGCAGCGCCCAATTAGAGAGAACATAAACAAATAATCAGAACAGGCAAATAGTGACTTACAGTTGAAGACAATATAGGACAAGTACAGGGTAAATAAACATAGCTACAGTGGTAGACGACACTGACATAAGTATCAGGGTGTCATGCCCCAGTCTGACACTGATAACATGTAATGGAGGAAGCCATTTTATGGGCTAAGCTAATATTCATGATACCACTTTCCCACTGCCTGAGGCGGGTCGCACCCAGTAGCCTCACACTGGAGCAACCAGGGTGCGACCCGCCTCAGGCGCCTTTCACACCGCAGTCAGCAGCTCGGCATATTGCCGGGTTGCTGACGTCAGCGGTGACGCAGCTGGGGCGGTGCTTGGAGATCACATGGTCTCCAAGAGCCGCCCGTACAAAGAGAGTGAAGGGGAAACGGGTCGCATCGACCCGGCTTATGTTCACACCGCACAGTGAGCCGGGTTGAACACGAGTTCAACCCTGCTCAAGAGCAGGGTTGAAATACCAGGTCCCTCGACCCGGTATTTCAACCCTAGCACCCTTTCACACCGCACATGAACACAGGTTATGCGCATTCATGTGCCAAAAACCCGTGTTCAGAGGTGCTGGTGTGAAAGAGGTATGAGTGTCCTCTCACTAGGAACCCCTGAAGCAGATCTAATGTCAATCTAGCATGGAAACATAAATATGATAATAACTATTATAACTGCAATTCAATGTGAAGAGTAAGCAAACACTGTTTTTAAATGAAATAGCAGACCCTAAAAATGCCAAAGGATGATGAGTGATTTTTGTAAAGTCATTTAATAATTGTATGCAAGGCATTTCAATGGGATCAGCAAAAAATAGAGCCAGTCACACGTGGACATATCTGGTCCTTGGTCTTTATCACACATATCCAGCCAATAAGAGTCGATCATGGACAGCTGCCCATGCTAGAGGAGAACAAAAATATATTATACAGTAAAATAATTGCAATTGGCTATATTGACAATAATCAGCTGCTCAGATATTCCATGAGTCCTTATTGGCATCAGTCCGATCCTTTGGGTCTGCTCACAGTGATTTGGCTGTTTCGGTAACTATATGCATGAGTAGTTTAAGCGATTCCCCTTTTTTGGTAGGAATGGACAGTCGCACAGTGGTTAGTATTGCTGTCTAACAGCACTGGGATCATAGGTTAAATTTCAACCAGTGCACTATCGGTGTGGAATTTGTATGTTTGAACTGACTTCATCTGGGTGGTCTGGTTTCCTATATTCTCTGTTGAGCACTATAATATTTAGGTGCTTTATAATAAAATGTTAATAAATAAACTAGATCTGAGAACAAACAATATGTGACATGATTTCTCAGAGGTACTCCCAAGAATGGAAGTGACATTGTCCTACAAAACATGCAGCTAGTTTATCAGAAAAATATATATAAAAAAAGCAATCTGACAGCATTAAACGTAGCTTTAAACCAAACATTTAATATTTCAAGACTGTCATCTGCAGCTGATAGAACTTTTTACAGCTGTCATTGTTTGAATAGCATTAAGTGGGCTACAAATGACAAGTAAAATGATGAGTGGCTGGGAGAATGCAGTTTTTATCATTGTGTGCATGCTGCCTGGAGGACACCGACTCATCACTGTTCTTAACTATAAAAGCACTTATTAAAAAATCTGCACACAGCATATGGTGCGTTCTCTATATCCTTGCAGCCTAGCAAAAACAGGCATTGTTTCCAGTGCTGGGGAGACAAAGACCCCAGGAGCTGTGATTTATGGGTGGCTGTTATAGCAACACTGATTAGCAACCCCCAAAAATAAACAAATACAGGTTGAGTCTCCCTTATCCAAAATGCTTGGGACCAGAGGTATTTTGGATATGGGATTTTTCCGTATTTTGGAATAATTGCATACCATAGTGAGATATCATGGTGATGGGACCTAAATCTAAGCACAGAATGCATTTATGTTTCATATACACCTTATACACACAGCCTGAAGGTCATTTTAGCTAATATTTTTTATAACTTTGTGTATTAAACAAAGTGTGTGTACATTCACACAATTAATTTATGTTTCATATACACCTTATATACACAGCCTGAAGGTCATTTAATACAATATTTGTAATAACTTTGTGTATTAAACAAAGTTTGTGTACATTGAGCCATCAAAAAACAAAGGTTTCACTATCTCACTCTCACTCAAAAAAGTCCGTATTTCGGAATATTCCGTATTTCGGAATATTTGGATATGGGATACTCAACCTGTATCTTCAAGAATACTATAAATCAACGAATACATAAGTAAATAAAAATGGGGGTTGCTGTTTCTATAATTATTACTATCATTATTATCACCATCATCTTTTATTGTGTTTCGCTCATTTTCAGAAACAGTGTTGTTTGATATTGCTATAATAATGAAGAAACATACATCATATGGCATATTTATTTATTTATTTATTTGTAGTTGGAGTTGATGTTAAGCAGACCCTTTTCACATCTGTTATTTCTGGGAGCCAACCTTTTTCGTTTGGCTAGCCTTAAAATTAAACATAGCAGACACCCAGAGCTATATAAGCCAAGATGAGGCCCAGTAAAGCTATAGGACAGTCTCCGACACTGCTTGGAAAACACACCCGGCATTGATGTGCGTGAGCGTGCGCAAGCAGAGGCTGCGAAACTCACAAACAGTTCTTTGTGAATGAAATAATATAGGTTGTTTGTAAATGAAGATGCCATGTATTACGTATGTTCTAAATTATAGATACAATTGCGCTTATGTTTAAAACCCTTTTATTTCCAGATTACAATGAAAATAGCTCCCTTCCCCCATCCGACAGTGGCAGAAGGGTTAAGTGGACAGCAGTGAACTGTGAACAATGCCACTATTAGCAGATGATTAGTCTGCCCCAGTCATTCTGTCCAGTACATGCTAAGGCCAGCGCTGGACCTTTACCCCTGCGGTTTGGACTGCGGACACATAAAACATGGACATCATGCAATTATGTTGGGGTTCACCTGATCTCTGTCAACTCTATTTGTGGGGGAAAAATTAACCCTACTGTGTACGTGTGTGTGTATGTGTGTGTCTGTGTGTGTGTACGTGCACTATGAATTTAGATTGTAAGCTCCACTGGGGCAGGGACTAATTGGCCAAATATTCTCTGTAAAGCGCTGCGGAATATGTGTGCGCTATATAAATAACTGGTAATAAATAAATAAACTGAGTGTAATATAAATACATCAGTAAGGAAACTAAAAACACATTTTGAATACAAAAACTTTAACCTCTTTTGCAAAACTGATTTATAGACATAATTTGGGTCCTTTGACAAAAACGAAGGTTAATAATCCCAGTCATTAATAATGTTGGTCTGCACTTTGTATTGATAACTGTATCTATTACCAACTGACTTTGTTGCTTGTTTTTTTTAGTAAATAGCAGCCAGGGCTTCAGCTAGAACCCCACTCAGCACTCTAACAGTTAATCCCATCAAATAGTGCATACATGTATAAGTGGCAGCAGGGTATACAATACATAAAAAGATCATACAAGAATGAAAGGTATGCAGAAGTGCCTGCAACAGCACTCCATAGGGTACTTACTCTGTATACATTCTCTGTCAGCCTGTTCACCTCATCGGACCTGGACATGTTGCTTGGCTTTGTGCTGTTACTGTTCACATGGAATTTGGGAGAAAGACAGAATCCAGTTTTGGGGACGGATCCTTGGAGATGGAAGACAAGTTATCTCTCTGATGTTGACCACTGACCACTGTGGAAGGTTGGCTGTGGGAGGGAGAGGGGCCTGGGGAGGAAACAGGATGGGAGGATGAAATCAGCCTGAGACAAAAGTTCTGCAGCTCAGAATAAAAACTTCCAGCCAATAAGGATTGTGCTCTGCTGTCACCCAGCTAACACGTTCTGCATAAAGGGAGGATTCTGCTTGACAGAAAGGGAGGGGCACAGTCTCAAGACATCTGGGGCAGACTTAAAAGAGGGTCTCGCTTAACCCTAAAACCTTTTAACTTCATCCTCAGTCTCTTTCATCTTTCTCCTGAGTCCTGCCTGACACAGTAGTTTCCCCTGTGAGTAACTAGGAGACATGACACTGTAAACAGAATACTCCTGCAACAGGTCTCTTAACTAGAGTTCTGCACCCTGCAGTAATGAATGAAGCTCTGTCTAATGAATATTTTCAGATTTTTCCTGAATGGACTTTTTCTACAAGAGGGTACTTGTCTATTATGAGCTAAGTGCCTATGTGAACCACACGCATAACACTTGCAGGGCTGGATTTTGCAAAGGTACGGTGTTATTTTTAAAATGTGCATATTTATATAATAATTCTGAACACAAGTACGCTCATGACGTCAACTGTTCCTGGAATCTGTATATATATATATATATATATATATTCCTCCGAGATTGCGGCACTCAGTGGTCGTACCTCAAGACGGGCAAATAAAGCCTGAAACGTTGCTAAATTGGCGTTTGGAGTGATGATTTGTGAAGACCGCTGAGTGCCGCAATCTCAGAGGAATGTAATGTATATATGTGAGCACCGCGGCAAGGTGTATATGAAAGGAGTGTGCATGCTATTTGCCTATATATAGATAGATAGATAGATAGATAGATAGATATATATGGGTGGCATTCAGATATACCGTCTGTCTCCATCCCAGCGCTCAGCATACTGGCACTGGGATCCCGATCGCCAGTATACCAACAACTATTCTCCCTCTTAGGGTGTCCACGACACCCCTGGAGGGAGAATAAATAGCCCATCATGTGCCCCGCAAGGGGGTCTTTTGCGCTCACCCCGCTGCCGGCATTCCGGCTGTCAGGATCCCGGCAATCCGACAGCCGGCCATTCGTGTGTGTATATTTATATATATATATATATATATATATATATATATATATTGTCATTCATTTTTGACTAATGATGACATGTCTGTCCTTTTAGCATAATCATAGAAGTCTCATTTCCGCAACACTTCTCCAATACTTCTGCTGTCACAGGAATGTGAAAGTACATGGTACCTGGTGGATGGTTGGCAATATACCCTGACTGAACAAGCTGTGGCGACCGTCCCATCAGATTCATCCACTTAATTTCACTCAGCAGTTTGGAAGGTACTGTATAATACTGAATACAAGAAAACAGTGACTTAAAGTATGTACACACCGCGAGAAATATCCTTGCGATTTTGATTATATAGATGTTAGCCATCTTGCGATACCGATTCGATCCTGATGCGCACTCCCACGGGGTCGGTATCTCAAGGTTAGATAGACTGTGCAGGCAAGTCAATTTTGTCTATCTAGTACTAAAGTATAGTCAAAATTGGCACTTAATTAAAATCACACATAGTCAATATCGCATAGTCCATATCGCAAAGTCAGAAGATAGCCAAAATCTCACAGAGTGTATGCATTTTTACAGTTCAAGACAATATAGGACAAGTACAGGGTATATAAACATAGCTGCATCAGCAGACGACACTGAAATAAGTATCAGGACGGCAGAAAACCAAGGAATTAGTACTATCAAAAAGAGTATTAAGCAGAAGATGCTTTAAGTAAGAGAAGGAAAAGCACATGCACATGAGGGAAGAGGGTCCTGCTCGTGAGAGCTTACATTCTAAAGGGGAGGGGCAGACATCTAGTTTAGTGGCCCATAGCAGTGAATGAGAAAATAGGATTTTATATACCTATCAGTAAATCCTTTTCTTGTAGCCCGTAGAGGATGCTGAGGTTTAGTACCATGGGGTATAGACAGGTCCACTAGGAGCCATGGGCACTTTAAGAGTTTATTAGTGTGGGCTGGCTCCTCCCTCTATGCTCCTCCTAACAGACTTAGTCTAGAAACTGTGCCCGAGGAGACAAACATACTTCGAGTGAAGGAAATACACAGATAGTGGTGAGATTCACACCAGCACACACCTAACAAAAGGAAAGCCAAGCTAACCAACTTGAAACGATTCAGCAACGACTGAACCAACAATACTTAACCAAATAACAATGCAGCATCCTCCCAGCATCCTCTACGGACTACGAGAAAAGGATTTACCGGTAGGTATATAAAATCCTATTTTCTCTTACGTCCTAGAGGATGCTGGGGTTCCATTTAGTACCATGGGGTTGTACCAAAGCTCCCAGTACGGGAGGGAGAGTGCTGAGGTTCCTGCAGAACAGATTGACCAAACTTACGGTCCTCAGCGGCCAAAGTATCGAACTTGTAGAACTTAGAAAACGTGTTCGACCCTGATCAAGTAGCTGCTCGGCAAAGCTGTAAAGCCGAGACACCCCGGCCAGCCGCCCAGGAAGAACCCACCTTACGAGTAGAGTGGGCCTGAACAGATTTTGGAATCTGCAATCCTGCCGTAGAATAAGCATGCTGGATAGTAAGCCTGATCCAGCGAGAAATCGTCTGCTTAGAAACAGGACACCCAATCTTGTTGGGATCATAAAGGAGAAATAGTGCGTCCGACTTTCTGTGACGAGAAGTTCTCTTCACATATATCTTCAACATCCAAGGACTTTGAGGTAATTGAGGTGTCAGTAGCCACTGGCACCACAATAGGTTAGTTGATATGAAAAGCCGACACAATCTTTGGAAGAAATTGCTGACGCGTTCTGAGCTCAGCTCTATCCTCATGGAAAATCAAGTAGGGGCTCTTGTGCGACAAAGCCCCCAATTCTGACACATGTCTGGCAGATGCCAATGCCAACAGTGTGACCGCTTTCCAAGTAAGACACTTTACGTCCTCCTCCTGCAAAGGTTCGAACCAATTCGATTGCAGGAACTGCAGCACCGCATTAAGATCCCAAGGTGCCGTAGGAGGCACAAAGGGTGGTTGGATGTGCAGAACTCCTTTCAAAAATGTCTGAACCTCAGGGAGAGCAGCCAATTGTTTCTGGAAGAAAATGGACAATGCCGAAATCTGGACCTTTATGGAGCCCAAATGTAGGCCCACATCCACACCTGCTTGCAGAAAGAGGAGAAAACGTCCTAGTTGAAACTCCACCGTTGGAAACTTCTTGGATTCACACCAAGACACATACTTTTTCCAAATCCGATGGTAATGCTTAGACGTTACTCCTTTCCTAACTTGGATCAGAGTAGGAATGACCTTGTTCGGAATGCCCTTCCGAGCTAAGATCTGGCGTTCAACCTCCATGCCGTCAAACGTAACCGTGGTAAGTCTTGACAGGCGAATGACCCCTGTTGTAGAAGGTCCTCGCGAAGAGGAAGAGGCCTCGGATCCTCCAGCAGTAATTCCAGAAGATCCGCGTACCAAGCCCTTCTTGGCCAGTACAGAGAAATGAGGATCGCCTGAACTCTTGCTCTTTTTATTAGTTTGAGAATCCTTGGGATGAGTGGAAGTGGAGGGCACATATACACTGACTGGAACACCTACAGAGGTACAAGGGCATCCACCGCGACTGTTTGTGGGTCCCTTGACCTGGAACAGTACCTCCAAAGCTTCTTGTTGAGGCGAGAGGCCATCATGTCTATCTGAGGTACACCCCATCGGCTTGTTACATCTGCGAACACCTCAGGGTGGAGGCTCCATTCTCCTGGATGGATATTGTGTCTGCTGAGGAAGTCCACTCCCGGAATGAAGATCGCCGACAGCGCTGCTGCGTGTCTTTCTGCCCAGAGGAAGATTCTTGTTACCTCTGACATTGCAGCTCTGCTCTTCGTTCCACCCTGCCTGTTTATGTAGGACACCGCTGTGACGTCCGACTGAACCTGAATGGCTTGATCTCGCAGAAGATGTGTCACTTGTAGAAGGCCGTTGTATATGGCCCGTAGTTCCAGAACGTTTATTGGAAGGATGGATTCCAGACTTGATCATTTTCCTTGGAAGCTTTCCCCCTGGGTGACTGCTCCCCAACCTCTGAGATTTGCATCCGTGGTTAGAAGGATCCAATTCCGAATCCCGAACCTGCGGCCTTCGAGTAGGTGAGAAGTTTTCAGCCACCAGAGGAGTGAAATTCTGGCTTTTGGCAACAGGCGTATTCGCTGGTGCATGTGAAGATGTGATCCTGACCACTTGTCCAGGAAATCCAGCTGTAAGAATCTTGCATGGAATCTTCCGTACTGCAGAGCCTCGTAGGAGGCTACCATCATTCCCAGAAGGCAAATGCACTGATGAAACGATACCCAGGCTGACTTCAGGACATCCCGGACCATTGATTGGATCAACAATGCTTTCACCACCGGTAGAAACACCCTCTGCACTTCTGTGTCGAGTATCATCCCCAGGAAGGGCAGTCTCCTTGTCGGTTCCAAATGTGACTTTGGAAGGTTCAGGATCCACCCATGATCCTGGAGTAGTTGAGTTGAGAGAGCAATACTCTGCAACAGCCTCTCCCTTGAAGATGCTTTTATCAGGAGATCGTCCAGATACGGAATTATGTTCACTCCCTGCATGCGGAGGAGGAGCATCATCTCTGCCATGACCTTGGTGAACATCCTCGGTGCTGTGGAGAGGCCAAATGGCAATGTCTGGAACTGATAGTGACAGTCCTGCAGCCCAAATTTTAGATAAGCCTGTTGAGGCGGCCAGATCGGCATGAGAGGGTACGCATCCTTGATATCCAGGGATACTAGGAATTCCCCCTCCTCCAGACCTGAGACCACCGCTCTCAGAGACTCCATCTTGAATTTGAATACCCTCAAGTAGGGGTTCAATGACTTTAGGTTTAATATCGGCCTTACCGAACCGTCCGGTTTCGGTACCACAAACAGGTTTGAGTAATAACCCTTGTGTTTTAGGTGAGGTGGAACTGGAACAATGACATTTGTTTGCACCAATTTTTGAATGGCTTCCTGTAGGATAGCACTTTCTGTCAGCAAAGCTGGTAAGCCTTGAAATTCCAGTTCTTGAAATTCCAGTCTGTAGCCCTGGGTAACAATAACTTTTAACCAGGGGTCTAGGCATGAAGACGCCCAGACGCGACTGAAATTTGGATTTTTGCAATCCGAAAGGACTGCAGTGTAGGCGTAGGGTAAGATTTCCTAGCCAGTGCTGCTGCTGAGGGAAGAAAGGTCGACTTTCCCGCAGTCGCCGTGGAAATCCGCGCATCCAATGCGTCCCCAAACAGGGCCTGACCTGTGAAGGGTAGGTTCTCCACACTTTTATTGGATTCTGCATCTGCAGTCCAATGGCGTAGCCAGAGTCCTCTGCGTGCCGAGACTGCCATGGAAGTAGTCCTTGCATTAAGCAGGCCAATGTCCTTCATGGCCTCCATCATGAAACCTGCAGAATCCTGTATGTGACGTAAAAACAAGTCAATGTCACTCCTATCCATAGTATCCAGTAATGTGCCTGACCACTTTACTATGGCTTTAGAAATCCATGCACAAGCAATAGTGGGCCTTAAAGCCACGCCTGTAGCAGTGTATAGTGATTTGAGCGTAGTCTCAATCTTGCGGTCAGCCGGCACCTTTAAGGCGGTTGAACCAGGGACAAGTAAAACCACCTATTTTGACAACCTAGATACAGAAGCGTCTACTATAGGTGGGTTTTCCCACCTCTTCCTGTCATCTTCAGGGAAAGGGAAAGCAATGAGAATTCTTTTAGGGATCTGGAATTTTTTCTCTGTGTTTTCCCAGAATTTTTCAAACCAGGAGTTCAACTACTTAGAAGCAGGGAAGGTAAGCGAGGATTTCTTATTTACGGTAAAATAAGTTTCCTCTTCCTGCTCAGGTACCTTCTCAGAAATATGCAAAACATCCTTAATGGCTTCAATCATTAGTTGCACCCCTTTAGCAAGTGATGCATCCCCTCCCTGCATATCCCCATCACCGTCCCCTGTAGCAGAGTCGGTATCAGTGTCAGCTTGCATTATCTGGGCAAGTGTACGTTTTAGCAGGTATATAGGTGGGTGTCACAACTGAGGGCCTGAGCTGACGGGAGGCAGCCTCAGTTGTAGGGGCTGAGATGTACCGGAACCTGGGAGGTTGTATCAGACCCCTGGACAAGTAAGTAACATGAATAATAACTGCCCGAAGGCGTGACCACGACAACTTGGATAAAAGTCAATGATGTTTATTATGACAACTCCGCAACACAGCAGCAGTAAAAGAAAACGTAAACGTCAGCAAAGAATAAATACAGTTCCTGGGTACTACAGGATGGCAGGAGCCACAGGGCACTGGTAGTGTGAGATAGTTCTTATGATCTTCTAGATGGAAAGTCCTTACCAGGCCCGACTGTAGCAATGGAGATAACCCAGGATTGTGCCAGCTGGTGTTCCAGGAAAAGCTGGGTTGCTGAAGATAAAACAGCTGCTGTGGATACTGGCTGGAACCAGACTGTTGTTAGCACGGAGTGGATACTGGCTGGAACCAGTCAAATAATAAATGAACTTGGGAGCGATGAAATATGAACTGAAATGTAGAACTTGAGAGCGGAGAAATAATAATACCGGTGGAGAGTGGTAAAGTGTAGAAAGGACACCGGCCCTTTAAGGGAAGCTGTACTCTGCTGGAAGCTGAGCTGGAAGCAGGTAATGTTGTAGCTGGAAACAGATGAATCCACAATGGATTGGAGAGTCAGGCTACACCGCAGGTGGAATGCTGGTGCGGGTCTCTATGGTGGAAGTCTTGAGACAGGAGCTGGAACCTGGAAGACAATCACAGGAGAGAGACAAACAGGAACTAGGTTTGACAACCAAAGCACTGACGCCTTCCTTGCTCAGGCACAGTGTATTTATACCTGCAGCAAGGAAGGGATTGGCTAGGCAATTATGCAGATTATCAATACTGAGAACAGATTGGTGGAAATGATCAGCTGACAGAATCCAAGATGGCTGCGCCCATGCAGACACTTGGAGGGAAGTTTGGTTTGTAATCCATGTGGTAATGAAAACAGTAATGGCGGCGCCGGCCACCGGAGACAGGAGGCGCCAGGCTGACAGATGCACATCCAACCACGCGGACACAGCGGAGGCCGCGGCTGACGTAATCGCCACTCAGACACTCTGCATGCAGAAGTTCAGGGACGGCGGCGGAGGCCGCGGGAGACGCCATGCCAGGTGTAATATGGCGTTTACTGTGACAGCGTCCCAGAGTGACAGGAGAGGATACAGGAATGTACACATCAGGATAACAGATGGGATCCGGTCCTGGAGCGCTGAGCCAGCCTTAGGAGGCATCTGATGGGTAAGAAATGGCGTCCAGATACCCGGATCGTGACAGCACCCCCCCCTTTAGGAGTGGCCCCAGGACACTTCTTTGGCTTTTGAGGAAACTTGGAATGGAATCTCCGGACCAAGGCAGGAGCATGGACATCAGAAGCATTGGTCCATGAACGTTCCTCAGGACCATAACCCTTCCAGTCAATAAGATATTGTAGTTGACCGTAACGGTGACGTGAGTCCAGGATCTTGGCCACTTCATACTCAACGCCTCGTTGAGTTTGGACTTTCGGAGTTGGAGGAAGTGAGGAATGAAACCGATTCAAGATCAGCGGTTTCAACAGGGAAACATGGAATGTCCTGGGTATTTTTAAGAAGGGAGGCAACTGGAGTCTGTAAGCAACAGGATTGATGACTTGTTCAATCTTGAAAGGACCGATATAGCGAGGTGCAAACTTCATACTGGGAACTCTTAACCTCAAATTCTTCGTGGATAACCATACCCGATCACCCACCTTGAGAGCAGGAACTGCTCGACGCTTCTTATCCGCAAACTTCTTGTACCTGAACGATGCCTTGAGCAGAGCTGATCGTACGCTCTTCCAGATATTGGCAAACTGATGCAAGGTGATATCCACTGCGGGAACAGAAGTTGCTGGAAGCGGTTGGAACTCAGGGACTTTAGGGTGGAATCCAAAGTTAGTGAAGAATGGTGTTGAAGCAGATGAAGAATGATACTGGTTGTTATGACAGAACTCGGCCCAGGGAAGTAATTGAACCCAGTCATCTTGAGAGGAGGACACATAGATGCGGAGGAAGGCCTCCAAGTCCTGATTCACCCTCTCGGTTTGACCATTGGTCTGAGGATGGTAAGCCGTGGAAAACTTTAGCTTGACTTGGAGGACTTGACATAAACTTCGCCAGAATTTGGCTGTGAATTGAACTCCTCGATCTGAGATAATTTCTTCAGGAAGACCGTGGAGTCGGAAGATCTCTTGTATGAATACTTGAGCCAACTTGGAAGCTGACGGAAGACCGGTGAGAGGAATGAAGTGTGCCATCTTGGTGAACCGGTCAACTACCACCCAGATGGTATTGAACTTGTTGCACATGGGTAAGTCTGTAATGAAATCCATCGACAAGTGGGTCCATGGTCGACGGGGAACGGATAGTGGAACCAGTTGCCCCGCAGGCGACTGGCGGGATACTTTATGTTGGGCACACTTTGGGCAAGATGCAATAAACTCCAAGACGTCCTTTTTCAGAGTTGGCCACCAATAGGACCTAGAGATAAACTCCAGGGTTTTTTGGATACCTGTATGTCCGGCAAAACGGGAAGCATGGGCCCAATGCATGAGCTTCTTCCTTAGCATCGGCTTCACAAAACTTTTCCCTGATGGGGGCGTAGAGTCCATCCCTACCGTGGAGAATGCCAACGGATTTATAATAGGATGCTTGTCTGAAGACTCTGACTCATTTTCTTGCTCCCATGAGCGGGAAAGGGCATCGGCCTTGCGATTCTGAGAGCCCGGACAGAACTGGAGTTTAAAGTCGAACCTGGAAAAGAAAAGTGCCCATCTGGCCTGACGAGGGTTGAGACATTGTGCGCCCTTCAGGTATAAAAGGTTCTTGTGCTCTGTAAGTATGGTGATTGAATGAGAAGCTCCCTCCAACAGGTACCTCCACTCTTCTAGAGCGAGCTTGATGGCTAGCAACTCCTGGTCGCCAATGGCATAGTTGCGCTCAGCTGGGGAGAACTTCCGGGAGAAGAAACTGCAAGGGTGTAAATGGCCATCTTTAGCCCTCTGAGATAACACCGCTCCTACTCCAACGGAGGAGGCATCCACCTCTAAGATGAAAGGAGAGTCGATGTCAGGCTGTTTCAGAACAGGCGCAGAGATGAACCTTTGTTTTAAAAGATGAAATGCTTGCATGGCTTCTTCAGACCACTTGGACGGGTTAGCACCCTTCTTAGTGAAAGCAGTAATAGGCGCCACAATGGTGGAAAAGTCTCGTATAAACTTTCGGTAATAGTTGGCGAACCCTAAGAACCTCTGGACCCCTTTGAGGGTTAAGGGTACCGGCCAATTTTGGATTGCTTGTAGTTTCTCAGGATCCATCTCTAGTCCGGAACCGGACACAATGTACCCTAGAAACGGAATGGACTTGACTTCAAAGACGCATTTTTCTAATTTGCAATAGAGATGATTGACACGGAGACGGGACAGAACCTCTTTAACCCAAAAACGATGTTCCTCTAAATCATTGGCAAAAATGAGGATATCGTCTAGATAGACCACGACATGACGGTATAGAATGTCTCTGAAGATCTCGTTGACAAAATGCTGGAAGACAGCTGGAGCATTGCTCAATCCGAAGGGCATGACGAGGTACTCATAATGTCCGTCACGGGTGTTAAAGGCGGTCTTCCACTCGTCACCCTCACGGATCCGGATGAGATTGTATGCACCTCGCAAGTCCAGCTTTGTAAAGATGGTAGCTCCGCTAACTCTGTCAAAGAGCTCAGTAATCAGGGGTAAAGGATAACGGTTCTTGATGGTAATGTCGTTCAAACCTCTGTAGTCGATGCACGGCCGCAGACCACCATCTTTCTTTTTTACAAAAAAGAAGCCTGCGCCGGCTGGAGAAGAAGAAGGTCGAATGAACCCCTTTGCTAGGTTCTCTTTAATATATTCCTCCATAGAATGCGTCTCAGGCAGAGACAACGGATAAGTTCGGCCTCGAGGTGGAACCTTCCCTGGAACGAGATCAATCGGACAGTCCCATTCTCTATGAGGAGGAAGGATATCAGCAGAAGCTTTACTGAACACATCCGTGAAATCTTGATATGGAGGAGGTGGAACATCAGACGACCTGGGGGAGGAAGAACAGACAGGCAATACTTTAAACAAACATGTCTCAGCACAGGAGGAACCCCATGCCAGGATTTGCGTAGTCGTCCAATCAATTGTAGGATTGTGAAGACGGAGCCATGGAAGGCCCAGGACCACAGGATGTGTGGCTCTTGGAATCACTAAAAAAGAAATAAGTTCGGAATGAAGAACTCCCACTCTCAGACGAACTGGTAGAGTCCTAAAAGAAATAACTGCATCAAAAATTTTGCTGCCATCCACGGCAGTTAAAGAAATGGACGAAGGAAGTCTCTCGGTGGGTAGGGACCACCGTTTAACATAGGCTTCGGTAATAAAGTTCCCAGCTGCTCCGGAATCAAGGAGGGCAATGACGTTCCGATAACGTTGAGCAACTTGAAGCGAGACTGGGAGATTACAATCTTGAGGAGATGGAGAGGAGATCATTACTCCTAGCCGGCCCTCTCCTTGGCGAGCTAGGATTTGGAGTTTCCCGGACGTTTGGGACAGGCATTAATGGTGTGAGACGGAGCTGCACAATAGAGACAGAGAAACTCGGAGAGACGTCTTCGGCGCTCAGCAGGAGTTAAACGGGAACGGCCAAGTTGCATGGGCTCATCTTTAGATGGTGACAGTTGACGAGGAGGAGGAGCAGAAGATTTTGGAGCAGATGATCTTCCACGCTCAGTTGCTCTCTCTCTGAAACGTAAATCAACTTTCGTGCAGAGTGAGATTAGCTCATCTAACTTAGAAGGTAAGTCTCTGGTAGCTAACTCATGTCACGATCCGGGTATCTGGACGCCATTACTTACCCTTCAGATGCCTCCTAAGGCGGGCTCAGCGTTCCAGGACCGGATTCCGCTGTTCCTGAGTTTCCACATACAGAGTGGTCTTTTCATCAGCCGCGGCCTCCGCTGTGCCCGCGTGGTTAAATGTGCATCTATCAGCCTGGCGTCTCCTGTCTCCGGTGGCCGGCGCCGCCATTACTGTTTCCCAGACCACATGGATTACAAACCAAACTTCCCTCCAAGTGTCTGCATGGGCGCAGCCATCTTGGATTCTGTCATCTGATCATTTCCACCAATCTGCTGTCTGTGTTGTTGATTTGCATAATTGCCTAGCCAACCCCTTCCTTGCTGCAGGTATAAGTAAGCTGTACCTGAGCAAGGAAGACGTCAGTGCTTTGGTTGTCAAACCTAGTTCCTGTTTGTCTCTCTTCTATGATTGTCTTCCAGGTTCCAGCTCCTGTCTCAAGACTTCCACCATAGAGACCCGCACCAGCATTCCACCTGCGGTGTAGCCTGACTCTCCAATCCATTGTGGATTCATCTGTTTCCAGCTACAACACTACCTGCTTGCAGCCTCAGCTTCCAGCAGAGTACAGCTTCCCTTAAAGGGCCGGTGTCCTTTCTACACTTTACCACTCTCCACCGGAATTATTATTTCTCCGCTCTCAAGTTCTACATTTCAGTTCACATTTCATCGCTCCCAAAGTTCATTTATTATTTAACTGGTTCCAGCCAGTATCCACTCCGTGCTAACAACAGTCTGGTTCCAGCCAGTATCCACAGCAGCTGTTTTACCTTCAGCAACCCAGCTCTTCCTGGAACACCAGCTGGTATAATCCTGGGTTATCTCCATTGCTACAGCCGGGCCTGGTAAGGACTTTCCATCTAGAAGATCATAAGAACTATCTCACACTACCAGTGCCCTGTGGCTCCTGCCATGCTGTAGTACTCAGGAACTGTATTTATTCTTTGCTGACTTTTACGTTTTCTTTTATTGCTGCTGTGATGCGGAGTTGTCATAATAAACATCATTGACTTTGACAATGCTAAATTCCTTTGTCGTATAAACAACCCTTATGAAGCTAAGAACACTGTACGCTGTTTACTTAAGAAGTACCGTAATGGTACGCTATCTGCGTAGCGATCGCTCAGCCGTAGGCGAGACGCTCAAGCGTCACGTTCGCTCACGGCCCAGTGATCACAGGACACGTTATTGGTTATGTCTAGGGGAATGATTCGCTGTAGCGTAGCTTACGCTCGAGACCACGAGGAGGTCACCAGCGATGCAGACGCTCACAACACTATACCTTGATATTAAACCTTATACCGATGAAACACACAGAATACCTTAATGTGAGTACAGGGTGTAAATGCAACCTTGTGTAACCTGACTAACTACAAAGCTGATTGAGCGTCACCGACGCTCAAGTGAACACTTAACACTATAGAAAATACACAGATACTTGTTTAGGGTTCCAAAGCCTATTATCTGTATTATATCTAGTATACTTGTAAAAGAGTAACACAGTACAAATGATACACTACAATATAACAAAGACTTCCTAACCAAACACCTAACTAAGGGATAAACTACAATACTATCCTGGTCTAATACAATACAATACAATACAATACTATAAAAGTTTAGTCTAGGGGAGATATGAGAGAAAAGAGAAAATAGAGAGAGAGAAATAGACACAGAGAGAGAGAGAGAAATTGGCTCACAGAAAGACAATGATTACGGAGAGAACTTACGCACAAGGGTAACGATCGCATGCGCCTCGATATCCAGCTCCCGGTTATCAGCAGATAACCGTTGATGAGAGAGTGAGAGCTGGATGTGGTCGGCCTGCCTATTTATGCTCCACACACAATGCAATCTCCTGGTCCTACAATCCCATTGTCCATTGGCCGAAGGAATTCGGCCCTGCATCATAACAAAAGGTCATAGGGTGATTCATACAGGTGGGCTGTGACGATTTCCAACAGCTCAGGTGGGTGGGAAACTGGGTTTCCCGCCGCATACCTGAGTATGTGCAAATCATAGAAATGGACATAAACTTCTTATGTCCATAACTATTCGCACGAGCGATTAATACGCTCCAAACCAACACCGGAATATTGCTAATTAAATACTCTTTCGATGGGTACCAAACACTGCAGTATGATTCCTGTTAAACCCTTCGTACGATGCAAAGAGGGATTCCTCAGCTCTGGGACATTATACTTTAACCAAACTTACAGAAACTATCAAAGGGATCATGATCTATAAACTACATTAATTGTGAACATTTGTAACTAATGAGTCGCACGCTACGATCACATAAACTCTACCGTAAATGCGCATACTGCGCGTGCGAGTGCACGCTATTGCGGGTATGCGCTTCCACGGGAGAGCGTACGCATGCGCAGCACGGACCAGTGTGCGGTGCAAATATGGCAACGTGCATTGAGACATTTTTCTGACTTTGACAGTCCACCCTTTGGCAGTCAATAATAACTGCCACAAAACATTTAAGGAGAAAAATGTAAGTCAGGGGTTAATTGATTTCCATGGTTGGGTAGGGGAGGAGAGAGGAGAAGGTGTGAAGAGGGTATGACCTAGTGAGAAAGCAGGAGCATGTGTGTATGAGTCCATGTTTGGAGGGTCATGTATCATCGTGCCGTACGTGTGGTAAATCAAGCTTCGAGGTATTGCGAAGTATACATTTGAATTCCTTCTTATCCTGTGGTACAGGTCTGTGGATGGGCTGTCAAACTCTACCGAGCTCATTTCGGCTGTAGTTGTAACAAAATGGGGATGCACATTTTAGTTGATGATACATGAATGGGGGAGGTATGTGGTTGCTGATATCTGTGCCTGAATTCCCTATCGTCTATGTGTGTCATTACCTGAGGGTTGTAGAGATGAAGATAGAGAACACTTATGAAAAATGCAATGGTATTCTATGTCAGGGAAATGTACGTTCGTCGATTGAGGTCTTGATTGGTGTCGGTTGATCGGAGTCTTCTTCTTTGTGCTTTTGCTCATAAATCGTGAGTAAAGCAAACAACGTCCATGGATTTACAAAAAATGTTGGGCTATCGTGATTTTAAAGTTCCTAGGGAAACTGGGGTACCCATGGCATTGTCCATCAAAATCTTGTTTATCAGGTCGTCTGCTCTTCTTCTTTCCATCTTTCCGTTGTCGGCCCCTTGGCTCATCAAATCCTTCGTCTACGTGGGTCTTTGTACCTCGGAGGAAAACATAGAAATGGGTGAAAGACGGACCGTATACTCATTACATCATTACGTCATGGTTTCTAGCATTGGGTCATAAATCAAATCCAGGTTAATTACAGTTTCCTCACTCCTTAAGCTCATCACTTTCGTACTTTGCTTGCACCTCATCAAAGCCTGCCCGCATCTAAATATCAATCCAATAGATATAACGACACCCAAAATACATAGGAGAAACTTTCCAACATCCATTATGACTCCTTGAGCCCAGTCTCCTAAACCGGAGAACCAATTTCGCGGGTTCAACCATGACACCCAACCAGTCAGCTCATTACCTACAGCAGCAAGGGTGAGATTGTGTTTTCGACGAAATTCCCACTTCAATTGGAGAATATCGTCCATCTTTTGGTCTATGACCTCTACCGGATCCTCGGTGCTATTTGTGATATACGTGCAACACTTTATGCCGTACTGTGTTGCCAATGTAACACAATATCCGCCTGTTACTGCTGTAAGGTAATTAAGAACCATTCTATGCTGAACTAGTTCTGTTTTATAAGCTTGAAGTTCTCTTCCAGTGTATCTAAACGTGTCATCATACATTTCAGTGATATTATCTAACAAATTGGCGAGTGCGGAAATGTATCTATAATTCATCACACCTCGAGCGGTGCGAGTGAAATCTAACGCTACCAGAACCTGAATCCCGGTGGATTCATGGATAAGATCAGAGGCCGGATGCTCTAACCTTTCTGACAGTTGTCTTTTAACAAGGTGCTCGTAGTGAGTGTGAGTATAAGGAGTTTGGGCACCACGGTGTATGTCCTTCATTTTGTCATGTGTAACAGTCATTACTTCAGGCAATACTTTTCCAATATAACACAATCCTTCAGAGTTTGGGGCAAGCCACTTGTACGCCTTTCTCCCGCATATGAAATATGCATCATCGGGGAGAACATAAGGGACGGAGAAGGACATGACCATGTTACAAACCTTCCAGGTGAAATCTCCTGACCCTAATTCTTCCATCTGCCTAATGCACGTATCAGTTTGTATGACATGTGCACAGTATCCTGGTGATACCTCTCCAACTCTAGTAATCCTATTTCCTAAGGTATATCGATACCGAAAAGATTTTCCTCTACTGGCTATGTGGCGTACGAGCTCTGTATCTGTAGGCATTCTATCTGCTCTGTGTGAAAAGGTCATGGTAAGGTTGCTCCATGACACTTCCCAATTTCCCGGTTTTCTGGGATTGGAGATGTTAAAACATATGAGGGACCTATCCACATGGTATTGGTGGAGCTTCAAACTAGGAGGGCTGGAGATATTAAACCTCCTGTCCACCGGTCTCCCACCACTTAGCTCAAGTACCTCCCCTAGCGTTAAAGGAAATGGTACTAGCCCTGATTTGCTGTGACCCTGAGGTACTTGAGAGCATACCCAACAATCTGTTTGGTTTAACACGTTACCCACTAAGGAGTGATAGTCACTCAATGGATGCCGGTCTATATGGATATTAAAACTAGATTGGCATTTCTTTATGCATCCATCTTCAACCAGATTATCACCGAGCCTACAGATACAATTTTCTTCAGCTAACAATCCATCACAATTTCTTCTATCGGATCGTTTTCTGATACTCGCCTTTGCTTGTTGGTTTGGTTGATCTTGGAAAACTACGCCTCCATCATCATAATCGGAACCCATTCCAGAACCTCTTTCGACCTCTATGGTACTCTCGCCGGAACAGACTGCTCTGGTCAACATCATGGTTAACATCAAAATCCGGACCACAGTCTCTTGGGGCAAGTCCATCTTTGAGGAGGAAATAGAGAAGAATGAGAAGGGGGAAAAAGAAATTTTAAGGGAGAGGGGATGGGAAGTGGAGAAAACAATAAAAGGGAGAGGGGAGTCGACAGCTGCTTTCGGTCTTCAAGGCTCAGGTGCCGCCTCAGTCCTCCTGGAACAGACACTCTAGTGATACAACCTCTACCGTCTGTTCCTTATCACGGGACTTCTCTGGATCAGCAACCTTCTTGCAGTGGGATGAATGGACCCAAGTCTCTCTCTCAGCAACCTTCAATGCTGTGGTGCTAGTCAATAAGACCTGGTATGGTCCTTCCCATCTATCAATAAGACAACCTGAGCGTAGAAAATTTCGTATCATTACATAATCCCCAGGTTCAATGTCATGACAATTACTATCTGGTAAATCAGGAATCACCAACTTCAGATTATCATTTTGATTCCTCAACTGTTTACTCATGTTAATCAAGTACTTTACAGTTACTTCATTGTTACATTTCAAATCATCCTGAGGGTTAATCATGACATGTGGTTGTCGACCAAACAAGATTTCAAAAGGGGACAGATTAAGAGGGGACCTGGGAGTGGTTCTGATGCTATACAAAACAATGGGTAAAGCTTCTGGCCACGTCAATCCTGTCTCTGCCATTACTTTACTCAATTTATTTTTAATAGTGCTGTTCACTCTTTCGACCTTCGCACTCGCCTGTGGACGGTACGAAGTGTGCAGCTTACTATCAATTCCCATCAACTTACACATTCCTTGAAAGACATCACCTGTAAAATGGGTACCCCTATCACTTTCAATGATTCTAGGGATACCATATCTACATACAAATTCCTGCACAATTTTCTTAGCTGTAAACATAGCGGTATTTGTAGCTGTTGGAAAAGCTTCGACCCAATTCGAGAAAACATCTATACAAACAAGTACATATTTTAAATTTCTACATGGGGGCAATTGAATGAAGTCAATTTGTATTACTTGGAAAGGGCCGCCGGCAGGTGGGATATGGGATGGTTCTGTAGGTATTGCCTTTCCAATATTCTTTCTCAGACAGGTAAGGCATGACATTGCTCTTTTACTCGCATGAGAGGAGAATCCTGGGGCGCACCAGTATGCTCTTACCAATTTGCACATCCCCTCCTTGCCTAGATGAGTCAGCCCGTGAGCTGCTTCAGCCAGACACGGAAGGTATGCCCTGGGGGCCACTGGTTTACCATGTCCATCCGTCCAGAGCCCTGAGGACTCCTGGTCATATCCCTTTGCCTTCCAGACTGCTCTCTCCTGAGTGGAACACAAATTCTGCATTTCACACAACTTTTGTGTGTTGATGGTATTAAATACCATCAGTTGTGTGGTGTCTGTCCGTATGGGGGTAGCAGCTGCAAGCTTTGCAGCTTCGTCTGCTCGGCTGTTACCAAGGGATACTGGGTCTTGGCTATATGTATGTGCTTTACATTTGATAACAGCCACTCTGTCGGGTTCCTGTATCGCTGTTAGAAGCCTTTTTATGTGAGCTGCATGCGCTATCGGTGTACCAGCTGCCGTCATGAAATTTCTGAGACGCCATAGCGCTCCGAAATCATGGACTACCCCGAACGCGTATCTAGAATCGGTGTAGATATTGGCAGACTTACCCTTAGCCAATTCACATGCTCTGGTTAGGGCGACCAGTTCAGCAACCTGGGCTGAGTGAGGTGGGCCTAGCGGTTCCGCTTCTATGGTGTCTTGGTCATCTACGACTGCGTATCCAGTACACAAGTCTCCCGAGTCTGACTGTCTGTGACAACTACCGTCCGTGTAGAACGTGAGTTCTGCATCTTCTAGTGGATTGTCACTGATGTCAGGCCTTGCGGTAAAATTTTGGGTCAAATATTCCATACAATCATGTGTATCTTCCTTTGCATTAAATCCTCCTTCCCCATCACTCTCACCTCCCACCCTTTGTGCCTGTCCAGGCACACCTGGGAGAAATGTTGCAGGGTTTAATGCGCTGCATCTCCTTATGGTGATGTTTACTGGGGCCATTAATGCCAATTCCCATCTCGTAAACCTTGCTGATGAGACATGTCTGGTTTGGGCAGAATTCAATAAGGCCGATACCGCATGTGGTGTATGGATTGTGAGGTTGTGGCCTAGCACGACATCTTCGCTTTTCGTCACTAGCAATGCTATCGCCGCAACGCTACGCAAGCATGTGGGGAGGGATCGCGCTACCGTGTCTAGCTGAGCGCTGTAGTATGCAATTGGCCTGCTGGCATCACCGTGTTTTTGTGTTAGTACACCTGCTGCGCACCCAGCACTTTCTGTTCCGTATAGTTCAAAGGGTTTCCCATAGTCTGGCATACCTAGTGCTGGTGCCTGCGTTAGGCACTGTTTGAGTCTCTCAAATGCTGTTTCAGATTCGTCTGTATGCGAAATCCGATCAGGTTTGTTTGAAGAGACCATTTCCTGCAAAGGTAGCGCCAATATGGAAAACCCTGGGATCCAATTACGGCAATACCCACACATTCCTAAAAACGTCCTGATCTGTTGCTGGGTTTGTGGCAGTGTCATGTCTCTAATGGCTTGGATTCTATCAGCGGTCAGGTGTCTCAGTCCTTGTGTTAGACAGTGTCCCAAGTATTTTACCTTAGCTTGGCATAATTGCAACTTGTCTTTGGAGACCTTGTGACCTGTGTCTGAAAGATGAAACAGGAGCTGTTTCGTATCCTTCAGGGATGCCTCCAATGAATCAGAACACAGTAGTAGATCATCCACGTACTGTATCAACACTGATCCACTTTCCGGTTGGAAAGACTGTAAACAATCATGCAAAGCCTGAGAAAATATACTTGGACTATCTATGAAACCTTGGGGTAACCGAGTCCACGTATATTGGACTCCTCTGTATGTGAATGCAAAACAAATATTGGCTGTCAGGGTGCAGAGGTACCGAAAAGAAAGCGGAGCAGAGGTCAATAACAGTGAAAAATTTGGCAGTGGGAGGAATTTGCATTAGGATGACAGCTGGATTAGGCACTACGGGGAACTGACTCTCGACTATTTTGTTAATCCCCCTTAGATCCTGCACTAGCCTGTAACCCCTCCCCCCACTCTTTTTAACAGGGAAGATGGGACTATTTGCTGTGCTGGACGTTCTTACTAGAATGCCCTGTTGTAGCAAGCGCTCTATTACGGGAAAAACTCCTAACTCCACCTCTGGCTTCAGAGGATACTGTGGGATTTTTGGAGCTATCCTACCTTCTTTTACTTGTACTACTACTGGAGCTACGTTTGCCATTAATCCAGTGTCCTGTCCATCTTTTGTCCAAAGTGACTCTGGTATCTGAGATGTCATCTCTTCTATTTGGGATGGATTCCTATTTGTCATAATGGAATGTGACATTAATTTTGATGGGGAGTCTAACATGTCTCGTACTTCCTGAGCGTGATTCTCAGGGATGTCCAAGAATACACCTTCAGGAGTACAATAAATGACGCAACCCATTTTACATAGTAAGTCTCTTCCCAGGAGATTAGTTGGTGCAGATGCAGCCAGCAAAAAGGAATGCTTGGTATGCAAAGGCCCTATTGTAATCTCGGCTGGTTTGCTAATAGGGTAGTGCTGGACTACTCCTGTTACTCCCATGGCTGGAACTGTCCTACCAGTGGTTCTCATGCCCACTGTCGAATTGATCACTGACTTGGCCGCCCCTGTGTCTACAAGAAAGTTTAAAGTTTTACCGGCTACATTGATTGCAATCTCTGGTTCGCTTCCAAGACTGGCAATCAATTTAACTGGTTGCAGATTACAGGTATGGCCACACCCCTATTGGGTATGCTGACCTCCCTGAATCCCGCTGGCAGCAACTACTTGTGAGGGAGTTAGCTGGGAACTACCAGAGGCATGCCAATCTCTGTTTGGGGGATATCTTTTTGTTTCCCCTGTATGTGGCTCAAAACTCCGCCTCTGTGGACCCTGCTCCCAATGTCGTGTGTGGTGTTGTTGTCTAGGGGGTTGAAAAGATCTTTGTACATTTCTTACTCTACAGTCTCGTGCAAAGTGTCCTGGTTTGTTACAAGAAAAACATGTTATTACACTTGCCTTACCCACAGGATTCGGTGGTACATACGCAGGCTGCCTTGTGGTCAGCGCCTGTATACTTACGGACATCAACTTATCACTTTGCGACTCCCTGTGCCTAGTGATATTTCTGTCGTGATCAATAGCAGCCTCTCTCAAGGTGGACACTGACAGACCTCGCCAACATGGCTGCGTGGTCTGTACCCTAGCTTTTAATGTTTCTTTCAAACCATCCATCAGTACAGATACTGCTACTTCTCGATGGTTTGGGTTGGTCTTAATGTCCTCTATACCAGTGTACTTTGCCATTTCTAATAGTGCCCGGTGAAAATATTCTGTTGCCGTTTCGGACTCCTTTTGCTTAATGGAAAATATTTTATTCCATTTAACAACGGCAGGGAAATACTCCTTTAGCTGTAAATTTATCCTTTTTACATTATCCTTGTTGTACACGTCTGTAAGCGGTACATCTTTATCCAATGCACAATCAGCTAAAAACTGAGTTGCATCAACATTGGAAGGTAAACAAGCTCTTAGCAGTATCTGCCAATCCTTGTTGTTGGGTTCTACCGTGTTACCTAAATCCCTGATGTATTTTTGGCTAGCAACTAAATCCTTCCTGGGGTCTGGAAATTCGGACACTATTGTTCTTAATTCCATTCTGGAAAATGGAGTGTACATGGCAATGTTCCTTATGGGAGTGGCGCCAGACACATCTGTTTTTCCATTGGGAACTGCTATTACCCTTACAGGAGCAATTCTAACAGCCTCTTCCTGTGTAGATTCTACAGCTTGTTGTGGTACAATTGTTTCAGTGTAGTGCATGGTGCCGTACTTACCCGTTGACACGACCTCACCTATCCCTCCGCTAGGGGCTTTCACTAATCTCGTGGGTGTCGCTGTGCCTACTGTGGTCTCTGCTATGGTGGCTGCAAGAGAGAGAGCTGAAATTGTTGCTGAATCGTCTTCTTGATCACACTCCTGAGGAAGGTTCAAAACAGGGTACATCTTGCACGGGTTAATACTTGCATGAGTTATTTGGTTAACATCATTAACATTTACAGTGTTACTAAGAGTTTGTGTTTTACAACCCAGTGCGTTTCTCTCCGCAATCAACTTCTCTCCTGCAATGTATGGTGGAGGAGGAGCTGTGGCAATCAACTTCCTGACTGCCCCAGATCCCGCCGCCAGAGCCAAACCTCTCTGTATCTCACCTTCCTGGTGCCATAACTGTAAATAATCATGATGCTGAATTCGTCTCTTTGCTGATTTTACGAGACATATCCTCCTCCTTAAATTTTGTAACACCTCTGGACTGAAGCTACCTATTCTTGGGAACTTGTCCCTGTCTTGTACAGTCATTCTTTGCCATTCATCACATAAAACCTCTGTGTGACTACCGTATTTTTCACACATAATGTATCTTGCCGACCCAACTGGTCGGTCCTCCGAATCAACCTGAACCTGGGCTGATCGCCCCCTACCGGAACAAATGGCCCCCATAATCTGTAGGCGTTGCTTATTCCTCCTTGGATCTTTTATCTCAAGGTTTTCAGCGAACCCTTACAAACAAACCAAGATGTCCTTGGGCAGGCCGGCGGTGGTGGTTTATCAAGTACCCCACTTACTTCTCGCCCACGTTGGCCTATGCCGCAATCACTGTAAACCAGAGCTGTGGTACCCAACCCAGGGCCCCTGTGAACCTTTAGTTTACTGGAACATATGAGGGTTACCCGCAGGACACTTACTCTTTCCAGTAAAGTTGGGGTTGTTAGATAGTTCCTGAGTGACCAGCGAACTTCCCTTCCAAAAATAAAAAATTACACAAATCACGTCAGAGTGTACAAATAGCGTTTGTGACCACTTTACTCTAATGGTATTTAGGTCAGATTACTAACTACTGCACACAATTACGTGTGGTCCAATCGTTCAGTACACGAGCACTACTTGTCATGTACTGAAAGACCAATGGAATCGATGTTTTCGGCTGCGATTCCTTCAACCAGAGCTTATATGGCCTATATGGGTTCTGCACCAACACCCCAGGCGTTGTGCCACTGGACTTTTATAGCGGACCTCTTTGTCTATTTACCTGTTACCTTACGACCTCCTGGTCTGTTTACCTTATGACCTCCTGGTCTTGTTACCTTATGACCTCCTGGTCTTGATACCTTATGGTCCGCTATACTCTAATGCTCAAATATTATTTTAACCAGGGATGCCTCCCTAGCCACCGTATATGTCACTTACACGTATGTTCCTTAACGAGTACCCGACTTTCCTTTTGGTTCCACCTTTAAAATTGTATAAACTTTTGTATACAAAACACACTCACTCAACACATGTACACTTTTGTTTCTATATCTATTTCTGCGCAGAAATTGTCTTCAGGCCAAAAGTGTTACCAATTAGGAGCAGGATCTGTTAAACTAAATTTCAGATTTTCCAAAAATAGATTTGCGTTATTTACCGCGTCGCGTTATCTACCGCTGTGCGTTACTTATCGCCTTTGCGCTAATTATCGCTTTGCGCTAATTCAACTTTTCGTGACTTGAGCTACGTGGGCGTAACCAGACGCTACGTTGCGTAATGTACGCTGCGTGCGTCTACCTTTCGGATTGCGTACGCTAGTCTTTGTTAGCGACACGTGTACGCAATGCAAAGGATCCACCGTAACACAATATATTTATTTATCAATGTAGATGATCCCTGATCATCTACCGCAATCCACACTGACTGCCTTGTATCTCAGACAAACCGTGTGTTTGTTCTATACTTTAACTATTACCTCTACTTTTAAATAACAGCAAATCTCTTTTTAGCACTTTCTATCAACTATAAAAAAATTGGCAAACAGGAATAGTGATATACGAAATTTGAAAAAGAAATGCAGATAAATGTATGCGTACGCAAGACAAAAGAAAAATAAACAGTTTTAAAAGACACAAGCGTTTTGTTCTTACTTCCGGTTACCGGATTCCTTCAGCACTCTTTACCTAAGCGAAGCAGACGCTTATCCCGTCAGCAACTGCGAGATAACCTCCCACCCTTTTGCTGGGGGATAATGTCTGCTGATCTACCTAGTGCAGATGTGAAAAGGACCGGACGAGCCCGCAATTGACAATGCTAAATTCCTTTGTCGTATAAACAACCCTTATGAAGCTAAGAACACTGTACGCTGTTTACTTAAGAAGTACCGTAATGGTACGCTATCTGCGTAGCGATCGCTCAGCCGTAGGCGAGACGCTCAAGCGTCACGTTCGCTCACGGCCCAGTGATCACAGGACACGTTATTGGTTATGTCTAGGGGAATGATTCGCTGTAGCGTAGCTTACGCTCGAGACCACGAGGAGGTCACCAGCGATGCAGACGCTCACAACACTATACCTTGATATTAAACCTTATACCGATGAAACACACAGAATACCTTAATGTGAGTACAGGGTGTAAATGCAACCTTGTGTAACCTGACTAACTACAAAGCTGATTGAGCGTCACCGACGCTCAAGTGAACACTTAACACTATAGAAAATACACAGATACTTGTTTAGGGTTCCAAAGCCTATTATCTGTATTATATCTAGTATACTTGTAAAAGAGTAACACAGTACAAATGATACACTACAATATAACAAAGACTTCCTAACCAAACACCTAACTAAGGGATAAACTACAATACTATCCTGGTCTAATACAATACAATACAATACAATACTATAAAAGTTTAGTCTAGGGGAGATATGAGAGAAAAGAGAAAATAGAGAGAGAGAAATAGACACAGAGAGAGAGAGAGAAATTGGCTCACAGAAAGACAATGATTACGGAGAGAACTTACGCACAAGGGTAACGATCGCATGCGCCTCGATATCCAGCTCCCGGTTATCAGCAGATAACCGTTGATGAGAGAGTGAGAGCTGGATGTGGTCGGCCTGCCTATTTATGCTCCACACACAATGCAATCTCCTGGTCCTACAATCCCATTGTCCATTGGCCGAAGGAATTCGGCCCTGCATCATAACAAAAGGTCATAGGGTGATTCATACAGGTGGGCTGTGACGATTTCCAACAGCTCAGGTGGGTGGGAAACTGGGTTTCCCGCCGCATACCTGAGTATGTGCAAATCATAGAAATGGACATAAACTTCTTATGTCCATAACTATTCGCACGAGCGATTAATACGCTCCAAACCAACACCGGAATATTGCTAATTAAATACTCTTCCGATGGGTACCAAACACTGCAGTATGATTCCTGTTAAACCCTTCGTACGATGCAAAGAGGGATTCCTCAGCTCTGGGACATTATACTTTAACCAAACTTACAGAAACTATCAAAGGGATCATGATCTATAAACTACATTAATTGTGAACATTTGTAACTAATGAGTCGCACGCTACGATCACATAAACTCTACCGTAAATGCGCATACTGCGCGTGCGAGTGCACGCTATTGCGGGTATGCGCTTCCACGGGAGAGCGTACGCATGCGCAGCACGGACCAGTGTGCGGTGCAAATATGGCAACGTGCATTGAGACATTTTTCTGACTTTGACAACTTTTATCTAAGTTGTCGTGGTCACGCCTTCGGGCAGTTATTATTCATGTTACTTACATGTCCAGGGGTCTGATACAACCTCCCAGGTTCCGGTACATCTCAGCCCCTACAACTGAGGCTGCCTCCCGTCAGCTCAGGCCCTCAGTTGTGACAGTAAGCACTGACCTAATGAATCCAGCCGGAGACCAGGATCAAGCGGCCAGGCCGATGCAAGAACTGGCAGCCCGACTAGAACATCAGGAGGCTGCACAGGGCCACATCATCCGCTGTCTCCAGGATCTCTCTACTCGGCTGGATGGGATTCAGACAACTCTCCGTGGATCAGGCGCGTCTGGTGCGTCAACCACAGTGACTCCAGCTATAACCCCACCCACCTTACCCATTTCTGCTCCACGTCTTCATCTTCCAACGCCAGCAAAATTTGATGGATCTCCAAGATTCTGCAGGGGATTTCTCAACCAGTGTGAGATTCAGTTTGAGCTACAACCTGGCAATTTTCCCAGTGACCGTACAAAAATTGCCTACATTATTTCTCTTCTCAGTGGCTCAGCCCTTGATTGGGCATCACCGTTATGGGAGAGGTCCGACACCCTGCTATCTTCTTACACTGCATTTGTGTCAACATTCAGGCGCATCTTCGACGAGCCAGGCCGGGTAACTTCAGCTTCGTCTGAGATTCTCCGTTTACGCCAGGAATCACGTACTGTAGGACAATATCTTATACAGTTCCAGATCCTGGCATCCGAACTGGCATGGAACGACGAGGCCCTGTATGCTGCATTCTGGCATGGTTTATCCGAGCGTATTAAAGATGAGTTAGCTACCAGAGACTTACCCTCCAAGTTAGATGAGCTAATCTCACTTTGTACGAAAGTTGACTTGCGTTTCAGAGAGAGAGCAACTGAGCGTGGAAGATCATCTGCTCCAAAATCTTCTACTCCTCCTCCTCGCCAACTGTCACCAACTACAGATGAACCCATGCAAATTGGCCGTTCCCGTTTAACTCCTGCTGAGCGCCGAAGACGTCTCTCCGAGTTTCTCTGTCTGTATTGTGCAGCTCCGTCTCACACCATTAATGCCTGTCCCAAACGTCCGGGAAACTCCAAATCCTAGCTCGCCAAGGAGAGGGCCGGCTAGGAGTAATGATCTCCTCTCCATCTCCTCAAGATTGTAACCTCCCAGTCTCGCTTCAAGTTGCTCAACGTTATCAGAACGTCATTGCCCTCCTGGATTCCGGAGCAGCTGGGAACTTTATTACTGAAGCCTATGTTAAACGGTGGTCCCTACCCACCGAGAGACTTCCTTCGTCCTTTTCCTTAACTGCTGTGGATGGCAGTAAAATTTTTGATACAGTTATTTCTCTAAGGACTCTACCAGTTTGTCTGAGAGTGGGAGTTCTTCATTCCGAACTTATTTCATTTTTAGTGATTCCAAGAGCCACACATCCTGTGGTCCTGGGCCTTCCATGGCTCCGTCTTCACAATCCTACAATTGATTGGACGACTACGCAAATCCTGGCATGGGGTTCCTCCTGTACTAAGACATGTTTGTTTAAAGTGTTGCCTGTCTGTTCTTCCTCCCCCAGGTCGTCTGATGTTCCACCTCCTCCATATCAAGATTTCACGGATGTGTTCAGTAAAGCTTCTGCTGATATCCTTCCTCCTCATAGAGAATGGGACTGCCCGATTGATCTCGTTCCAGGGAAGGTTCCACCTCGAGGCCGAACTTATCCGTTGTCTCTCCCCGAGACACATTCTATGGAGGAATACATTAAAGAGAACCTAGCAAAGGGGTTCATTCGACCTTCTTCTTCTCCAGCCGGCGCAGGCTTCTTTTTTGTAAAGAAGAAAGATGGTGGTCTGCGGCCGTGCATCGACTACAGAGGTTTGAACGACATTACCATCAAGAACCGCTATCCTTTACCCCTGATTACTGAGCTCTTTGACAGAGTTAGCGGAGCTACCATCTTTACAAAGCTGGACCTGAGAGGTGCATACAATCTCATCCGGATCCGTGAGGGTGACGAGTGGAAGACCGCATTTAACACCCGTGACGGACATTATGAGTACCTCGTCATGCCCTTCGGATTGAGCAATGCTCCAGCTGTCTTCCAGCATTTCGTCAATGAGATCTTCAGAGACATTCTATACCGTCATGTCGTGGTCTATCTAGATGATATCCTCATTTTTGCCAACGATTTAGAGGAACATCGTTTCTGGGTAAAGGAGGTTCTGTCCCGTCTCCGTGTCAATCATCTCTACTGCAAATTAGAGAAATGCGTCTTTGAAGTCAAGTCCATTCCGTTTCTAGGGTACATTGTGTCCGGTTCCGGACTAGAGATGGATCCTGAGAAACTACAAGCAATCCAGAATTGGCCGGTACCCTTAACCCTCAAAGGGGTCCAGAGGTTCTTAGGGTTCGCCAATTATTACCGAAAGTTTATACGAGACTTTTCCACCATTGTGGCGCCTATTACTGCTTTCACCAAGAAGGGTGCTAACCCGTCCAAGTGGTCTGAAGAAGCCATGCAAGCTTTTCATCTTTTAAAACAGAGGTTCATCTCTGCACCTGTCCTGAAACAGCCTGACATCGACTCTCCTTTCATCTTAGAGGTGGATGCCTCCTCCGTTGGAGTAGGAGCGGTGTTATCTCAGAGGGCTAAAGATGGTCATTTACATCCTTGCAGTTTCTTCTCACGGAAGTTCTCCCCAGCGGAGCGCAACTATGCCATTGGCGACCAGGAGTTGCTAGCCATCAAGCTCGCTCTAGAGGAGTGGAGATATCTGTTGGAGGGAGCTTCTCATTCAATCACCATCCTTACAGACCACAAGAACCTTCTATATCTAAAAGGCGCACAATGTCTCAACCCTCGTCAGGCCAGATGGGCACTTTTCTTTTCCAGGTTCGACTTTAAACTCCAGTTCTGTCCGGGCTCTCAGAATCGCAAGGCCGATGCCCTTTCCCGCTCATGGGAGCAAGAAAATGAGTCAGAGTCTTCAGACAAGCATCCTATTATAAATCCGTTGGCATTCTCCACGGTAGGGATGGACTCTACGCCCCCATCAGGGAAAAGTTTTGTGAAGCCGACACTAAGGAAGAAGCTCATGCATTGGGCCCATGCTTCCCGTTTTGCCGGACATACAGGTATCCAAAAAACCCTGGAGTTTATCTCTAGGTCCTATTGGTGGCCAACTCTGAAAAAGGACGTTTTGGAGTTTATTGCATCTTGCCCAAAGTGTGCTCAACATAAAGTATCCCGCCAGTCGCCTGCGGGGCAACTGGTTCCACTATCTGTTCCCCGTCGACCATGGACCCATTTGTCGATGGATTTTATTACAGATTTGCCCATGTGCAACAAGTTCAATACCATCTGGGTGGTAGTTGACCGGTTCACCAAGATGGCACACTTCATTCCTCTCACCGGTCTTCCGTCAGCTTCCAAGTTGGCTCAAGTATTCATACAAGAGATCTTCCGACTCCACGGTCTTCCAGAAGAAATTATCTCAGATCGAGGAGTTCAATTCACAGCCAAATTCTGGCGAAGTTTATGTCAAGTCCTCCAAGTCAAGTTAAAGTTTTCCACGGCTTACCATCCTCAGACCAATGGTCAAACTGAGAGGGTGAATCAGGACTTGGAGGCCTTCCTCCGCATCTATGTGTCCTCCTCTCAAGATGACTGGGTTCAATTACTTCCCTGGGCCGAGTTCTGTCATAACAACCAGTATCATTCTTCATCTTCTTCAACACCATTCTTCACCAACTTTGGATTCCACCCTAAAGTCCCTGAGTTCCAACCGCTTCCAGCAACTTCTGTTCCCGCAGTGGATATCACCTTGCATCAGTTTGCCAATATCTGGAAGAGCGTACGATCAGCTCTGCTCAAGGCATCGTTCAGGTACAAGAAGTTTGCGGATAAGAAGCGTCGAGCAGTTCCTGCTCTCAAGGTGGGTGATCGGGTATGGTTATCCACGAAGAATTTGAGGTTAAGAGTTCCCAGTATGAAGTTTGCACCTCGCTACATCGGTCCTTTCAAAATTGATCAAGTCATCAATCCTGTTGCTTACAGACTCCAGTTACCTCCCTTCTTAAAAATACCCAGGACATTCCATGTTTCCCTGTTGAAACCGCTAATCTTGAATCGGTTTCATTCCTCACTTCCACCAACTCCGAAAGTCCAAACTCAACGAGGCGTTGAGTATGAAGTGGCCAAGATCCTGGACTCACGTCACCGTTACGGTCAACTTCAGTATCTCATTGACTGGAAGGGCTATGGTCCTGAAGAACGCTCTTGGACCAATGCCTCTGACGTCCATGCTCCTGCCTTGGTCCGAAATTTCCACGCAAAATTTCCTTTAAAGCCTAAGAAGTGTCCTGGGGCCACTCCTAAAGGGGGGGTGCTGTCACGATCCGGGTATCTGGACGCCATTACTTACCCTTCAGATGCCTCCTAAGGCGGGCTCAGCGTTCCAGGACCGGATTCCGCTGTTCCTGAGTTTCCACATACAGAGTGGTCTTTTCATCAGCCGCGGCCTCCGCTGTGCCCGCGTGGTTAAATGTGCATCTATCAGCCTGGCGTCTCCTGTCTCCGGTGGCCGGCGCCGCCATTACTGTTTCCCAGACCACATGGATTACAAACCAAACTTCCCTCCAAGTGTCTGCATGGGCGCAGCCATCTTGGATTCTGTCATCTGATCATTTCCACCAATCTGCTGTCTGTGTTGTTGATTTGCATAATTGCCTAGCCAACCCCTTCCTTGCTGCAGGTATAAGTAAGCTGTACCTGAGCAAGGAAGACGTCAGTGCTTTGGTTGTCAAACCTAGTTCCTGTTTGTCTCTCTTCTATGATTGTCTTCCAGGTTCCAGCTCCTGTCTCAAGACTTCCACCATAGAGACCCGCACCAGCATTCCACCTGCGGTGTAGCCTGACTCTCCAATCCATTGTGGATTCATCTGTTTCCAGCTACAACACTACCTGCTTCCAGCCTCAGCTTCCAGCAGAGTACAGCTTCCCTTAAAGGGCCGGTGTCCTTTCTACACTTTACCACTCTCCACCGGAATTATTATTTCTCCGCTCTCAAGTTCTACATTTCAGTTCACATTTCATCGCTCCCAAAGTTCATTTATTATTTAACTGGTTCCAGCCAGTATCCACTCCGTGCTAACAACAGTCTGGTTCCAGCCAGTATCCACAGCAGCTGTTTTACCTTCAGCAACCCAGCTCTTCCTGGAACACCAGCTGGTATAATCCTGGGTTATCTCCATTGCTACAGCCGGGCCTGGTAAGGACTTTCCATCTAGAAGATCATAAGAACTATCTCACACTACCAGTGCCCTGTGGCTCCTGCCATGCTGTAGTACTCAGGAACTGTATTTATTCTTTGCTGACTTTTACGTTTTCTTTTATTGCTGCTGTGATGCGGAGTTGTCATAATAAACATCATTGACTTTTATCTAAGTTGTCGTGGTCACGCCTTCGGGCAGTTATTATTCATGTTACTTACATGTCCAGGGGTCTGATACAACCTCCCAGGTTCCGGTACATCTCAGCCCCTACAACTGAGGCTGCCTCCCGTCAGCTCAGGCCCTCAGTTGTGACAACTCATCTTTAATACGCTCAGATAAGCCATGCCAGAATGCAGCATACAGGGCCTCGTCGTTCCATGCCAGTTCGGATGCCAGGATCTGGAACTGTATCAGATATTGTCCTACAGTACGTGACCCCTGGCGTAAACGGAGAATCTCGGATGAAGCAGAGGTTACCCGGCCTGGCTCGTCGAAGATGCGCCTGAATGTTGACACGAAGGCAGTGTAGGAAGATAGCAGGGTGTCGGACCTCTCCCATAACGGTGATGCCCAATCAAGGGCTGAGCCACTGAGAAGAGAAATAATGTAGGCAATTTTTGTACGGTCACTGGGAAAATTGCCAGGTTGTAGCTCAAACTGAATCTCACACTGGTTGAGAAATCCCCTGCAGAATCTTGGAGATCCGTCAAATTTTGCTGGCGTTGGAAGATGAAGACGTGGAGCAGAAATGGGTAAGGTGGGTGGGGTTATAGCTGGAGTCACTGTGGTTGACGCACCAGACGCGCCTGATCCACGGAGAGTTGTCTGAATCCCATCCAGCCGAGTAGAGAGATCCTGGAGACAGCGGATGATGTGGCCCTGTGCAGCCTCCTGATGTTCTAGTCGGGCTGCCAGTTCTTGCATCGGCCTGGCCGCTTGATCCTAGTCTCCGGCTGGATTCATTAGGTCAGTGCTTACTGTCACAACTGAGGGCCTGAGCTGACGGGAGGCAGCCTCAGTTGTAGGGGCTGAGATGTACCGGAACCTGGGAGGTTGTATCAGACCCCTGGACAAGTAAGTAACATGAATAATAACTGCCCGAAGGCGTGACCACGACAACTTGGATAAAAGTCAATGATGTTTATTATGACAACTCCGCAACACAGCAGCAGTAAAAGAAAACGTAAAAGTCAGCAAAGAATAAATACAGTTCCTGGGTACTACAGGATGGCAGGAGCCACAGGGCACTGGTAGTGTGAGATAGTTCTTATGATCTTCTAGATGGAAAGTTTGACAACCAAAGCACTGACGCCTTCCTTGCTCAGGCACAGTGTATTTATACCTGCAGCAAGGAAGGGATTGGCTAGGCAATTATGCAGATTATCAATACTGAGAACAGATTGGTGGAAATGATCAGCTGACAGAATCCAAGATGGCTGCGCCCATGCAGACACTTGGAGGGAAGTTTGGTTTGTAATCCATGTGGTAATGAAAACAGTAATGGCGGCGCCGGCCACCGGAGACAGGAGGCGCCAGGCTGACAGATGCACATCCAACCACGCGGACACAGCGGAGGCCGCGGCTGACGTAATCGCCACTCAGACACTCTGCATGCAGAAGTTCAGGGACGGCGGCGGAGGCCGCGGGAGACGCCATGCCAGGTGTAATATGGCGTTTACTGTGACAGCGTCCCAGAGTGACAGGAGAGGATACAGGAATGTACACATCAGGATAACAGATGGGATCCGGTCCTGGAGCGCTGAGCCAGCCTTAGGAGGCATCTGATGGGTAAGAAATGGCGTCCAGATACCCGGATCGTGACAGTGGGGTGTTAGACGAAGTAGTGGGGGCCGAATACTTCAAACCCTCCACAGATTTTCTCAAAAACTGCGTTCTCTTTCTCAGCATGTGACATCCTTGTTAAAATCTGGGATATCATTCCCCTTAAAGAATCCACCCATGCGGGTTCGGAGTCAGAAGGTTGAGAAAGTACATTGCAGTCCTGAGTACATGGAATAGACTCCTCAGAAGATAAACACTCTGCAGCACAAGACATAGAGTCCTTAGACATGGTAATGTGGGATATGTACACACACACACACACACACACACACACACACACACACACACACACACACACACACACACACACACACAGGAAAATGTCAGACACAGGTTTCCCCCAGAGTACCTTCAGAGAATCAGAGAGTCACAGAGTATAAGGAGCCAGTTACACTGCGCTCCAGTAGGCTATTATTACGATAAAAGCCCGGCGCTAACTAGCTAACCTTAATAGGCTAGTCAGTACTGATATCCCACTCCCCCCTGTCTATAACACCCTGGTACAGTGGAGTTATGTGGAGGGCAGCGCTCCCTGTCAGCGTTCTGTTCCTATGATCTGCAGGGAGAAAATGTCGCTGGTGAGTGCTGGATCCGCTCTGAGAGGAAGCCACGCCCCTGTAATGGCGCGCGGCTTCCCGCTTTTATTCTTTATACTGGACTGAGGATTTTGTGTGTTAACAGTGGGATTAGCCCCTGTTAACTATGTGACCAGTGTAGGGTTAATGCGCTGGCTCAGGACGCCCCCCAAGCATCTACATGTTATGTTGCTGAGCCTTCCAGGAGCGCAGCTTGTCAAAGCTGCGCTCCAACCGTTGTGCCACCATACCCGCCGGCGACCCGCTAACTGGGCCGCCGGCGCTGTTCTCACCACTCTTCTATCTTCTGGCTCTGTTAGGGGGCGGCGGCCGTGCTGCGGGAGTGAGCGGTCACCTCGTGGGCTTGTGATCAGCACTCACAGGAGCTCAGTGTCCTGTCAGTGGAGTAGAGAACCATTATCTCTTCATTAAGTTGGTTCCTACCCCCCTCCCTAAGTCCCACGAAGCAGGGAGGCTGTTGTCAGTAGTCTTCCTGTAACCTAACTAACTCTGAAAACAATAAAACTAAGAAAACTCCTAGGAGCTCCCCTAGCTGTGACCGGCTCCTCCGGGCACATTTTCTAAACTGAGTCTGGTAGGAGGGGCATAGAGGGAGAAGCCAGCCCACACTATTAAACTCTTAAAGTGCCCATGGCTCCTAGTGGACCCGTCTATACCCCATGGTACTAAATGGAACCCCAGCATCCTCTAGGACGTAAGAGAAACACTGTTGTGCTGACACACAAATTGTTTTTTAACAAAGCATTCCTGAGCCAAGAAAGCAGTGTTTTCCATTTACTGCTATATGTCCCTAAGGGGCCGAATTATCACCAATTGCAAAAGTTCCCGTTAACTTTTGTATATTGGCCCTCATTCTGACCCGATCGCACGCTGCACTTCTTCGCAGCGGTGCAATCGGCTCTGGAATGCGCATGCACGGTGTGCGCATTGCGCACACGCGGCATTGCCCGGCGACATCAGTCGCCGGGCAACGACGCTGACAGCGAAGAAAGCGGTCTCAGCGGCGGCCACAAGAAGATTGACAGCAGGAAAGCGTTCCGGGGCGTCAACTGACCGTTTGAAGCTGTTTTCAGGGAGTGGTAAGAAAAACGCAGGCGTGTCCAGGCGAATGGAGGGCGGATGTCTGACGTCAAAGCCGTGACCATCATCGCTGGACCCGCCGCACAGGGTAAGTATGTCCAGGGCTGGTCTTGTTTTGTGTGAAACTTTTTTAGCATAGCAGAGCTGCACAAGCGATCGTATATTTTGTGGTAGATCCCACGCTGCTGTGTTTGCCTGATTAGTTGTAAAACCCCAGGCAGTGAGCACTAGTGCAGGTTTCACTTTTGCAGTTTGTTTTCTTTTTACATATATTTTTTCTACTTTACTTTTAATAAAATTCATCATTACCAGGGCCGTAACTAGGTGTGTGTGGAGGGGGCAGAGGGCGCTGTTATCTGTTTTAATTATTTTCATTTGCAGCTTCCCCCCTTTTTGAAGCCCAGCATCTCCTGACTGCCCCTGTCTCCTACACTGACCCCTTCTGTCACGAATACCTATACAACATTCATGAACCCAACTTGAGATTTATTTGTTATTCAGTTATACTGTCCTTTATTACATTTTAAGATGCTGACATACCCAGGATTCAAACCCATTGCCTGTGGTATTGTAGTGACACAATCTATTAATTGAGCTATCTGCCCTTGCATAGAAAGGTAGACAATTATTAACTAGAGAATTCTAACTATTTGAAGCTTACCTTTTACTTTGTGAAAAAATGATGTTTGATTAGAATTAAACAGGTTATAGGTTTGAATGCTGGATATGGCAGTATATTGAAATGTGTTATTTAATAAAGGGTATTGTAACTGAATAACAAGGTGCTCTTAAGTTAAGTGCATGAATGTGGTACTGTATAAAGAGAATTTGTGTCCAAATCCATTTTCTTGCAGTGGTCTATAAATGTGTGTCTGTGTGTCTGTATATGATATATATATATATATATATATATTGTGACAAGAACACTGGGATAGTGTTTGAGGGCAGGTATATTTGTCCCAGGTTCTTGTCTTACATGTTTTAGAAAATGTTAACTTCTAGTAAAAATGCTTTTTGTTTTGTCTGAACCTTTTCAGTTTGCTGTAAAAGCTGGGTAAAGGCTCTGAGAGAGAGATAAGGCGAGTTCTAGACATTGGGCCCAGTTCGGGTCTTTGGCCTCACAGAGGGCTAATCAGGGTTTCAGCTGTGTAAGAGTGATATAGTGCTTCTAACCTGATTAGTATGGGCAGACTGCCTGGGAAGGCTGCAGGATCTGTGTGTGAGAGACACGCTTTCTGATGCAAGTAAGCTATACAGTATGTACTGAAGAACTCTGTGTTTTGTTTAGTGACAGTTAGGAACATCTTATGTTTAGTTAGTGCCGGACAGGCAAGGTATTTTTATTTTGGGGTTTGTTTTATTTTCTGTTTCAATAAAACTGGCCGGGGTCAGTTGTACCAGAAACTGGACTTGTGTTGTTCCTCAGCTGCTGCGTGCTGCCATATTCCCCAGGAAAAGGCACCTTGCACCCCTACAGTGTTACAACTTGGTGGAGAATGCGAGCAGGCCGTTCTGCGCATAAGTGAAAGCAGCAGCTTTGTGAGGCCTGCAGAAAACGGTGGTTTATGCAGATACAGCCCAGTGTGAAGTTACTGAGACTCACCCCTGAGGGTTTGATATATGTCCTGGGTGAAAGCAGCTGCAAAGCCGCCTGAAAAATCTGTTGACATGGAGGATCTGCTTAAAGCCTTGCTGCAAGCTACAGCGGCTCAGCAGGAGGCCAACCGACAGCAGCAGGTGGCAATGGAGGAAAATTGGAGACTACAGCAGGAGGCCAACAGACAGCAGCAGGTGGCAATGGAGGAAAATAAGAGACAACAGCAGGCAGTTGTTGATGAACTTTACAGGCAACAGCGTCAGGATAGAGAGGCCTTAGCAGAAGTGGTGCAGAGACTTGCAGCTCGGGTTGGAGATGTGGCCGTCAGTGCTCCAACCAGCTCTAGTTCTATACGAGCCAGTCACTTCCTGCAGAAAATGACAGAGGCTGATGATGTGGAGGCCTATCTGACCACGTTTGAAAGGACTGCCGAGCGTGAGAACTGGCCGAAAGCACAGTGGGCCAGTCTGCTGGCACCTTTCCTGTCAGGTGAGCCCCAAAAAGCTTACTTTGATTTAAGCCCTGCTGAGGCTCGGGACTATGATAAACTAAAGACTGAGATCCTGACCCGCCTGGGAGTCACGCTGTCAGTACGAGCACAACGGGTGCACCGTTGGCTGTACGCCATGGAGAAGCCTCCGCGCTCCCAGATGCACGACCTTATTCAGCTAACAAAAAAATGGCTGCAGCCAGAGACATTAACTGGTCCCCAGATGGTGGAAAGAGTCGTCATGGACCGCTACTTGAGATCTTTGCCCATGGTCCTGCGCAAGTGGGTGAGCCATGGAAACCTGGGTACTGCTGACCAATTAGTGGACATGGTAGAGAGGTATTTGGCAGCAGAGGAACTACTGATGACCACCCAGCAACCCATAGATCCTCGACAGCGCCCTTCAGTAAAGACTGGTAAGACTGTTCCGTGGGAAAACGTTGCTGGGCGGTTAAGAGAACGCAAGGCTGGAGAGACTGTAAACACTGGCCCTGGAAACAGGCCAATGGGGCTAGAACGGTCTATGCTGCCCAAATGGGTTGATAATCGTGTGGTTAAATGTTTTAGGTGTGGTATGCCAGGTCATGTTATTGCCAATTGCCCAGTCACGCAATGCAATGTGATGCTGCCTTTGAATGTCGCAGAATGTCTTTCTTTGCTAGGTTAGCCTGTACTGTGGTACCTTCACCTGAGCTGGAAAAACAAATGTGTGATGTGTTCTTAGAAGGTAACCGGGTAGAGGCCTTGCTAGATTCAGGAAGTTTAGTTACCCTCGTGAAAGCTGGGTTAGTGAACCCCTTAAAGGTCCAGCAAATACCTATTGGGGTAACTTGCATACATGGGGATACCCTACATTATGCCACTGCTGAGGTGAATATAGAAACTTGTTGTGGGTCAGCAATGGTTAAAGTGGGACTGGTCCCTACCTTGGTGCATGAGGCCATAATAGGGAGGGATTTTCCTCATTTTTGGAAACTGTGGGAATCACGGTTATCAACAGATGTGAGAAGTAAAAAGCCAGTTGATAATACCGGTGATTTTATGGATGTACGTGGGTCTTCGGAACTTTCTGGCCCTTTGCCTTTTGCTAGTTTGGCTGGGGAAGTGACAGATGGGGAGTCCAGTGAGGACCCTCTTGCCGGGAACAGAGACATAGTAGTTAGAACTGAAAGCGTGCCTGACCTGGAGGTAAAGAAGGATCTGTTTGCGTCTGAACAGTTAAAGGATCCTACCTTAATAAAGGCTAGAGAGAATGTTAAGATTGTTAATGGGGAACCTGTGGTACCAGGTGACAGGGTTACGTATCCCCACATGGCCATCTGTAATGAGCTCTTGTACCACATTGTCAAAAGGGGTGAGGATGTGGTGGAACAGCTGGTAGTTCCCCAGCCTTATCGGAGAACGGTACTAGATTTAGCTCATAGTCACGTTACCGCAGGACATTTAGGGGCAGAAAAAACCACTGAAAGAGTTTTACAAAGGTTCTTTTGGCCAGGGGTTTATAAAGAAGTGTCTGAATATTGTTCTTCCTGTCCTGAATGCCAGTATCATGCCCCTAGACCCCATTTCAGGAGCCCACTAGTTCCCATGCCTATTATAGAGGTCCCGTTTGACAGAATAGCCATGGATCTCGTGGGGCCCTTGTTAAAGTCTGCTCGGGGCCATCAGTATATCCTGGTAATTATGGACTATGCCACTCGATATCCTGAGGCTGTCCCTTTACGCACTATCACAACCAAGGCGATAGCTAGGGAGCTGGTGCAGGTATTTAGTAGAGTGGGAATACCAAAAGAAATTTTGACTGACCAAGGTACTCCATTTATGTCAAGGATCATGAAAGAATTGTGCAAGTTATTTAAGGTCACTCACCTCAGGACGTCCATCTACCATCCCCAAACTGACGGGTTGGTGGAAAGGTTTAATAAAACATTAAAAAGTATGTTAAAAAAGGTTGTTGAGAGAGATGGGAAAAACTGGGATTGTTTGTTGCCCTACTTGTTAATGGCCATCAGAGAAGTTCCTCAGTCCTCTACGGGGTTTTCTCCATTTGATTTGTTGTATGGTAGACACCCCAGAGGGCTGTTGGATGTTGCCAAAGAGACGTGGGAAGGACAGCCCACTCCTTATAGAAGCGTTATTGAGCATGTAACACAAATGCAGGATAGGATTGCAGCCGTGGTACCTGTTGTCAGAGAGCACATGGAACAGGCCCAAAGTGCTCAACAGAGGGTCTATAACCGGAGTGCCAAGATACGGGAATTTGCTCCTGGAGATAGAGTTCTTGTTTTGGTACCCACTGTGGAAAGCAAATTCCTAGCTAAATGGCAGGGTCCATTTGAGATTAGGGAAAAAGTGAATGAGGTTAATTACAAAGTATACCAGCCGGGAAAGAGAAAACCCGAACAGATCTACCATGTTAACTTAATCAAACCCTGGAAAGATAGGTTGTCTCTGTCAGCGGAGCCTTGCCCTTCGGTGTCTTCACCCCGGTTGCTTCCCGCAGTGAAGGTGTCAGAGACATTATCAGCTGATCAGAACAATCAGGTTAAAGAATTTCTCATCCAAAATAGGGAGGTATTTTCAGAGCTGCCTGGCCGAACGACCATAATAAAACATGACATTGTCACAGAACCAGGGGTCAGGGTTCATTTAAAGCCATATAGGATTCCTGAAGCTCAGCGAGAAGCTATTTCTAAGGAAGTTAAAACCATGTTAGAACTTGGAGTCATAGAGGAGTCTAACAGTGAGTGGTCCAGTCCCATAGTGCTCATCCCGAAGCCCGACGGTAGCATACGCTTCTGTAATGACTTTCGTAAGTTAAATGAGGTGTCCAAGTTTGACGCATACCCCATGCCCCGTGTGGATGAGCTTGTAGAAAGGCTGGGAACAGCCAGGTTTCTCACCACATTGGACCTGACCAAAGGTTACTGGCAAATACCTTTATCTGATAGCGCCAAAGAAAAAACAGCCTTTTCGGTTCCGGAGGGGCTGTACCAGTATAAGATGTTACCCTTTGGGTTGCATGGGGCTCCAGCAACCTTTCAACGGGCGATGGATAAAATTTTGAGGCCCCATAGAAAATATGCAGCTGCCTATTTGGATGATGTGGTAATTCACAGTACAGACTGGGGGTCACATTTGGTTAAAGTACAAGCAGTACTGGACTCAATCAGAGAGGCAGGGTTAACTGCTAACCCAAAGAAGTGCTGCCTCGCAATGGAGGAGGTCAAATACTTGGGCTTCACCATAGGCAGAGGTCTGATTAGGCCCCAATTGAATAAAGTTGATGCTATTCAAAACTGGCCTCGTCCAGTGAATAAAAAACAGGTAAGGGCTTTTTTGGGAATTACTGGGTACTATAGACGGTTTATTCCTAATTTTGCGACCACAGCGGTGCCGTTGTCAGACCTTACCAAAGGGAAGCAGTCAAATGTGGTGAAATGGAACCCTGATGCAGAAAAGGCGTTCCAAGCGTTAAAAGTAGAGATGAGCGGGTTCGGTTTCTCTGAATCCGAACCCGCACGAACTTCATGTTTTTTTTCACGGGTCCGAGCGACTCGGATCTTCCCGCCTTGCTCGGTTAACCCGAGCGCGCCCGAACGTCATCATGACGCTGTCGGATTCTCGCGAGACTCGGATTCTATATAAGGAGCCGCGCGTCGCCGCCATTTTCACACGTGCATTGAGATTGATAGGGAGAGGACGTGGCTGGCGTCCTCTCCATTTAGATTAGGAGAGAGAGAGAGAGATTGACCTGAGGCTGATACTGTAGAAGAGAGTGCAGAGTTTAGTGACTGACCACAGTGACCACCAGCAGTGCAGTTGTTTTATTTAATATATCCGTTCTCTGCCTGAAAAAAACGGTACACACAGTGACTCAGTCACATACCATATCTGTGTGCACTGCTCAGCCCAGTGTGCTGCATGCCTGCATCATCTATGTATATATTATATATCTGACTGTGCTCAGCTCACACAGCTTATAATTGTGGGGGAGACTGGGGAGCACTGCAGTGCCAGTTATAGGTTATAGCAGGAGCCAGGAGTACAAGACAGTCACATACCATATCTGTGTGCACTGCTCAGCCCAGTGTGCTGCATCATCTATGTATATATTATATATCTGACTGTGCTCAGCTCACACAGCTTATAATTGTGGGGGAGACTGGGGAGCACTGCAGTGCCAGTTATAGGTTATAGCAGGAGCCAGGAGTACATATTATATTAAAATTAAACAGTGCACACTTTTGCTGCAGGAGTGCCACTGCCAGTGTGACTGACCAGTGACCTGACCACACTGACCACCAGTATAGTTAGTAGTATACTATATTGTGATTGCCTGAAAAAGTTAAACACTCGTCGTGTGACTTCACTTGTGTGGTGTTTTTTTTTTTATTCTATAAAAAACTCATTCTGCTGACAGACAGTGTCCAGCAGGTCCGTCATTATATAATATATATACCTGTCCGGCTGCAGTAGTGATATATATATATTTTTTATATCATTATTTATCATCAAGTCGCAGCAGACACAGTACGGTAGTTCACGGCTGTAGCTACCTCTGTGTCGGCACTCGGCAGTCCATCCATAATTGTATACCACCTACCCGTGGGTTTTTTTTCTTTCTTCTTTATACATACATACTACTACATCTCTTTATCAACCAGTCTATATTAGCAGCAGACACAGTACAGTACGGTAGTTCACGGCTGTGGCTACCTCTGTGTCGGCACTCGGCAGTCCGTCCATAATTGTATACCACCTAACCGTGGTTTTTTTTTCTTTCTTCTTCATACATACATACTACGACATCTCTTTATCAACCAGTCTATATTAGCAGCAGACACAGTACAGTACAATAGTTCACGGCTGTGGCTACCTCTGTGTCGGCACTCGGCAGTCCGTCCATAATTGTATACCACCTAACCGTGGTTTTTTTTTCTTTCTTCTTTATACATACATACTACGACATCTCTTTATCAACCAGTCTATATTAGCAGCAGACACAGTACAGTACGGTAGTTCACGGCTGTGGCTACCTCTGTGTCGGCACTCGGCAGTCCGTCCATAATTGTATACCACCTAACCGTTGTTTTTTTTTCTTTCTTCTTCATACATACATACTACGACATCTCTTTATCAACCAGTCTATATTAGCAGCAGACACAGTACAGTACGGTAGTTCACGGCTGTGGCTACCTCTGTGTCGGCACTCGGCAGTCCGTCCATAATTGTATACCACCTAACCGTGGTTTTTTTTTCTTTCTTCTTCATACATACATACTACGACATCTCTTTATCAACCAGTCTATATTAGCAGCAGACACAGTACAGTACGGTAGTTCACGGCTGTGGCTACCTCTGTGTCGGCACTCGGCAGTCCGTCCATAATTGTATACCACCTAACCGTGGTTTTTTTTTCTTTCTTCTTCATACATACATACTACGACATCTCTTTATCAACCAGTCTATATTAGCAGCAGACACAGTACGGTAGTTCACGGCTGTAGCTACCTCTGTGTCGGCACTCGGCAGTCCGTCCATAATTGTATACTAGTATCCATCCATCTCCATTGTTTACCTGAGGTGCCTTTTAGTTGTGCCTATTAAAATATGGAGAACAAAAATGTTGAGGTTCCAAAATTAGGGAAAGATCAAGATCCACTTCCACCTCGTGCTGAAGCTGCTGCCACTAGTCATGGCCGAGACGATGAAATGCCAGCAACGTCGTCTGCCAAGGCTGATGCCCAATGTCATAGTACAGAGCATGTCAAATCCAAAACACCAAATATCAGTAAAAAAAGGACTCCAAAACCTAAAATAAAATTGTCGGAGGAGAAGCGTAAACTTGCCAATATGCCATTTACCACACGGAGTGGCAAGGAACGGCTGAGGCCCTGGCCTATGTTCATGGCTAGTGGTTCAGCTTCACATGAGGATGGAAGCACTCAGCCTCTCGCTAGAAAAATGAAAAGACTCAAGCTGGCAAAAGCAGTAGCACCGCAAAGAACTGTGCGTTCTTCGAAATCCCAAATCCACAAGGAGAGTCCAATTGTGTCGGTTGCGATGCCTGACCTTCCCAACACTGGACGTGAAGAGCATGCGCCTTCCACCATTTGCACGCCCCCTGCAAGTGCTGGAAGGAGCACCCGCAGTCCAGTTCCTGATAGTCAGATTGAAGATGTCAGTGTTGAAGTACACCAGGATGAGGAGGATATGGGTGTTGCTGGCGCTGGGGAGGAAATTGACCAGGAGGATTCTGATGGTGAGGTGGTTTGTTTAAGTCAGGCACCCGGGGAGACACCTGTTGTCCGTGGGAGGAATATGGCCGTTGACATGCCTGGTGAAAATACCAAAAAAATCAGCTCTTCGGTGTGGAACTATTTCAACAGAAATGCGGACAACAGGTGTCAAGCCGTGTGTTCCCTTTGTCAAGCTGTAATAAGTAGGGGTAAGGACGTTAACCACCTCGGAACATCCTCCCTTATACGTCACCTGCAGCGCATTCATAATAAGTCAGTGACAAGTTCAAAAACTTTGGGTGACAGCGGAAGCAGTCCACTGACCAGTAAATCCCTTCCTCTTGTAACCAAGCTCACGCAAACCACCCCACCAACTCCCTCAGTGTCAATTTCCTCCTTCCCCAGGAATGCCAATAGTCCTGCAGGCAATGTCACTGGCAATTCTGACGAGTCCTCTCCTGCCTGGGATTCCTCCGATGCATCCTTGCGTGTAACGCCTACTGCTGCTGGCGCTGCTGTTGTTGCTGCTGGGAGTCGATGGTCATCCCAGAGGGGAAGTCGTAAGCCCACTTGTACTACTTCCAGTAAGCAATTGACTGTTCAACAGTCCTTTGCGAGGAAGATGAAATATCACAGCAGTCATCCTGCTGCAAAGCGGATAACTGAGGCCTTGACAACTAAGTTGGTGTTAGACGTGCGTCCGGTATCCGCCGTTGGTTCACAGGGAACTAGACAATTTATTGAGGCAGTGTGCCCCCATTACCAAATACCATCTAGGTTCCACTTCTCTAGGCAGGCGATACCGAGAATGTACACGGACCTCAGAAAAAGACTCACCAGTGTCCTAAAAAATGCAGTTGTACCCAATGTCCACTTAACCACGGACATGTGGACAAGTGGAGCAGGGCAGGGTCAGGACTATATGACTGTGACAGCCCACTGGGTAGATGTATGGACTCCCGCCGCAAGAACAGCAGCGGCGGCACCAGTAGCAGCATCTCGCAAACGCCAACTCTTTCCTAGGCAGGCTACGCTTTGTATCACCGGTTTCCAGAATACGCACACAGCTGAAAACCTCTTACGGCAACTGAGGAAGATCATCGCGGAATGGCTTACCCCAATTGGACTCTCCTGTGGATTTGTGGCATCGGACAACGCCAGCAATATTGTGTGTGCATTAAATATGGGCAAATTCCAGCACGTCCCATGTTTTGCACATACCTTGAATTTGGTGGTGCAGAATTATTTAAAAAACGACAGGGGCGTGCAAGAGATGCTGTCGGTGGCCAGAAAAATTGCGGGACACTTTCGGCGTACAGGCACCACGTACAGAAGACTGGAGCACCACCAAAAACTACTGAACCTGCCCTGCCATCATCTGAAGCAAGAAGTGGTAACGAGGTGGAATTCAACCCTCTATATGCTTCAGAGGTTGGAGGAGCAGCAAAAGGCCATTCAAGCCTATACAATTGAGCACGATATAGGAGGTGGAATGCACCTGTCTCAAGCGCAGTGGAGAATGATTTCAACGTTGTGCAAGGTTCTGATGCCCTTTGAACTTGCCACACGTGAAGTCAGTTCAGACACTGCCAGCCTGAGTCAGGTCATTCCCCTCATCAGGCTTTTGCAGAAGAAGCTGGAGACATTGAAGGAGGAGCTAACACGGAGCGATTCCGCTAGGCATGTGGGACTTGTGGATGGAGCCCTTAATTCGCTTAACAAGGATTCACGGGTGGTCAATCTGTTGAAATCAGAGCACTACATTTTGGCCACCGTGCTCGATCCTAGATTTAAAGCCTACCTTGGATCTCTCTTTCCGGCAGACACAAGTCTGCTGGGGTTGAAAGACCTGCTGGTGAGAAAATTGTCAAGTCAAGCGGAACGCGACCTGTCAACATCTCCTCCTTCACATTCTCCCGCAACTGGGGGTGCGAGGAAAAGGCTCAGAATTCCGAGCCCACCCGCTGGCGGTGATGTAGGGCAGTCTGGAGCGACTGCTGATGCTGACATCTGGTCCGGACTGAAGGACCTGACAACGATTACGGACATGTCGTCTACTGTCACTGCATATGATTCTCTCACCATTGAAAGAATGGTGGAGGATTATATGAGTGACCGCATCCAAGTAGGCACGTCACACAGTCCATACTTATACTGGCAGGAAAAAGAGGCAATTTGGAGGCCATTGCACAAACTGGCTTTATTCTACCTAAGTTGCCCTCCCACAAGTGTGTACTCCGAAAGAGTGTTTAGTGCCGCCGCTCACCTTGTCAGCAATCGGCGTACGAGGTTACATCCAGAAAATGTGGAGAAGATGATGTTCATTAAAATGAATTATAATCAATTCCTCCGCGGAGACATTGACCAGCAGCAATTGCCTCCACAAAGTACACAGGGAGCTGAGATGGTGGATTCCAGTGGGGACGAATTGATAATCTGTGAGGAGGGGGATGTACACGGTGATATATCGGAGGGTGATGATGAGGTGGACATCTTGCCTCTGTAGAGCCAGTTTGTGCAAGGAGAGATTAATTGCTTCTTTTTTGGGGGGGGTCCAAACCAACCCGTCATATCAGTCACAGTCGTGTGGCAGACCCTGTCACTGAAATGATGGGTTGGTTAAAGTGTGCATGTCCTGTTTTGTTTATACAACATAAGGGTGGGTGGGAGGGCCCAAGGACAATTCCATCTTGCACCTCTTTTTTCTTTTATTTTTCTTTGCGTCATGTGCTGTTTGGGGAGGGTTTTTTGGAAGGGACATCCTGCGTGACACTGCAGTGCCACTCCTAAATGGGCCCGGTGTTTGTGTCGGCCACTAGGGTCGCTAATCTTACTCACACAGTCGGCTACCTCATTGCGCCTCTTTTTTTCTTTGCGTCATGTGCTGATTGGGGAGGGTTTTTTGGAAGGGACATCCTGCGTGACACTGCAGTGCCACTCCTAAATGGGCCCGGTGTTTGTGTCGGCCACTAGGGTCGCTAATCTTACTCACACAGTCAGCTACCTCATTGCGCCTCTTTTTTTCTTTGCGTCATGTGCTGATTGGGGAGGGTTTTTTGGAAGGGACATCCTGCGTGACACTGCAGTGCCACTCCTAAATGGGCCCGGTGTTTGTGTCGGCCACTAGGGTCGCTAATCTTACTCACACAGTCAGCTACCTCATTGCGCCTCTTTTTTTCTTTGCGTCATGTGCTGATTGGGGAGGGTTTTTTGGAAGGGACATCCTGCGTGACACTGCAGTGCCACTCCTAAATGGGCCCGGTGTTTGTGTCGGCCACTAGGGTCGCTAATCTTACTCACACAGTCAGCTACCTCATTGCGCCTCTTTTTTTCTTTGCGTCATGTGCTGATTGGGGAGGGTTTTTTGGAAGGGACATGCTGCGTGACACTGCAGTGCCACTCCTAAATGGGCCCGGTGTTTGTGTCGGCCACTAGGGTCGCTAATCTTACTCACACAGTCAGCTACCTCATTGCGCCTCTTTTTTTCTTTGCGTCATGTGCTGATTGGGGAGGGTTTTTTGGAAGGGACATCCTGCGTGACACTGCAGTGCCACTCCTAAATGGGCCCGGTGTTTGTGTCGGCCACTAGGGTCGCTAATCTTACTCACACAGTCAGCTACCTCATTGCGCCTCTTTTTTTCTTTGCGTCATGTGCTGATTGGGGAGGGTTTTTTGGAAGGGACATCCTGCGTGACACTGCAGTGCCACTCCTAAATGGGCCCGGTGTTTGTGTCGGCCACTAGGGTCGCTTATCTTACTCACACAGTCAGCTACCTCATTGCGCCTCTTTTTTTCTTTGCGTCATGTGCTGATTGGGGAGGGTTTTTTGGAAGGGACATCCTGCGTGACACTGCAGTGCCACTCCTAGATGGGCCAGGTGTTTGTGTCGGCCACTAGTGTCGCTTAGCTTAGTCATCCAGCGACCTTGGTGCAAATTTTAGGACTAAAAATAATATTGTGAGGTGTGAGGTATTCAGAATAGACTGAAAATGAGTGGAAATTATGGTTTTTGAGGTTAATAATAATATGGGATCAAAATGACCCCCAAATTCTATGATTTAAGCTGTTTTTTAGTGTTTTTTAAAAAAAAACACCCGAATCCAAAACACACCCGAATCCGACAAAAAAAATTCGGTGACGTTTTGCCAAAACGCGGTCGAACCCAAAACACGGCCGCGGAACCGAACCCAAAACCAAAACACAAAACCCGAAAAATTTCAGGCGCTCATCTCTAGTTAAAAGTGGCTTTGTGTTCACAACCGGTGTTGATAACACCAGATTTTTCAAAAGAATTTGTGGTACAGACAGATGCCTCAGAGGTAGGGATAGGTGCTGTGCTGTCCCAAACCAGAGATGGGGACGAACACCCTATCATTTATTTGAGTAGGAAACTCAATGAGCATGAAAAAAGGTATGCCATTGTGGAAAAGGAGGCTTTGGCCATTAAGTGGGCACTAGATACCTTGAGATATTACCTCTTGGGTAGACAATTCAGACTAGTGACAGACCATGCCCCTTTAAAATGGATGTATGTAAATAGAGGCAAGAATGCTCGTGTAACTAGATGGTTTCTAGCGTTGCAGGACTTTAAGTTTACTGTCGAACATAGACCGGGAACACAATTGGCCAACGCAGATGCATTGTCTCGCATCTTCTGTTTGGGGGCTACAAGTGTTCCGGCCCCTAGGTCGAAACAGGGGAGGGGGATATGTGACAAGAACACTGGGATAGTGTTTGAGGGCAGGTATATTTGTCCCAGGTTCTTGTCTTACATGTTTTAGAAAATGTTAACTTCTAGGAAAAATGCTTTTTGTTTTGTCTGAACCTTTTCAGTTTGCTGTAAAAGCTGGGTAAAGGCTCTGAGAGAGAGATAAGGCGAGTTCTAGACATTGGGCCCAGTTCGGGTCTTTGGCCTCACAGAGGGCTAATCAGGGTTTCAGCTGTGTAAGAGTGATATAGTGCTTCTAACCTGATTAGTATGGGCAGACTGCCTGGGAAGGCTGCAGGATCTGTGTGTGAGAGACACGCTTTCTGATGCAAGTAAGCTATACAGTATGTACTGAAGAACTCTGTGTTTTGTTTAGTGACAGTTAGGAACATCTTATGTTTAGTTAGTGCCGGACAGGCAAGGTATTTTTATTTTGGGGTTTGTTTTATTTTCTGTTTCAATAAAACTGGCCGGGGTCAGTTGTACCAGAAACTGGACTTGTGTTGTTCCTCAGCTGCTGCGTGCTGCCATATTCCCCAGGAAAAGGCACCTTGCACCCCTACAGTGTTACAACTTATATATATATATATATATATATAGTGGGAAGGGTATCATAGCTTGGGCATTCTCTAGGATCAATCTCTTCCCAACGAGACATGTATCTTATACACCTATTGGAAAAATGTGTGGGTGGGGAAAGGGGGCAATTCCCTCTCTGGCACAAGTCACCACAAAGTCTAGTTACGGCTCTGATCATTGCCATGTTGATGACTGGCATATCTTACTAAAGTGTATCTTGATGTTGCCATCTCTTACACAGCATTTTAATGTAACATACCTTTGAGCAGTCCTATTCTTGATGAGGTTAGTAAACAGGAAAGTAGATATGTTAAAATTATCTAAATATACAAGTTCTGTGGAACAAGCAAAAAGTGCACAGCTGATTGTGACATTAATTATAAAGATGTGGAGGGGGAGGGGGTGTATGAGGGGGGCAGATACAGGGCACTTACTGTACATTTGAATAAAGATTTAACAACATTTGTAATGAAAGTGGGTTAGTGATAAAGATAATGATTTAGTTAGTTTGCTTTTTGGAAAAAAAAAATGTTGTTACCCCCATGTTTGAAATTCTATTCCAGTCCCCCATTACAGTTCTGCTGGGTGTGATGATAATGATGATGATGATGATGATGATGATGATTCATACTTGCCTACTCTCCCGGAAGCTGCGGGTGGCTCCCGTTTTTTGGGGTAGCCCCCCGCACCCCCGGAAGAGTAGGCATCCTGCTTGCATCCTAGTGATGCAGGCAGGATGGAGAGATACTCTCCTGAATTGACAGGTCTGTGGAGTGGGGAAGGGATTAAAATGACGTGAATCGCATCATTTTACCCCCACCCCCTCTCTGACGACACATGAATCGCTGCGTTTTACGGATGTGGGGGCGGGGCTTGATGACGTCACAGCCCGGCACCACCCCCTGATGGTGAAGAGGACAGTGGTTTACAAACTACCATGAAAAATTGGTCATTGTATTTCTGCTGGTAATGCTTAACTGAGTTACGTAATAACGATGATACACTGGTGATTAATGACATCTTGATTGGAAGGGATAGGGAGGATCGTATGCGAACAGCAAGAAGAAGTTGTAGCTGCAGGGAATGTTCTTGAAACAAGCTATTATGCAAACTCTCAGGTTCAAAGCCAAAACACGGCTTCGTAAAGTAAGGAAAGTACATCAATTCAATAGAACAGTTACCAGTTTCATTGATGGGTTCAGTTACAGTACATGTTGTTTTTTTTCTTTTTCTTTTTTTAAGTGCATATTAACGTTAGCGAAGATCTATGCAAACAGCTGTAATGCACACTGGAGCAATAAGTGCCTGATTCTGCTCTGCAAGCAAAGCAAAAAAGCATGCAACTGGGCAAAACTTTGTTGCACTGCAGGTGCAGATGTAACATGTGCAGAGAGATTTAGCTTTGTGCCGGGTCAGCTGTGAATTTCCCATTAGGAACATGAGGCATGTGCCTAGGGGAGGCACTTGTTTGGGGGTGGCACTTGTTTTAGAGCTGTTAGTCTGAATTTGCTAGTTCCACACTACCACACCGTACGCCATCTTGTGTGGAGTGTGGATGGGTAGGACATGCACATGCTGCCGCAATAAGCTGTCCTATTTAACCAATATGCATACATAATTAAAACTAAAATGAAAAGTCATAACTCATGACTTGTTTTATTATTATACTAGCTGAAGTACTTAGTGCTGCCCCGGTTTAAATTTTCCAGTTATGAAGTTATCAATAAGTTGGATATAACTGTCAACATATTAAAAATAATTAGTAGCTTAGTAGCTCTTCCAGCACACCTATGAGGTGGCTGCCCAGTGTCGTTTTTGTTTTTGGGGTGTCATCAATAGCCCTGATCCCCAGCTTATCTTTCTGTTCAGTTTTATAATCACGTTTCCATTGTAAGATGAGTTTAACGTTTCCTTATGTTATCAAAGTTGTTATTTTAAGGCTTTTGGGTACACAGCATTTTTTGTCTTACCACCTCTATTCTGTCAGTTATTACAGTTCAATAAAGTTTTAATCTAAATCCATCCAGTCGGAGGCCCAGAACAGGCTGCCTGTGTCAAAGTTCTGCCCAGCATACACCAACAGGAGGTCCGAACCAGTAACCCAACCCCCTAGTATGTCTTCTGGGATCCAATGTTACCAACTCTGTGACGTTTTCATCCAAATCCATTCGGTGGCAGGCACAACACAGGCTCCCCGTTTCAAGTTTTGGCCAGCGTGCACCAATGGGAGGTCTAACTGGGACCCCAACCCCCTAGTATGTCTTCTGGAATCCAGTGTTACCGCTATGTGCAGTTTTTGTCCAAATCCATCCAGTGGCAGGCTTCCTGGGTCAAAGTCCTGGCCCGCGTACACCTACGGGAGGTCCGACTGGGACCCCAACCCCCTAGTACTGATGTAGCAATGCTCATCGTGGCTACATCTAGTCGCATTCGCACCTAGCTTGCCGCGTCTGTGTACTAGGTGATTCATTGCCCCCTCTATGGGCGCTCTTCACACCGTTGTAAGGGGCTACGCCCCCTTAACCCTTGCATGCCCTTGTCACGTGCAATATTTTTTATTATATGGAATATTACCTCCAATCATAATTGTGTGAGTGGTTAAAAATTGCACGGACAAAGGGGTCGTAGCTCCTTACAACGGCGTGAACAGTGCACGCAGGGCCTGATGAAACACCTTGTAGGTGCTGTGGTTGGGGGAGTGGCGGGTGTGGGGGAGATGCGGATGGAGAGGGGGTCCAAGGGAGACGCATGTGGGGGAGGGGCGGTTTGCGGGGGTGCCGCGGGTGGGGGAGGCGGTTCAGAGCCATTGTGGGAGGGGGAGGTGCGGTTGCGGTGGTGCCGTGGGTGGGAGAGGGGCGGGTGTGGTGATGCAGTGGGTGGGGGAAGAATGGGTGCACAGGTGCTACGGATGGGGGAGGGCATTTGGAGCCACCGCGGGTTGTGGAGGGTAGTGTGTGGGGATGCCGTGGATGGGGCAAGGAGGTACTGTGAGTGGGGTAGGGGTGGGCAATCCTTCTTCTCCTGGAAGCAGCTAAGCTGCTGTCCGCCCTTTGGCAGTGGCTCTCCCGGAGACTCACACACCAGCCAAGCAGCCAGTCACTATTGTTAGCGCCGGTGTCCTAACGCGCCGCATTACAGGGAAGAAGATGCACTCAATAAACTACAGCTCTGAGCAGCCCTTAGCGCCGGAATGCTTCAGCGCTAGGGGCTGCTGGGAGCTGTAGTTTATTTAGTGCGTCTACTTCCCTGTAATGCGGCCCGTTGGGACACCGGCGCTGAAAATAGTGACTGGCTGGCAGAACTGACTGACTGGCTGAATCAATGTATAAGGTGAGAGTGCTGTGCAGTATCAGTGACACTGCACACCCACTGCACAGCACAGCACTGTCACCTTTTACATTAATTCAGAGTCCAGACATTACCCTCCGCGATATCACCCACTCTATCCGTTACATTAGCCATCTCGGGGCTTCCAGGCCGTTGCGGAGTCAAGGCCTCTGGGGCTCTGGTGCGGCTGTGGTGGGGAGGCACTTATGTGACATCACGCGCAGAGGAGGCTCCGGGGCTCAGAGAGTATGTGGCGCAGTGAGGGCTATGAAAGCCTTCCGCTGTGCCCCTTTCATACACATCTATGCTGGTGGCCGCAGCAGCTTTTGTTCAACCTGCGCAGCGGTTAGGGATTGGGGATTGTTGATGGCGGAGGGGGCAGACGGACTGGCAGCAGGACATAGGACGCTGCAGTAAAATGATTCCCCCCCCCCCTATCTACAGGTCAGAGACTTGCTGCAGATGCAGTGGCATACCCTCCAACTGTACCTTTTTGGCAGGTACAGTACCTTTTTTTTATGGTCTGTACCGATTCAAACTTCCATTGAAAGTATAGGAAAAGGGGCGTGGCCACAACCCCTTTTTGATTTTGAAGATATTTTTATATGTAAATTGTTGGAGGGTATGTTGCTGCAGATGCAGTGGGCCTATATTGGGGTGTGGACCTGGAGCTGCAGCTCCATCAGCCCCATTGTTAATCCTGCTCTGGGAACACACAGCAGCCAAAGGGCAGACCCTCCCATTGGATGTAACCTGTGTGGGAGGGCGTTTCTCGCCCAGTCAGCTGCGGACTGGTTGTGATAGACCTGCTGCTAACCCAATGAGGGCTCTTAGCCACGCCCAGCGTTATACACACAGGCACAGAGTCACAGATCTGGGCTATTATATAGGAGATATATATATATATATATATATATATATATATATATATATATATATAATTTATATATATATATATATATATAATTTATATATATGTGTGTGTGTGTATATATATATATATATATATATATATATATATATATATATATATATAAAACTGGCAATCATCAACTTAGGGGTTGTAATCAAACAAAAACAAATAAATTGGGCATAGGGGACAGACAGCCATTACTTTTGTGACTAGGGGCTCCCTGACCCCTAAATCTGCCACTGTGTGGGGTGTGTTCAAACTGACTTCTAAATTGCAGTTTAAAAATAAAGCTAGCATTTGTGGGCTACATGCAAAAGCAGATAGTATTTGCCCTGCACAGAAAAATATAAATGTATTTGCTCCCCTTGCATTGCAACATGGTTTGATCTACACAGAAAAGAAAATTACTTTCTTATCTTTTGCTTACTAACAAATCTGAATCAGGCCCATTCTCAGTAAGCGGTTATGGGTTGTAAACAGTTAATAGGTAGTGTCCAGTCGGTGCACACAGCAGGTTACTATACTTCATAAACCTAAACACACACTTAGAAGTGTGTTCTTTTTATGCTTAAATTATATCTATTATACAGTATAATGTATTGCGCCCTAATTTATAATCAGTGCCTGGGGCACTTAAGATAGGGGTCCCCGGTGGAAGGTGGGGCATGTATTTTAGATTGTGCATACCTCCCAACATGTTCCATTTCAGGAGGGACAAAATGCTCTCTACATGGACTTCCCTCTTAATATATAATTGATGTCACCTGTGTTGAACTATTTCATTGATAAGAAAGGTGCTTCAACACAGGTGTCTGCAATCATAAATTAAGAAGGAAGTCCAGGTAGAGAGCATTTTGTCAATACCAGGGCCGTAACTAGGGGGGGACCTAAGGGGCATGCGCCCCGGGTTCAGGATTTGAGGGGGCACCAAGGAGTTACAGAGGAGCAGGGTTTTTATATTTTTTTTACCGTCAGTGCTGTGCTGCCCCATTTAGACAGCAGACAGCTCCAAGGGCAATGTATCTGACCCACCTGTCAGCCCACAGCTGGCTCCGATGCTGTGCGAGTGAGCTCCAGTACCTGGGATCTCTCCTATGTCGTCTACTGTCTTAAACTCTCTTCTTTGCCATGCAGTGCTGCGACTAGCGTGTGATGCACGATGCAAGCTATCGAAGCGCACTGTGCTCCCAGGTAGCAGTATCAACCTCCACTTTGCCTCACAGATAGGGGGATTTGGTGTAGCTTATAGGGGGGCGTAGTGCAGTGATGTAGTGTACCATATAGGGTATGTAGTGTACTAATGTATTGCAGTATATAGGGGCATGTAGTGCACTAATGTGGTGTAACATATAAGGGGATGTAGTGTAGTGATGTAGTGTAGCATATAGGGTATGTAGTGCAGTGTATAGGGGCATGTAGTTCAGCGTGTGGGAGATGTAGTATGGTGATGTAGTGCAGTGGATAGGGGAATGTAGTGCAGTGATGAAGTGTTATGATATAGTGCAGTTATATAGTGCAATGTATGGGGACACACAGGGGCAGGGCCGCCATCAATGGGGTTCCCTGTGTACAGTTGTCCCGGGCCCAGCCACTCTGACAGAGTGGAGGCACCGGGCTACACAAACAGCCAGCCATGGCTATTCCTGGCGGCGGGCGCCGGTGAGACTGACCATGGCTGCCCCTTCATAGCCCGCTGCCGATCACAGCAAGCAGTAGCTTGCTGTTTATTAAAGTTTTTTATCCAGATGCGATGCAGTGTGACGTCATGACATCAAGCGCATCGGGTGAAGAAGAGCAGCGGTGCTGAAGAGTTAGGGACAGGAGGAGGCCTGCAGCAGAGAGGACGGATTTGGAAAGGTAAGTATGTCTGTGACTGTGTGTTTGTGAGATAGGAGCCCGGGGCTGGCAATATAATATATGGCAATATAATATAAATGGTAAGGGATTATTCTCTGAAGGGAGGGGGGGGGGGGCATTTCTGTATCTGGCACGGGGGGCATATCTGGCACTGGGGACATATCTGGCAGGCACTGTGGGGGCATTTCTGTATCTGGCACTGGGGGGATATCTGGCACTGGGGGCATATCTGGCATCACTGTGGGGGCATTTCTGTATCTGGCACTGGAGGCATATATGTACCTGGCACTGGGGGCATATCTGGCACTGGGGCCTATATCTGGCAAGCACTGTGGGGGCATTTCTGTATCTGGCAGTGGGGGCATATACTGTATGTATCTGGCACTGGGGGCATATCTGGCAGGCACTGTAAGGGCATTTATTTATCTGGCACTGGGGGCATATCTGGCAGGCACTGGGGGCATATCTGGCAGGCACTGTGGGCATATCTGGCAGGCACTGTGGGGGCATTTCTGTATATGGCACTGGGGGCATATCTGGCAGGCACTGTGGAGGCATTTCTGTATCTGGCACTGGGGGCATATATGTATCTGGAACTGGGGGCATATCTGGCAATGGGGGCATATCTGGCAGGCACTGTGGGGGGCATTTCTGTATCTGGCACTGGGGGCATATATGTACCTGGCACTGGGGGCATATCTGTCAGGCACTGTGGGGGCATTTCTGTATCTGGCACTGGCGGCATATCTGGCACTGGGGGCATATATGTATCTGGCACTGAGAGCATATATGTATCTGGCACTGGGGGCATATCTGGCACTGGGGGCATATCTGGCAGGCACTGTGGGGGCATTTCTGTATCTGGCACTGGGGGCATGTCTGGCACTGGGGGCATATCTGGCAGGCACTGTGGGGGCATTTCTGTATCTAGCACTGGGGGTATATATGTACCTGGCACTGGGGGCATATCTGGCAGGCACTGTGGGGGCATTTCTGTATCTGGCACTGGGGGGAAGGCTACCTATTTTGTCAGTCCCGGGCCCCACAATTTCTGGTGGCATCCCTGCACAGGGGGGCATGTAGTTTAACACGCTGGGAGGGCATGTGATGCATAGGGCATTTGAGGCACATAGGGGAATATTGGTCAGTTGTATCCCCTTTTTTCAAAATTTTTGATAATCTGATTATTTTATACCTCGTTCACACTGCCATGAAAAATCCGGGTTATTGCACGTGAACGCGCAGTAATCCGGGTTTATGTGCAGTGTGAACGGGGGTCCTGACAAATTCCCGGGTCGCCTGACCCGGTATTTCAACCCGGGAATAAAGAATGGTTATTCCTGGGTGAATACCGGGTCAGGCGCAGTTTGATGGCAGTGTGAACGGGGTTAAGTGTTCCTGGGTCGATGCGATCCGGGACGCTTCCACACTATTGGAGCAGGCGGTGCTTGTAGATCATCTGTTCTCCAAGCGCCGCCCCGGCATGTGACCCGGTGACGTCATCGACACGGCAATATGCCGTGTCGGGGCCGCCAGTCTGAACGGGGTCTCAAGCGGGTTGCACCTGGGAAGGTCTCGTGCACGAGTCCCGGGTGCAACCCGCCAATTGTCAGTGTGAACACGGTAGTAGTCTGATAGGGTTTGTTTGTTTGTTTGTTTTTATTGCGGGGGGGGGGGGGGGGGGGCAAATTACTGCCTTGCCCCGGGTGACGAAAATCCTAGTTTCGACCCTGTCAATAATTCCCCATATGGGGCCTGATTCAGGTCCCGATGCAGGTGCTTTACATGTTGCAAAGTACCGTTGTTTGGGATATGCAGGAACCAATGGTAGCAGACTGTCAGTTATTGACAGTCTGCTGCCATTTGGGGGTAGGAGGGGCATCAACAATCGTAGTTTTCCAAAACGGAGGTGTATCGCCACCATTTTTGGGGAGTTGTGAGGCCAAGATCTCCGTTGGTAGATGGAGATTTCCTGGGCTATTTGTAGGAACTTCGGTGACCGCCTTACGTGACCCGATGGGTGATGCACATGGCTGATGAAGTAGCAGGTGATCCATGCTTAATGAAAGCAGGAAGTGTCTACTTATATCAGACACCTCCTGCTACATTACCATACTAGTGCATTGCTGCAAGTCAGCAGCAGCGATGCACAATCTAATCACATCTGAATTAGGCCCAATGTTCTTACAGAGGGGGACATTTACTAAGCAGTGATAAGAGTGGAGAAGTGAGCCAGTGGAGAAGTGTCCATGGCAACCAATCAGCACTGAAGTAACATTTTCAATTTGCATACTATAAAATACTACAGAGCTGCTGATTGGTTGATGGGGCAACTTCTCCACTGGCTCACTTCTCTGCTCTTATCACTGCTTAGTAAATGTCCCCCTTAGTTTTCTACTCTTATCCCTCCTTATTTTACACCCCTCTTCCATGTACACATTTTCTATTATTTTTCTTGTTTTTGCTAAATGTTTTACACTTTGTAATGATTGCGTATAGTTTAACCTTTTATTCTTTCCGTTACTCCTGCTTAGAGTTCTCTTTGTTTACTATTAACCTTGTACAGGCCTGTACTACCTGATTCAGCTTACTCCTATGCAATAATCCCTTTACTCTGTTCACCTCTAACACTAAATTAAGCCTTTTTCATTCCCACCAAGCCTCCATTACACATTAATTCCTCATCCTCCTAGTCTGTACCCTCACCTGCTGGAACTACCCTACCCATTTTACCTTTCCTGGCCCTCTTTCTCACCAACCTCCTCCTGGCTGCTTACAATATCTTCTCCAACCATGGACCCAACTATAGTATTTCCTCAAGTTTATGCTTGCCTTGAGCTCAAAAACTCACACCAACTATATATTTCAAACCTTCCTCCCTCAGTCACATCTCTCTGCTTCCCTCCTTTGTTTCATGCTTACTCGGGTGTGCTAGATTGGACTGCAATAAAATCAGATCTATTCTATTGCTCTCTAACTTGGTTCTCCCCTATATTTATATACTGCCCTATCAATATTTTCACCCCTTAGGAATGTTTGACATTTTAGTCTGCTGCATCATGGACTAACTTTATATTGATTCCAACATACTTACAAGATAAATTTATTTTCTTACCAAACTGAAAAACTTACTCCATACACACTGGGCGATACACTACTAGACAATATGAATGATAGCAATCAGAGATAGGCTTGGGCCCCAGTAACTAATACCATATCCCATAGTAGCCTATCAGCTACTGTGTCTAATTTTTTGCAGGGAGTAATCCTCGAATTCACCCTATTTTGACCCGTACTGGGGCATGAGCAGTCCGATAGCAGCACTTGTGCGTTATGCTAACTGAGTCTATAAATGGAAGTACTGTCAAGTGATAGCAGGGGCTATCACTGTGCTTCAACTCTTTTCTGGTAATGAGTTTTCACGAAAACTCTGTCATCGTGACCCAAACTACTATAGATGCAAGCAAAAATATAAATTTTCACTGTGGGTATGGCGGGTTGAAATGATCTCATCACAATCACATAAAAAATGCAGATTGTGATAAATATGCCCAAAAATCTGTTCTCAATGTCATGAAACCTAATACCAGAAGCAGAGCCAGCCCTAGGCATAGGCAAACTAGGGGCACAAGCAGCTTCCGCTGATTAAAATGATATACAGCATGCCTATATTCTGTGTGTGACTGCGGCTGCATCTGCATATGGAATGCTATGTCATTGTAACGTAGCATTTCGTATGCAGATACAGTCACAGTCGCATACAGAATATAAGCATGCCGCATATCATTTTAATCAGCAGAAGGTGCTTGTGCATCCAAGCCACATAGTAATGCATATAAGATGCATTTTAATAAAAAAAATGCACCCAACATTAGCAGAGCTGCCATCTGACTCACACCAGGCATCCCCTGCTGCATGGTGTATTGAAGCAAGATATATGAGGACACATCTGTATCCAAACAGAGGCAGAGGTCACAGTGTTAGTGGCAGTGTAAGTGCTGTGTGCGGGGGGGTTGGTTGTGCAATATTGTCCGGCATATGTGGAAGGGGCAGTATGTGTGTCATGTGTATATGCATTAATAATGTGTTGCAAATGTGTAAGGGGCACTATGTGTGGCATTATGTGTATAAGTGCACTAATAATGTGCGGGATATGTGAATGGGGCATTATGTGTATCATTATGTGTATAAGGGCATTAATAATGTGTGGCATATGTGTAATTGACATTATGTGTATAAGGGCATTAATAAAGGTTGGCATAATGTGTAAGGGGCATTACTGTGTGGTATTATGTGTATAAAGGCATTACTAAGTTGTGACATAATGTGTGTAAGGTGCTTTACTGTGTGGAGTAAAATATAGAAAGTGCACTACTGTGTGGTCTAATGTGAATAAAGAGCAATATGGTGTGGTGTAATGTGAATAAGGGGCACTACTGTAAGGAGTAACATTTATAAGGTAAAGTGGCACTACTGTGTGATGTAACGTGAATAAGGGACAATATTGCATGACAAATTTGTGAATAAAGTTGCAATACTGTGTGGCATAACTACAAATACAAAAATTATCTGGAGAGGGATACACCCCAAATCCCGGCGCAAATTGGTCAGCAGTAATTCATTAATTAGCCACCAGCTGCACACACTAAAGGATTAGCTAGATCCTCAGACAATTTAAATCAAAAAACAAAGAGAAGTGGTGCGCTTTTGTGTAATTGTATGCCTTTAAATTACAATAAGTTTAGGTGTCTGCTTATACTCGAAACTGAAATAAATAACCATAGAATCTGCTTTATAAATAAATTAATTTTTACTTCAATTGATAAACAATTTATTACATTTAAAAACTATAAAATCAAGGAATTGGTTTGTATACCACACACTCAAATAGGAAGCATTAGATAACCTCTAGCGCTGTATAATTATTATCAACAATGTAACTCTTTTGACACTAAACAGACCCTTTGCAATCTGCTAAATAGTGTGTCAAACTGTAACAAATACTGACAATTTTACAAGGAAAAAAGGTCTCTCCAATCCTCCTGCTCCTGGCGTCCCAGTGCAGAGGATTGCTGCTGTATAGTGGTTTACCCGAACTTGCGGGAATGTCTAGCGGTGCAGACACCCGGAGAGATACACGTCCCTGTGACTGTCAGTGTAAGCACCCACCGCCGGCACTATATTCAGTGCAATCTCAGTTCTGGCAGGCGGGTATATATTTATATTGCTCCCAATTACCGCTTTCCAATGTGGCCACTGGACTTGGCACAGTCTCGGTTCTGGCTGGCGGATAAACGGAGCTCCGGTTTGCGCTTCCAACGAGGCCGTTGCAGACAGTGCTCGTAAGGATGCTTCCGTCAGTGTGTGGCTGTAAACGGGGATATGACGTCAACGCGTTTCGTCCCGTCGTAAATCGGGACTTCCTCAAGACTGAAGGGCTCATTCCATCTTGGCCTTATTTAACTCCCCGTATGGACCGCCTTTAATTAAGATTACATACACCAGTGTGGAACAGAATTACATACAAGCTGACCTCCTGTGATTATAATTACATAGATCAGTATGTTAAGTCTAGATCCTTAAATTTGCATGTATATAACAATAAAAAGTTAAAAATTAGAAATTAAAAAGCAGACTTTAGGTACTTAATAAACAACTAGTATTTCTATATAGGCACATATATGAACATTATAATAGAATCCTGACTGTCAGGAATCTATTGAAATACCGATTATCCTAGATGAGTCTGATAAGGAGGGTCTCGATTGTTTGGAGCAGTTATTAAGTGAAACCTCTGAAGAAGTTAAATTATTTGATATAGATACAGTAAAAGATCCTACATGTTTACCTAAATTTAAGAGGAAATCTCAATTTTTTCCGTTAGAACATAAAAGTTCAGCAATTACTATTTTTTACAATAAAACTCTCAGTGACTTTAAATCCTTGTGTCGTAGACCTGGAAATAGACAATCATCTTGTCATTATGATTTCAACCATAATCTGTCCAAAAAGGAGAGACTCGCCTTGAAGGAATTAAGGGAAACCCTCTCCCTTGTCATTAGACCAGCTGACAAGGGAGGGTGGATCATTATACAGAACAGAGACGATTATATAATGGAGGCTAACAGACAATTACTAGACACTCAATATTATACATCTCTGTCCAATAATCCTACATCTAGTTACCAAAAAGAATATCGAATCATGTTGGATCTTGCTAAGAATGAGAAGGCCATATCAGAAGATGAATTTTATTTCTTATTATGTACACATCCCATCACTCCGGTATTTTATCACCTCCCCAAAATTCACAAAACACTTATTTCACCTCCTGGGCGCCCTATAATTTCAGGTGTTGGTTCCCTCACTTCTAATTTGTCACATTTTGTTGATGTACACTTACAAAATCACGTTGTTAATTTACAGTCACATATTAAGGATACTAAACATATCCTACAAAAGGTAGTAGGAAGAAACTGGAAGAAGAGTTGGGGGTTTCTCACCCTTGACGTCCAAGCATTATATACTAATATTCCACATGCAGCTGGTATTGATGCGGTGAATTATTACTTAAATATGGATCAAAGTTTGACAATGGAGCAACGTGATTTTATTATCCAATCCATTTGGTATATACTCACTCATAATTATTTTTTGTTTGGTGACACTTATTATTTACAGGCACTTGGGACGGCCATGGGGACCAGGTTCGCGCCAAGTTTCGCGAATCTCTATATGGGCCGCTTCGAGGAGGAGTATATATGGAGCGGCCCATATAGAGATAAAATGGTCCTCTATGGCCGTTTTATTGACGATTTGTTTATTATTTGGGATGGGGGTCCTACACTAGCACAAGAGTTTGTAAATTTCGTTAATAATAACACGTATAATCTTAAGTTCACACACACTTTTGATTTTGATGCGATCAATTTTCTTGATGTGGCTTTCTCAATTCAAGACGAGGTGATTGTATCCAATAATTATATTAAACCAGTGGGAACGAGTAATTATTTACATTATGAAAGCGCTCATTTTAAACCTTGGATCAAAAACATACCCAAAAATCAATTAATGTGTATTAGACGCAATTGTTCAAGAGATGAGGATTTCACTGAACAATCTAGTACTATGATTAATCATTTTAAAAGAAGAGGGTATCCACAAAAATTGTTAGAGGAGGCTTTGACCTTTACCAAAGCAACAGAGAGAATAGAATCTAATACTGAAGTATTGGATAGTGGGATTACCCCGAGGTCCCAATTTAAATCTTCTATGAGAACATTGGAAGCCACCAATCAGCTTGATCCCTCTGAAGAGCTGCTATTTGTATCTAAGTTTAACTCTAAATCGAATAAGATTAAAAAGATCATGAACATGAACTTTGGAATATTGAAAAAAGACCTTGTATTGAATAAGTACATTGGGGATAAACCAAGGATAATATACAAGAAAAATACTAATTTAAGGAATCTATTAGCACCGAGTGATATGAGACCAATCAAACCAGCAAATAAAGATCAGCCAGAATCTTGGCTCCCTAATAGACCTTGCGGTAGCTATAGGTGTAATAAATCCACTTGTCTCACTTGTGGATATATGAATAATGGGTCAACAAACATCATATCTTGTAGTAGTGGGGGGAGTTTTCCGATCAAACAATATTTAAATTGTGAGTCCACTTATTCTGTGTATGTTTTACAATGTCCGTGCCGACTGCAATATGTCGGCAGGACTATTAGAACAATTAAATGTCGCTTTAGGGAACATAGGCGTAATATTATTAATAAATCTATTAAACATAGTGTATCAAGACATTTTATTAAATGTCATAATGGGGATCCTAAGGGGTTATCTCTAATAGTGGTTGAACAATTCTGTAATACCAGGAGGGGTGGGAATAGATATCGGCAGTTATGCATTGGAGAATCTGCTTGGATATTTAAACTGGATACGTTAATACCTAAGGGGCTTAACGAGGCGATTGATTACACCTGCTTAGACTAGGTAAATTCATATGTGGAATGTTGGTAATTACATGAATCATAAATTTTACTATTGTCATTTCGATTAAAATCATAAACAGTTAAAATTAAAATATTATCGGTGATGCTGATCTCAATGTTAATACTAACACTGTTGCCTTTATTATTGTTTAAATTAAAAACATCTGAACTTTTGAAAGCTCTATTATAATGTTCATATATGTGCCTATATAGAAATACTAGTTGTTTATTAAGTACCTAGAGTCTGCTTTTTAATTTCTAATTTTTAACTTTTTATTGTTATATACATGCAAATTTAAGGATCTAGACTTAACATACTGATCTATGTAATTATAATCACAGGAGGTCAGCTTGTATGTAATTCTTAAGACCGAGCCTGTTCCACACTGGTGTATGTAATCTTAATTAAAGGCGGTCCGTACGGGGAGTTAAATAAGGCCAAGATGGAATGAGCCCTTCAGTCTTGAGGAAGTCCCGATTTACGACGGGACGAAACGCATTGACGTCATATCCCCGTTTACAGCCACACACTGACGGAAGCATCCTTACGAGCACTGTCTGCAACGGCCTCGTTGGAAGCGCAAACCGGAGCTCCATTTATCCGCCAGCCAGAACCGAGACTGTGCCAAGTCCAGTGGCCACATTGGAAAGCGGTAATTGGGAGCAATATAAATATATACCCGCCTGCCAGAACTGAGATTGCACTGAATATAGTGCCGGCGGTGGGTGCTTACACTGACAGTCACAGGGACGTGTATCTCTCCGGGTGTCTGCACCGCTAGACATTCCCGCAAGTTCGGGTAAACCACTATACAGCAGCAATCCTCTGCACTGGGACGCCAGGAGCAGGAGGATTGGAGAGACCTTTTTTCCTTGTAAAATTGTCAGTATTTGTTACAGTTTGACACACTATTTAGCAGATTGCAAAGGGTCTGTTTAGTGTCAAAAGAGTTACATTGTTGCTAATAATTATACAGCGCTAGAGGTTATCTAATGCTTCCTATTTGAGTGTGTGGTATACAAACCAATTCCTTGATTTTATAGTTTTTAAATGTAATAAATTGTTTATCAATTGAAGTAAAAATTAATTTATTTATAAAGCAGATTCTATGGTTATTTATTTCAGTTTCGAGTATAAGCAGACACCTAAACTTATTGTAATTTAAAGGCATACAATTACACAAAAGCGCACCACTTCTCTTTGTTTTTTCTACTGTGTGGCATAAATTGAATTTGGGGTACTATTGTGTGGCAATGCTCCTCCCTGGCAAGAACATGCCCCTTTTTGGGCTGTACGCCAAATATGTGCACTGTTCCTATTTAAAATATATGGGGTTGGAACGCCAAATGAGGACTGCTATGGGTGAGGTGTAATGGTGCTGGGAAAGGGGTGCAGGGTAGGAGGCGGAACTAGTGGTGGTGCTAGGGGGCACCAGCCAAATCTTGCCAAGGGCATCATATTGGTTAGGGCCGGCTCTGACCAGAAGCATATTAGTATCAGCCAACCTTTAGGAACTGCTGACTGTCCACCAATGACTACGGAATGAGAACAGGAAAAGGCAAAAATATGGGACACAGAATATCAAGGAAGCAACAAATCAAGGTAAATTTCAATTAGATAAAAAAAAAACTTTGAGTATGTGAAACAGAAGACACAGATATAGGCTATTTAGCTGCTTGTACAAATGTTTGCTGAATACATTTGACTCTATCTGGCAGAGTTGGCAACATATCAGTGCGGATCCTGCTCCCACGGATGTGACAACCTATGAATACCAGTGCATACACAGTATCCCACCTCTATCCATCAAGGACAACAAATTTGCCTCTCTTTGACTCTATTGTCATCGGTTTGCATATTATGACGACATTTATGATATTGACATTCATAATGGTGACGTGAAAATGTCAACTTAGTTGTTACCTTGCAGTTGTCCATGTTTACATTCAGCATGTCGACAATTATGACATGTCAACATAATCAGAATGTTTCCACTGGTGGCATCAGCATCCAGATACGCAGCTTGGTTTACCATGACAGCCATCGGGCAGGCATCAGCCATCTGAGTAACCAATAAAGGAGAAGCTTGGGAAGAACAAAAATGATAAGTGGAATTCCATGAGGAATAATTGTGGGAATATTCCACTGAAGAAATAGGCAAAATTCCACAGAAGAGGCAAATATTCTGCAGGACAATTTTATGTAATCTCAGATCTCCTCTAAAGGATGCAAACGCTATATTCAACTTTTAATATTGCAATTTTTACATTTCAATCTCCAAACTTTCTGCTGTCCTTAGCCACTTGCAATGAATACTTCTAGTCTCCACAATGTTTTGGGAGCTGTGAGAACCTCTCCTACTAAAATAGCATTTGTGGACTCTCATATATACTGTACATGCCCTCTATACGAGATGTAGTTATGTGACTGGTGGTCAAGAGAACGGCGGTCACCACACATCCCCCTGCATCCCGCCCCCTGAAAATCCCGGCGGCTGGCATGCCAACCAACAGGGACTATTCCCACTCGTGGGTGTCTACAACACCCATAGAGTGAGAGTCGCCACCGAGCCCGCAGTGTGGTGAGCGCAGTGAGCCCGCAATGGGCTGCTTGCACTCGCCCCCCACTCCCTGCCGGCATTCTGCTGCCGTGATAGCGGCGGAGGTATGTTGACCAGCACACATGCTCAACCCCTCTATACAACATCCCCTTATTTTCCCTTTATGCAGCATTTAGTGGTAACAAATAGGGGGTTTGTATAATAATAATAATAATAATAATAATAATAATTATTATTATTAAAATAATAAAAAAAAAAGATAAAATGAAATAATATTAACATGAAACTCCTTCATTGTAACCTGCAGAACAGTGCTGCCCTTAGCATGTGCCTACTGCCTATTGTGCCAACATGGTAAATACAGCTTTGTATGTCCGCAAATTTTATTTTTCGAGATGCTGGCTCAATACATACTAAAGACTAAAGTCCCATTACCACTTAACTGGCATGGGCAGATCACATGTGACCACGCCGCCTCACTGTGTCCCCCAGTTATTGATGAGGAGATCCGTGTTGCAAATGTGCATAATGTAGTATTTAAATATTTAAAAAAAAAAAAACTTTTTAAACTATATTAAATAAATAAATAAAAAACTATTTTATGAACGGTTTTGAAGGGAAAAATCACCAGCTAAGTGGTTAAAGAGTTATATGTTGTCATATAAAATATAGAAACAATGTTCTATGCACAGAGATCATGTGGCCCATGGAATACATTTGGGAAACATTCTTCAAAGGAAGAGAAGTATTAGAACTCGAGGACATACACTGAGACTGGAGGGGGGTAGATTCAGGGGAAATTTAAGGAAAAATTACTTCACAGAAAGGGTAGTGGATAAGTGGAATAGCCTCCCATCAGAGGTGGTAGAGGCTAAGACTGTAGAGCAATTTAAACATGCTTGGGATAGGCATATGAATATCCTTACAAAGAATTAAGGTTGAAAAAGGGTTGAGATTACCTAAAGGATAAAAAAAGGGGCAGACTAGATGGGCCAAGTGGTTCTTATCTGCCATCAAATTCTATGTTTCTATGAATACATCATTTATTTGTTTGACTTTTATGCTTTACTCCTAGTTCTGCCTTGCTTTATCAGCTTATTCAATCCTCAGGATAAATGCTCGCTTCATTCAATTCATTAACCAGACATTGTGTCTTTTCATTGTCTTGTAGTGACCGTGTCAGAGTAATTTATCCTACATGTAAATGCAGGTTGGGATTGTTTTGCCGGCGCTTGGGATCCCAGAGGTCAGCGTACCCACCCCGGGATCCCGGCCTTCAGAGTGCTGGTGGGAGGGGACAAGCGAAATGGAGCCCCTTGCAGGCTCGCTGCACTCGCCACACAGCGACCTCGGTGACTCGTTGCACTTACAACAGGTTCTTTTCCCACTCTGTGCGTATAGTCCCTGTGTGTCGGAATGCCAAACGTCGGCATTGTGAGCGATTGGGATCCCAGTGTCGACATCCTGACTGCCGGGATCCCGACCGCCGATCATGTGACTGCATCCCGTAAATGCAGAATTAGTTGTTGGAAATACATTTTCTGACGTAAGAAGCAGTCGGCAAAATCTAGGAAAATAGCTAAGGTAGAAAGAAAGTTAAAGCGACATTGGTGACTGTACAAACTGTTGCACTTCCAAATTGTCTGTTTTGGGTACATTTTAACTTGGTGCTGGTGCTCTACAGTGTATTGTCAGTCTTGCAAGAAGACACAGAATGAGAACCCTTACATACGTGCATAAACACATGTATTCACTCAAAACATGTGCATCGTAACAGAAAAGCCTTAGAGGGAACAAGTAAACATTCCCACTTTACTACTGCAAATTTGACAATGCAACGCACAGCTAACGCCTCCAACAATTGCAACACGCAACTGCCTTAACAAACCTTAAGTGTGAGGCATTTGGTACATTTGAAAACAATTATTGAAAAATTTCCTTTAAACAGCGTATCATGATATTTCAAAAACACCATAATGGGAATCCTCTTGTCCTTTCTGATTAAGGCAGGGCTGCAACTAGGGGGGGCGGGTGTTTAAGGGGTCACGTGCCCTGGGCACTGGATTTGAGAGGGCGCCGAGAACTCTCTCAGGCACACCGAAGTGGGCATCTGGCAATGGGCAATGAGGGGACACGGTGCACTAATTGGGGTTCCCAGTCACTCTACGAAGAAAACAACACCAAAAAAACATTAAAAAACTCGTCGACCTCTTGACCTGTCGATCTAGACCATGTCGAACTAGAGACCCTGTCGACCTAGTTACTGTCGACCAATAGTGGTCAACCTAGACACTGTCGACCTAGTTTATTATCTACCTTCCATACCACACCCATGTAATTTACAGATGAAAGGCTACATAAACAGGCTAAACAGGGTTAATGTGTGCATTATACACAGGTGCAGTAGTATATACTGCTGGAAATTTGGTGAGTTTTGATCTGAGATGTACGGAAAAGATAGGTGCCTCACCTGCCATAGACTTTTTACTCTAGAGTTTTGACTATAAAACTGATTAGAATATTACAAAGAAGATATTTCTAATATATTCTTTGAATTTTTCATATATTTTTCATACTTTATATAGTCAGAAATCTGACGTATACGTTAGCATGACAGGAAAGGCTCTGCTTCACTTCAGAGAGTGAGGAATACCAAATAGAGCAATACAAGAGCAAAAGAGACAATATAATATTGGAAAAGATATTATAAAAGCAGATAGTACTGGATACACCTGTTCATCCCCGCCACCACCCACATTTCAAATCTTGGATTCACTGTTATCCCGGCTATGAGCCAGTCAGTAATGGTACTGGAGAGAGCTGCCAATGAAGTTCTGACACTGTAGAGACCAAAAATAAATATAGAGAGGACCACCAGCAATCCATCCAGTGTTTGGTATGCGAGTGATACTTCAGACCTAGGTGAATAGCAAGTGAGATATGTCTAAACTCATTTAAGGTGTCAAGAAGGAAATCCGTCAGCATCTCTGTTGGTTTAACTGTTTCTTGGGGATGCAGACACAGTATGTTACTTTCAGTTGACATACATTTCACTCACAATCAAGCCCACTTGGCACATCCTGAAAGACACTTATTATTACACTATGTAGACACTCAGAAGTGATTGGACACTGACAGCAAATAGATCAACGAGATTTTATTAAAGTCAGTACTTTGTAGGTCTTCCACATGCAGTGATTACCGCAGAAACCCTTCTTGGCAAACTGTACACATGTTTCTGGACAACAAAAGGCGGTATGTGTTGCCATTCCGTCTTAAATACAGTGTCCAACTGCAACACTGAGGAAGATCGAGTCCGTCTAGAATGAACCCGTTACTCCAGTTTGTTCCAGAGGTTCTCAATGGCGTTAAGATCTGGACTCTGAGCTGTCCAGTACATCTGGGTTACCGAATTCTCTGTATATCAGTCTAGCATCGCCCTTGAAACATGACAATGCCCAGCCTATGATGATCCCCTTTTCAAACTCGGTTAGCTCAGTCTGGCAAGCCATTTGATTAGGAAAGAGGTCCAATCACTTTTGTCTACATAGTGTATATTAGTCATAACTACCTACTCTGTCCTTACAGATGTTGTTCAAATTATAAGTAGATCTTTCAGATATCATCTGTTCAGAGACTGATTCGTGTCCAATTTTAATTTACTTCTAGGAGAGCAACAGATAATATTTGGGGTCTACACTGCACTTTCCCCAAGTAACCTAGGTTACCACCAGAAAATTGCACCACCAATATCAACAGTTAGGGAGAACTATGTATTGCTTAGAATTGTGGGGCAGATTTGTTAAGCCTGGAGAAGGCATAAAGACGTGATAGAGCGGTGATAAGTGCAAAGTGATAACGCACCAGCCAATCAGCTCATAACTGTCAATTTACATATTGGAGCTGATTGGCTGGTGCGTTATCACCTTGCACTTTTCACTGCTTTATCATTTCTTTATGCCTTCTCCAGGCTTAATACATCTGCCCCTCTATTTGTATTGTATAGTGAGATCTGTGCTTAGTTAGCATTGATCTATGAGTTTGAGTGTAATACCTGCAGAGTGAAAAGCACTCAGAAATGGTGTGTACCATCAGCTGCTTGATATAACCATTTATTTTAATAATTATAATTTACACCCTATTCACAATTATTATTGCATCTAATCCTGCTGTTGACGTGTATCAAACGCATCCTCAGACCATGCAATTGTCTTTTTATTTCATTCCTTGTCTGTTCCTGTGTATTGGATCCTGCTAAAGTTGCTAACTATCTCTGGACCCTGCACCAAAACAAAACAATGAACCTACTAATGAATTGTTACTTGATCCAACACACAGCAGCCTTCCTCTCTAGCCCAGCACATGCTCCTGTGTGTTGGGCTAGGTAGGGTCCAGTGAGCAGGGCCAGTGCAAGGTTTCTTGGCACCCTAGGCAAAACTTCAGCCTACTGCCCCCAGCCACCACCAATACCCACTCCCAGCCCTTTAGATGAAAGTGTGACTTTTAAGTTCTACAGCCACTACTTGTATTAAGTACAACAAGGATGTTTCTTTCAGAGACATCCTTAATTTTGTGATAGGCAGGTTCAGTGATGCCCCCCAGATCCCGGCGCCCTAGGCAGCTGCCTAAAGCTGCCTAATGGTAGAGCTGGCCCGCCCAGGGAGACTATTGAGGATGAGCTCACTAGCTTTCCCTCATTAAGCCCAACATGAGCACTCTTCTGCTTTAACATCTACAGTTAATCTTGTCCTCCCTCTCTCAGTTGCTGCAGTTTTGGTGGGGTTTTTTTGCCAACAATCTATGGTTAGTTTCACAGCCATGGCTAAAACCTGAGGCTGGATAATACTGCAAAAGTGCTGTGTAAGCAGTCTTGGAGTATAACACGGATGCTTGGTAAGTTTTACTAGAGGGACAGTAGGTGGTGCTAGGTCTTAATTGGCACTGTGCAGTCTCTCTTTGTTGTGGAAGTGTATTTATTTTCTTCAATCTACATGGCCATACAGGGAGCATGATGAATCATGTCATCAGTGACCTGCATTATGCAAGGCAACATTTATAGCAATTCGCTGAGAATCACCTTTCCCTCATCCTACCTATTTCTCATACGTACTAGAGGATGCTGGGGACTCCAAAAGGACTATGGGGTATAGACGGATCCGCAGGAGCTTGGGCACACTATAAAGACTTAAGCTGGGTGTGAACTGGCTCCTCCCTCTATGCCCCACCTCCAGACCTCAGTTATGCTGCATTCAGATCGCAAATGCCATATCCTACCCGGTATTAGAAACGTGTACTTACCAGGTGGGATCCGGCATTTGCGCTCCGTTGCTGGCTTTCCGACCCGGCAATATACCGGGTCGGTTGCCATAGCAGCGGAGGGCGCAGCAGCAGCAGGGGCAGGGGTGGAGGCGGCGCTGGGAGATGAGCTCATCTCCTGCGCCGCCTCTCCCTATGCTGTGAATGGGAGCCGTGTCGCATCGGAACGGCTCCCATTCACACTGCACTTGACCCGGTAATCAACCCGGTAATAACCCTTCTTTTTTACCGGGTTGAATTACCGGGTCAGGCGACCCGCTAATTCTGAAAAGGAGCTTTCACATCGCACACTGACCCGTTTCGACGCGGCAATATGCCATGTCGATACCGGGTTTTTAGTGCGATGTGAAAGGGTATTAGACTTTGTGCCCAGGAGTGATGGGTCACACACTAGGGGAGCTCTCCTGAGTTTCTCTGAAAGACTTATGTTAGGTTTTTTATTTTCAGGCAGACCTGCTGGCTACAGGCTCCCTGCAGCGTGGGAGTGAGGGGAGAGAAGCAGGACCTACTTCTTCTTAGTTTAAAGGCTCTGCTTCTCGGCTACTGGACACCATTAGCTCCAGAGGGTTCGATCACTTGGTGCGCCTAGCTGCTTGTTTCCGGAGCCGCGCCGTCAATCCCCTCACAGAGCCAGAAGAAAGAAGCCGGGTGAGTATAAAGAAGATCAGAAGACTTCAGTGACGGCAGAAGACTTCAGTAACGGAGGTACAGCGGTCGCGCTTCGCTCCATGCTCCATCACACCAACGGCACTCACAGGGTGCAGGGCGCTGGGGGGGGGGGGAGCGTCCTGGGCAGCAGGTTACTGTTTTCTTTATAAGGCTGGCCTTGAAAGCAGTGTAGGTGCCTGGGCACCGTGTCTAATTCCCCCGCCAGCATGTTAGAGTGCGATACGCGCCTCGGATCCCGCTTACACAGGTGCAGGGCGCTGGGGGGGGGGGGGGGGGGGGAGCGACCTGGGCAGTGAGTTACAGGTTTTTTTAAGGGCTGTCATGTTACATGTCGGCTGCCGGGGGGCTCCGTGTCCCAGACCCCCGCCGGCGCGCCATTTCTCCCCGCCGCCGGCTTCCATGGGTCCAAGGCGCCGGGGGGGGGGGGGGGGGCGCTCTGGGCAGCATATATAGATATAGTTTATCTAGTGTGTACAGTTTATTTGTGGGTCCCGGGCACCCCATGCGATAACCCCGCCATGTGATAGTGAGGACGGTATTTCCTGGGTAAAAAAATTAAAAGGCTGTTATTGCCTTGTACCTATATTTATAGGATATGTGGGGGGAGTGTAATTGAATTTGTATATGTATCCTTCCCTCAGACCCCTCGGGTTTCCAATATTATTATTATTATTTTTTGCCCGCTTACTATTCCTTGCTGTCGACATTCCCTAAGTTTCTGTCGACCATAACGTTCCTGGTAAATCCTCATCTGGGGAATGTCAGTACATGGTCATACACATTCACAACACATTACTGTCACTAGGGACCTGTCAGGTCTGGACAATCCACTTACGTATAGGTAATATCTATATGTATATACTGTATATGTAGATATAGGTTTATATATGCATGGTTAGGATATGTGTGTTTATTGTGTATTACATTATGTATATGCATGAATGCTGAAATAATGGTACAGGTTGAGTATCCCTTATCCAAAATGCTTGGGACCAGAGGTATTTTGGATATCGGATTTTTCCGTATTTTGGAATAATTGCATACCATAATGAGATATCATGGTGATAGGATCTAAGTCTAAGCACAGAATACATTTATGTTTTATATGCACCTTATACACACAGCCTGAGGTCATTTTAGCCAATATTTTTTATAACTTTGTGCATTAAACAAAGTGTGTCTACATTCACACAATTAATTTATGTTTCATATACAACTTATACACACAGCCTGAAGGTCATTTAATACAATATTTTTAATAACTGTGTGTATTAAACAAAGTTTGTGTACATTGAGCCATCAGAAAACAAAAGTTTCACTATTTCACTCTCACTCAAAAAAGTCCGTATTTCGGAATATTCCGTATTTCGGATATTTGGATATGGGATACTCAACCTGTATTCTTATCATGTGCTGGTCGCTCTGTTGATTAAGCTCTAGATTGTCCGTGACGAGTTGGTTTTCGATCCTCTCAAGGAGTCCGAATATTATTCTCTTCCTGTCGCGGAGAGAACATTATGGCAGTCAACTCCTGGTCGACGCAGAGCCCGGTTGCAAAGGATCATACATAGGAAGCTAAGTGATATTTTATTTCTATACTTTGACCTTATTTGCACTGTATGCACTTGAGGGAGTGTTGTATTCGGGTAGGCATCCGATAGAATTACCCTACACAGAGTGGGTAAGCTTGCCTATGTTGATTCTACATTATAACATTGCAGCAGGCTGCCACGTGACAGCAGGAGGTGTGACCAGGAAAATGCTGAGGATGTCTCCGGGAGATGCTGGAGGGAGGTATTCAGCTGCTGGGACAGGCCTCTGTTCAGTCAATCTTGGCGGATACCACTGGTAAGTCTAACTTCGTGAGTTAGCCTCCATCACAACGGTTGGTGACGCATTCTTTTGTGGGATGCAGTCGTTTTAATCGGTTCGATACCGTTCTTTTTTCCTTTTCTGTGCTGACAGTGGAAGGGGAAAAGGTAAGAGTTATGCAGCCTGGCTAGGTTCGCAGAAGTGAATGTCGTTTTCTGTTTCCACCACATCCACCCTGGTCGCTGAGTCTGTCGGGCTGGTCCCTACTTCGGTGGGCACTCGTCTACTAATTTTCAGTTGGTCCAGGAATAGACTAGGACCTGTGGGTTTTTTATAGAATCCAAAGGGGGACATTCTGAGTTACGGTTGTTTCCCCTTACTGTTTTTCTAATTGATCTTGCCGTTCCACTCTGGAAAGGGAGATTGTACGCGACACCATACAGAGGTGCGTCAGGATCAGGACATTGTCCGGTTGTCTCTGTATAAAGGTGCAAATCGTTGTTTCTCTCTGTCTGTTCTTCGACACAGGGATTGGCTGTTGTTTCCAACGACACAGATGTTGGAGGTGGCTTTCAGAGTAGATAATGACTGATTAAGGTTCGGTGTTTTCCTGTGGAAAGAGGTCTGAGGATCCAGAGTTGGATCAGCTTTGCTGGGACACTGATCAATGTGTTCCGTTACTAAGACAGTTGGGTGCGGCCTCAGAGGTTTTTTTTTTTTTTTGGTGACCAGGTCTACTGCCAGAGTGGCTTTCAAGGGGCCAGTTGGAATTGTGGTCCGGGTCTCACCTGCACATGCACCGGAATATAATCCTAAAGGCCAGGACATCACTCCTGTGGTGTCTGCTCGGTTCTCTCCTTCTAGAGGGATGAAGGTTCGGGATCCAGATTTAGATCCTGGTGTCCGTGCATACAGATCTCCGAGGCTGGGGAGCAGTCCTTGCAAGGGACGTATTTCCAGAGGATAAGGTTAAGTTGGAAAGCTTGTCTGCAATAAGCTTTCTTGATTTAAGAGCTATTTTCGACGACCGTATTCTTCGTGTTCGGCCCATGTTAGTTCTGCCGGACCACTTGTCAGCAGTGGCGTAAGTAAGCCGCTATGACGGAACAAGAAGCAGAGCGGCAATGGCAGAAGATGCACAGTTTTGCCGTGGGGCGGAAAGTCTGGTAAACACTATATTAGCAGTATTCGTTTCGGTGGTAAACGAAGGAGAAATAGATTTTCTCTGCTGACGCGATCTCCATCCGGGAGAAATTCAGTCATCATCGAGAAGGTTTCACAGACGTGACAACTTTTTGTGTAGGGTCGCAATTGGTCATGTTGGTGTCTCGCTTCAACGAGAGGCCTCAGGGATATTGTTTCAGGTCAAGGGACGCTCAGGCTATAGCAGTGGACACCCTCGTGACACCGTGGGTGTTTTTTAGTTGGGATATGTGGCGTCTCCTCTTTCATTTTTTCTGAAGGTAATAAACGAAAGAAGAACAAAGGTTCAGGCGATCTTCTCGGATCCGATCTAGCCAAGGAGGGTTTGCTATCCAGTTTTTCATGATTTGCTCATGGAAGATTCCTGCCCTCTTCCTTTACGTGAGGAACTGTTACAACTAGATCAGGGTGTGTATCAAGACTTACCGCGACTGCGTCTGACGGCGTGGCGGTTGGATGCCATATCCTAAGACGGAAGGATGTTCCCAGTGAAGTCATTTCCTCAATGTTTCAGGATAGGAAAGAAGTAACGGCAAAGCCTTACCGTCGTGGTTGGCATAAATCTGTGTCTTGGGGTGAATCCAGGATGGTTCCTACGGAAGACTTTCAGCTAGGTCATTCTTATCCGTACTTTACAAGCCGGTGTGGATGCAGGCCTACAGTTTGGCTCCATTTCGGTGCAGTATGGCCTTATTATTTTCTTTAAAAAATAAATAAATAATTAAATAATTAAATTTCTCTCTTGGAAAGTGGTCATGCTATTGGCTTTGGCGTCCGCAAGGCGGGTGTCGGAAGTGGTGGTTTTGTCTCACAGGAGCCTTGTTTGATCTTCCATGTGGATAGAGAGGAATTGTGAACTCGGATTGTAGTTCTGCCAAAGAGTGGTTTCTGGGTTTTGCAGAATTCAGTCTATTTTGATGCCGGTGGTTACTTAGGCATTAGCTGATTCAAAGTCTCTCGGTGTTACCGGGGATTTGAATATTTAGGTTGCAAATTTGGCTCAGTTTGGAGAAACAGAGGCTCTGTTTGTCCGGTATGCTCCCAGCATGCTTGGGACGACTGCAGTATGCAGTCTGTTACACGCTGAATCTGTGATACGATTTGGCATGTTTGTTCTATGGCTGGATTGCCGTTACCGAAGTCGGTGGAAGCCCATTCTAATGGAAAAATGGGCTCTTCTTGGGCGGATGCCCGAGGAGTCTCGGCGGTTCAACTTTGCCGAGCGGATTATTGGTCGGGATCAAACGCTTTTGCTATGCTCTACGAGTTTGATACCCTGATTTTTGGGGACCTTGTGTTTGCTCATTCGGTGCTGCAGAGTCGTCCGCACTCTCCCGCCCGTTTTGGAGCTTTGGTATAAACCCCATGGTCCTTTTGGAGTCCCCAGCATCCTCTAGGACGTATGAGAAAATAGGATTTTAGTACCTACCGGTAAATCCTTTTCTCTTAGTCCGTAGAGGATGCTGGGCGCCCGTCCCAGTGCGTACGGGGTCTGCAGTTATTGGTTTTGGTTACACCCTGGTGGTGTGTCTTCTCTGTCAGGCTGTTGCTACCGTTCTTCATGCCATGGCATGCGGTGTCTTTTTATTGGTTGTGTTAACACACAGGTTGTGTTATATATTCTCTCAGCATGTGGCTGTGTATTATTCATGCCGTTGGCTGGTATTCTATTGAATGCCACGTTCTGCGGTATGTTCGTGGTGTGAGCTGGTATGTCACTCACCGTGTTTATAACAATAAATTCTTTCCTCGAAATGTCCATCTCTCCTGGGCACAGTTTCTAACTGAGGTCTGGAGGAGGGGCATAGAGGGAGGAGCCAGTTCACACCCAGTTTAAGTCTTTATAGTGTGCCCAAGCTCCTGCGGATCCGTCTATACCCCATGGTCCTTTTGGAGTCCCCAGCATCCTCTACGGACTAAGAGAAAAGGATTTACCGGTAGGTACTAAAATCCTATTTTTTCTAGGAAGTTGGCGAGATGTGGGAAGTGACATTTTTTTTTTTTTTTAATAGATTCTTTATTTTCAATTTTTCAGTTAACAAAAGAAAAAACAGAGACACAAATAGTTTGGACATCTCAAATACAGGGCATTCAACCATGTGACCATTTGTCTCATATATAACAAATAACTAACAATTAGGTTTCCATGTAATTTCCAGAAACAAACATAAAAAAAATAACAATAATACTAAATCAAATAGTAAGAGGTGGGAGGGAAGGATGGGTAAGACAAGGGTTGGGGTACAGGTAAGTCAGTTTATAAGCTGGAGCATTTATCCGAGTGTGTGGTACTCAGGGGGGTTGTCACGAAGCGTGGTTAGTTGGGGTCAGTGCAGTATATTCTCGCGTGGTCTTAAATTTGATATTTCATATCCCACCACCCTGCATGCCAGTTTTATAATCTCGTGCCAGAACGGGGTTATGAGGGAGCAGTCCCACCAGATATGTATTAGTGTGCCCCTGTCTCCCCCACACACATTTCCAACACAGGGGCGATACAGACGGATAACATTTATGGAGTAAAGTGGGGCACCTATACCATCTCGTTAATAGCTTGTACTGAGTTTCACTGACCTCCAGGCTAGTGCAACACTGCGCCATTATAGTACATTGTTTCTTCCAGTCTATATGTATCCATCTATGGATAAGGTCAGAATCCCAAACTGTGCAGAAAGAGGGGGTATCAGGAAATGTACCATCCAGAACAATCTGGTAGACCTTAGAGATTACGTGTGTAGGAGCCGAAGTCTGTATGCATAGTTTCTCAAAAGGGGCAAGTTCCCTGTTGAGAGTCAGGTCCTTTCCCTGTGCTTGGACAAAATGGCGGAGTTGTAAATAGAACCAAAAGTCCTTGGGGGGTACACATTCTGAACCGCACAAATCTGAAAAAGATCTGATTGTGCCTCGACTATACATCTGATGTGCCCGTTCTAGTCCAAGACTTTTCCACCTGGCAGCTATCTCCCCCAACAGTCCTGGAGTAAATGTGAGGTTACCTAGGATGGGCATGAGGGGGGACTTACTGTTGAGAGGGCATATTTAGTCCTAATCGATTTCCAGATATCTAGGGTAGGGCCTACTGTGGGATGCACAATTTTCTCAATTTTGGGGAACCATGGAATGTATCTGAGGTTCTTTTGTGTTGTACAAGAATCGAGCATTACCCATTGTTTCCTATTCGATTCCGGGCGTGTCCAGTCTAGAATTCTATAAAGTATGGAGGCCTAGTAGTAGGCTGATATCAAGGGTAATTGTTGGCCCCCTTGCGATTTACTTCTAGAGAGGTAGTTGTGTTTGAATCTGGGTCTCCTTCCCCCCCAGACAAAGTGACTGATTGCCTTATGAGTTTCTAGTAGGAAACGATGGGGAAGTTTAAGGGGAATTGTCTGGAAGATATACAGCAGTCTGGGTAATACATTCATTTTAATTACATTCATACGGCCGAGCCATGAAAATCTCTGCGTGAGCCACTGTGTCATCTCGTGTTTAATCTTTCTCAATAAGCGTTCATGGTTGATGGTAGTTGTTCGCTGAAGGGAAGAGGGAATTAGTATTCCTAAATATTTAACATGTGATAGGTGCCACTCAAAGGGGAAGGAAGCTTTTAGTGCCGATGTGATTCCTGTTGAGAACGATATGTTTAGGGCTGTGGATGTGGTAAAATTGATTTTGAAATTGGAAAGCTTACTAAATTGGTCGAATTCTTTCATAAGGTTTGGGAGGGAGGTTGTCGGGTTTGTCAGGATTGCAAGCAGGTCATCTGGGCTAAGCGATGGTCAACATTTCTGACCTGTAGGCCCGAAATAGTTGGATTCTGCCTGATCGACCGTGCTAGAGCCTCCATTCCCAGAACAAACAGCAGGGGCGAGAGCAGACATCCCTGCCTGGTTCCGTTGGATATTGTTATTAGATCAGATAGGGTCCCATTAACCCTGACTTGTGCTGTTGGAGCCCGATAGAGTGCAAGTACTTTTTGAAGGAACGTGTCACCGAGACCCAGTTTCCTCAATATTGCCTCCATAAAGGCCCAGTCTACGTGGTCAAATGCTTTCTCGGCGTCAGCAGAGAGAAGCATCATTGGGGAATTATTAGCTTGAGCATGTGCTATTAAGTCAAATACCCTGATGGTGTTGTCTCTTGCTTCTCTACCCAGTAGCCGACCTGGTCAGGATGAACAATCTCCGGCAGGAGTGGGCTCAGACGGTTGGCCAGAAGTTTGGCGTAGAGCTTAACATCCACGTTTAATAATGAGATGGGTCTGTAGCTAGACGGGAGCGAGGGGTCTTTACCTTCCTTTGGTATCACCGTAATGTGGGCACCGAGAGATTGGCTAGAGAAAGGATTCTCCACTGAGACTGCATTGCAGGTTCGCAAAAGGAGTGGTACCAGTTTCTCTTTAAATGCCTTATAATAAGTTAATGGAAAACCATCTGTTCCCGGGCTCCTACCAGAGGGGGAGGTCCCCATGGCCGTAATGAGCTCTGATTCTGTTAAAGAGGCTTCTAGTGCCCGGGTCACCTCTAAGGGAAGATTAGGAAAAGAGACTGAGTGCAGGAATTTCTCTAGTTCCAGTTTATGAGTTGCGAGTTCTGCAGGTGAACGGTGTTTCGTAAGGTTACATAAGTCTGTATAATATTCGTGAAATATGGCAGCTATGTCTTTGTTCCTGGCATGGAGGCTCCCACTAGAGTCCCTCAACTTTGTTACAAATGTAAGGGATCTCTGTGCTCTGAGTGCCCGAGCCAGTAACCTCCCTGGCTTAATCCCCCATCTATAATATTTATGACGGCACCATCGGAATGCTCGGCAGGTACCATCATCAAGTAATTTATTTAATGAAGCACGCGCCTTTTGAAGTTCCACTAGTGTATCGTGTGTAAGAGAGGCTTTATGTGTCTGTTCCAATGTCTGTATTTTGGACAGCAGAGCTAATCGGCACTCGTTTTTTTTCTTTTAATATATGCACCCATCTGAGTGCATTTACCCCTTATAACACACTTATGGGCCTTCCAGATGGTTACCGGTGAACAGTCATCAGTAGTGTTCAGCAAAATATACTCATCTATAGCTCTTTCTAGTTGGGTGCGGCTGTCAGGGTCCTGGAGTAGCTGCTCGTCAAACCGCCACTGCCATATTGTCGGTGGCGAACTTCGTAAAGATAGTGTAAGCAAAATAGGGGAATGATCTGACCCCTTAATTTGGCCAATGGTAGCGTCCAACAACATATCCAAGTGTCTATGGCTCACGCAGAGAGAATATGAGTTGTGGGGGTTCGAGTAGAAGGTGAAGTCTCTGTCGGCTGGGTGAAGGAGACGCCATGAATCCACTAATTGAAAATCGTGTAAGATCAACCGAAAATGTCTAGCCTGCTTCTGCGAGGTCCTAGAAGTACCAGTTGAGGAATCAATCGCTGGCTCTAGTGTCCAATTAAATTCCTCCGCCACTATCAAGACACCCTCTATACAATCTTCGATGGATTCTAGACTCTGCCTAAAAAACTGTATCTGGTTTTGATTAGGGAAGTAAAGATTAACAAACGTAAATACCTGTTGGTCTATGGTGGCTTTAATCATCAACCCTCTACCGTCTCCTATCGCTTTTTCCATCATATCACTAATCCTAAGGTGTTTAGCGAATAAGATAGCTGTCCCTCTCGATTTTGCACCTGAATAGTCATTAAAAAAACCTACGGGGAAATGACGGAAGCGGAGACTTGGCGATGCCCCTTTCTTAAAATGTGTTTCTTTTAGAAACACCACTTCTGCTCTCTCTGTGTGTAATGTGTGCAATAAGCGCGATCTCTTCCTCGGATGTTTAATCCCTTGACATTATTAGATCATATTTTTAACTTCACCATTGTTGTATAATGTGAGTGACACCACTATATGGATATATCTCCTGTCCCAAGCTGGGCCCAAAGCTAATATTGTTGACAGTACCTGAATGGAAAAGGTGGAGGTGGGAAGGACAAGGAAAACACAGAAGGGAAACAAAAACAAGCAAACATAGGCCTGGACATGTGTAAGCATGCAATGTAAACAGAGTAATCGGATATTCCGACCTGTTACAGTCAGCAAGCAAGTAGCAACATAGCAAAAATATCAATGTTGTCAATATAAAACAAGAACACTCTGCATTTAGAGCCACGGGCATCTAAAAATGGCCCACAGTCACAAAAAGAGGGGAGTAGTGAGTGTAACATTCCTACGTAACACCTGAAAAACTTGGAAAAATAAAAAAGGACTATGGCCCTCATTCCGAGTTGTTCGCAGCGGATCATCGCATCGCAAACGGCAGAAAAAACACAAACTGCGCATGCGCAAAAGCGGAAATACGCATGCGCAAGCATAGCGATACGACACTTGTGCAGAATTACTACAAAGAAAACTGCTCGTAATACAGAAACGAAAACGGGGAGTGACGGAGGCGTGGCAGAGGCACGGCTTCGCAATCCTACGAAATGGGCGTGAAAGTGGGCGGCTAGTGTGGGAGTATGCATCCAGCAGTAGGCGTGTTTTTGGCAAAAATGCGTATCCTATGTTAAAAGTACATAACAAATGTTCGCTATCTTCACGCAGCAGAAGAGTGAGTCTGCAGCTACTCAGCATTTGCGAAGTACTGTTACAAGTGTGTGTCTGCTCTAATTAGCAATTGATTAGCAACTGAATTCACCTGTTGTGCATTTACTAGCAAAACACTGCTCTTACAAAATAATACAAGCAGCAATTATATGCCCACTTCATATTTGTATTGTTAGCACAAACAAATCTGACACACTCACAAATAATGCACTGTATTTTTTGTACCAATAAAAATTAACTGATGTTAAATGCATGTTTTAATTATTTGTTTTATAATCTCAAATGTGACTAAACTAACTTATAAACTACATCAGCTAAATCTTCTCAACATAGACATATTCCTTTGTACATACCAAATAACATGAGCACCATAATGCAGCCTACATTTAATGTGACTTAATATTTTTTTTTTTTTTAAATGAATATGTGTCCATATCTAATACTATGGCATGTTGCCCCTAGTAACCCAAGTTTTTTTTGTTTTATTTTTTTGTATATGTTAAATTAAGTTTTGTGCAAGGCATACAGATTAAAAATTACACTATGCAATGTTTGTCTTAATATTCTGATTGTTCCCTTGTTCCACAAATGTCAATATGCCATGTTCAAGTTTACAGGGCACAGTTTTCATGAGTGCATAACCTTTAATAAAACACACAAACAATTGTAAAGTAATTTTTTTTTACTTCAAATAAAGTTCAAAATCAACAACACAACATGGCTACAAATGAGCATCACATACAGAGATGGACATAGCAGCAAGCAGATGGCATTGGGCAAATGCACATAGCAGAACCCAGTACTATGGTAACCCCTTATTCTGCCAGAATTTGATATTTTCAATTAAGTAAGTGAACCCCCAGCCAGACTAAACTTTTAGGGGAACTGAGGTAGATTCCGGAACAAACACACAAACACAAACATACACAGCACGCTAGGAAGAGGAAGATGGGTCAGGTGTAGGCACAAATAACTCACAGGCTACAATTTAAAGAAAACCTTTCAATTTGAGGGAGTTCTACATTCTGGCCACACAAGCCAAAAACAAAAAACACATCGAGGCAACATGTAAAACATGGGTGCTGCCCATCTGGAGAGACATCACTTTCTCTTTTTTTCCCCCGCCTGATGATGTTCTTCTTGGCTTGGTCTGCGGAGCGGCCTTCGAGGGCCCTGCCCAGTGGGATGTTCTTCCTGGGCAGGGGGAGGGGAGGGAGCCGATGTGGCTGGCTCTCTGCCACTGTGGGCAAGGGAGACAGCGATGTCCTGGAGCCCTTGCCGAATGGAATTGGCAAGTTCATGGAAGGAGGAGGCGAGTTGACCTTGTCCCTGCCTGATCTCTGCCAGACCTTGGCAGAGTTGAGCTACACCTTGCTCCACACTGGTTCTGTGCTCAGTGAGCCGGACAGGTATCTGGCTTACCTCCCGGAGCATCCTGTCCTGAAAAGCATTCAGGCTCTCACCATACCTGGCTATTTCAATCAGGATTTCCGGGATAGCAGAGGGTTGGGTGGGGGGGGCCAGTTGGAATCTGGATGGGTGGGATTTGTGGTCCCACACTGCCAGACACACTAGGTCCCTCCACCTCAGCCTCAGCCACATAACCCTCCTGTGACTCTACCTGCTCACCCCCCTGTGCTGTGTTATGTGCAAAGCAAATAGAAGAATGAGTGGAAAAAGAGTAGATAAAAACAATATGAGACTTTTGTTTTTTTATAAAAAAACAAAACAAAAAACAAATATGTGTGTAAACTTACCTGGCAAGTCATGTGCATGGAGTATTTCAGGCAGGTCCGTGTCCATATAAGACACCCCAACCCCCTCCTCGTAGCTCACACAGTCCATCGCTATCTCCTCCAGATCTGTGTATTCCACAGTGGCAGCTGGTCCTCCCCCTGTTGCCCTCGAGGCATTCCACTCCGCAGACCTCTTGCCCTTCAGGCGGGATTTGAAGTCGGCCCAACTACATATGTGGTGAAAAACAGGAGCAAGGTAGTGTTAAATTTTGGAAACCTGCTTTAATATATAGTACACATGCTATGCATTTGGTTGCTATAGGCAACATCACATCTAAGTTACTTTTTAATAATACTTGGCAGAGAAAATGCATTGGCAATATACACTTACCGTCTTCGAACTTCCTGCGAGGTGCAGACTATTGAGCCGACTTCATTAATAGAATTAGTGATGTCCCTCCAAATTCTGTCTTTGGTTGCAGCACCCATGTTTTTGGGTCCTCGATGTATCTTTTGCATGGCCTGTGTGACCAAAATCCGTAACTCCCTCTTAGTGAAGGCGGGCTGTCTTTTCTTTTTTTTGGAAGTAGCCTGTGAGCTAACATCCTGACCTTCATCACCATCTTCCTCTTCACTAGCTGCTTGTGTAGTTTGTGTTGGAGCTGCTAGTCCAGAATCACCCTCAGTTTCCCCACTAGCTATGTCTGGCAGGGGATTCACTCCTAACTCCTGGGTAGCAGAAGGAGTTTGTATAGTACTGGGTCCTGGTATTTCTGAGTCAGCATTTGCAAAATCAAGCATCTGCCTCCGCAGTGCTAATCTTCTCTGTGTTAGTGCTGCCATCTGCTTCTGCACCTCGTCCATCTCTGCTGCTGTCTGCTCACGAGTAGCCATGTTGCTGGTAGCATGTGTGTATGCACGAGTGTTCAGGTATTTATAGCTGCTTGCGTTTTCCGGTGCGGAATTCCGTGCAGGTGTATATTTTGCTAATTGGTCCAGTAATTGCTGCACTGGCTATGTGAACGCCCTGCATGCACCTGTGTGTGGGTGTATGCGTAAAATTACTGAAGCATGGTGGACATTTCTGAGCACATTTCTGAGTGAGTTTAGAGAATATTTTATATTGTTTCAGTACAGTTTTATTTATATAATATTCTCCTTTCCATATATGTTGTGGAAGATTGTTGTATCCAATGGTTTTTAAAAAAAACAAAATGTTATTTTTTAAGATATATATGTGAAGACTAAACTGTTTCTTATGAGAAGCCATATCTGAATGTGTGTGTGTGTGTGTGTGTGTGTGTGTGTGTCCGCGGGTGCGAATCTCCGCCCATGAGAACTGTACAAACTGTCCTGCACATCAATGTACACATATCAATAAAGTTGATTACAGATGACACCATACATTTCCAACCAATCACATGCAACCAAAAACTATAAATATAAGCCCATATATGGAAAACGCCATTGCCATGATGCGCGCAGCAGCATTCACGCGCCGCGAGCTGCGCGTCCTAGTGGCAGTGATGGACCGCCGCGTAGGCCGCGCAGGGCCCTTTGTCCCAAACAGGGTAAAGCGCGAGGCCTACGCGGAGGTCCGCCGCTTATTGAGGACCAGCGTCCGCAGCCGGAGGTCCGTGATACAGCTCGAGAGGCGCTGGAGCGACCTCCGCAGGCGTACGCCGGACCTGTTGGCGGAGCTGCGACAACAAATCCGGACCCTACGTGGGCGCAGTAAGTAACATTTCAGTACATGACAGATTTTAAGCATAACCTTTGCATACTTTCACTAAGTGAGAGTGTGAAAATTAGCACACTTACAATAAACTTGTAGAATAAACATGAGTATGTGTGGGTAGGGCAAGCAGTACTGACTGTATATCAAGGTGCTTCTGCAAAAGTGAAAGTTGTTGTGCATAATTGCTACACAGGCTGACAACTGAACCCAATAACCTGCTCAGTGGGTTTTTATTTAAAATGTGGATGGTTTTGAGAACTGGTGATGTTTCCTATATCAAACAATCAGATTCTATATATTATCTGATAGAAGCAGCTTAATAAAGTTTATGTATAATATGATTGGTTGCTATGGGCAACATCACCAGTACAAACATTTTACAAACTTAGTAATGTTACCCCTGTCTCTTTAACATGGGACAGAACAGAGTAATAGGAATATGCTGATGTTATAAATGTATATGCTAAAACCTAAATATTACATATGTCATTCTAGGGCGAGCACAACGGCAAAGTGCTGCTGCTGGTGCTGGGAGGCCACACCAGGCCACTTCTCAAGCCCCATCCCCTTCTGTCTCTCCCTCCCCATCTCCAGCCCACTCCCCCTCTCCAGCCCACACCCCCTCTCCAGCCCACTCCCCCTCTCCAGCCCACACCCCCTCTCTAGCCCACACCCCCTCCCCAGCCCAATCCCCCTCTCCAGCCCACTCCCCCTCTCCAGCCCACTCCCCCTCTCCAGCCCACACCCCCTCTCCAGCCCACACCCCCTCTCCAGCCCACACCCCCTCTCCAGCCCACTCCCCCTCTCCAGCCACCACCCCCTCTCCAGCCACCACCCCCTCTCCAGCCACCTCACCCTCTCTTTCCCAAACCCCCTCTCCAGCCCAATCCCACTCTCTTTCCCAATCCCCCTCTCCAGCCCACACCCCCTCTCCATCCCAATCCCACTCTCTTTCCCAATTCCCCTCTCTGCCCCCCTCCCCCTCTGTGTCCCAAAAAAAACACTCCACCACCCTCACCCTATCATTCCCAAACCCCCTCTGTAAGGACCTCCCCCTTCCATCCACTCACAGAATTAGACCCTCCTTCCCCCATACTGCCTCCTTCCCCCATCCTGCACCCATCCCCCATCCAGCCAACCTCACCCATCCAGCCTCCATCCCCCAGCCAGACACCTTCGCCCCCAACAGAATGGGCAGCAGAGGCCCCGGAGCAACTTGAGGGAGGTGGCCAAGTGGCAGAGGAGAGTAAGTTCACACACATTCCTTATTTTTTAAAGTTAAAAAAAAACAAAACATTCAAATAAATGCAGTGTTGTACTGTGGGCAATCTTTTGTCAAGGTTAAATGCTTGTCTTCTTCATCATGGTATGGATGATGCCTTTACATTTGTGTGCGGAACATTATATGTACAGTGTCTACATCTGGTTGACAATCACTATGTCGACAGGTTTGGCTGCACAACAGGGTTTGTATGTGATACATTATATGCAAAACATTTAGACCTGAGTGGTACTTTTTGTGTGGTTTTACTTTACAATTGTGCTTGGGTATTGCAATATTTTCTCAAAAAAGTCGCAGGAGTCACTTTGTTAGGCAGGCTAAGGACACAGTGATTTGTGTTGTGAAAGTTACACTCCTACTATTTAGGATTTATACATTTATAAAGCTGTTTGACCTTATGGTGTAAGGCAGGCTTTCATGGAGTGTGGGCATGCTACGATATGTGGTCCTTCTGAAGATGTTGATATGCAGTGTGATGATGCAGGGCCAACCCCAAAAAAGATAAGTTGGCTTCACTCCAGATATGATGGAATGCCAACATGGTGTTACATTTACTAAGATGGTAGTTCTCTTTAAGATGGGATGTTGCCCATAGCAACCAATAAGATTATACTTGTAATTTTTAAAACCCCTTCTACAAGATAATATGTTGAATTTGTTTGGTTGCTATGGTCAACGTCCCATCTTAAATAGAACTCCCATAGTAGTAAATGTACCCCATGGTGTGGTACACTTTTTCAAATTTAAAAAAAAAAATACATTGCTGAGCAGGCTTGTGTGTTGTTCTGCTACTGATTTATCCTTAAAACAGCCATGATATAGTCACTTTGCCATTAAAGCAGGCCTGTCCAAACTGCGGCCCTCCAGCTGCTGAGAAACTACACATCCCAGCATGCCCTGACACAGCTTTTGCATTCTCTGACCCCAAAACTGTGTCAAGGCATGCTGGTATATGTAGTTTCACAACAGCTGGAGGGCCTCAGTTTGGACATTCCTGCATTAAAGTGTGCTTTGTGCCTTGCTTGTATAATAGGTAATGTGAGTAAGTTAGTAATGTTTATGTTGCCTCTAAATTTCAACACCTGCATGGCTTAATGAGGTGTATTGACCAGCTACAAAAATTTTCATGATTTTTTTTGTGTTAAAATTTTATTTTTCTGTTTTTAAATATAAAAATAAATAAAATAAAACCAAGTTATTTCAAGTTAACCGGGTGTTGTGTTTATTAATGCAATAAAGGATCAGCAGATTGGCTAGCAGAAATTGATTACCTTAAACATTTCACGTAAGATTTTAAAATAATACAAAAATACAGTTAGGAGGTTATTGTCTAAATAAACATGTAAACACCTTCATTCACAAACTAAACCTCAAACCAAAAAAAAATAAAAAAAATAGACCAGGCACATTTAAAACATCTATATTTATAATTTAAACATTTAAATGATGATGGCCAATTATGCCTACAAAGTGTTCTTCAGGTATTTTTAAAAGACTTAATTGGTCATGAACATTATCATTCATTACACTAATTGGATTCGTAATTGAGGAGGGATTGTGGACTTTGGGGGTCATTCCGAGTTGTTCGCTCGTTATTTTTTTCTCGCAACGGAGCGATTAGTCGCTAATGCGCATGCGCAATGTCCGCAGTGCGACTGCGCCAAGTAAATTTGCTATGCAGTTAGGTATTTTACTCACGGCATTACAAGGTTTTTTCTTCGTTCTGGTGATCGTAATGTGATTGACAGGAAGTGGGTATTTCTGGGCGGAAACTGGCCGTTTTATGGGAGTGTGTGTAAAAACGCTACCGTTTCTGGGAAAAACGCGGGAGTAGCTGGAGAAACGGAGGAGTGTCTGGGCGAACGCTGGGTGTGTTTGTGACGTCAAACCAGGAACGACAAGCACTGAACTGATCGCACTGGCAGAGTAAGTCTCGAGCTATGAGAAAAATGGATTACCAAGTAATGCCTTTGGCGCTAATAGTGAGCTGTTTCTCTTCAAGCTGCTACTACAACGGGGTTAGTTAGGCCCCACAACTACAATAACATGACAAATAAAGAAATAGCGCTAGGAAACTGGATATTGAATCTAACACAAATTTAATATAGTGATTAAAATGATACTGTTGCAACAGATGATTACAATACAGTGTAAAAGATTGGATTCGGGCATATCATAGCACTGCAGAGATTAAAAAGTTCCATATATTCTATATGGTTAAAACATTGGTAGCTGATACTCAAATAGGCCAATTCATCCCCAAGGATTCTGCCACAGTCCAGGAATAATTTGCAAGCGAATGGAAAGAAACCAACTGCTGTTGGAGGTGACCTTACGTGGCTTGGTTCAAGATGCTACTTGATCCGATTAGTTGCTCAGGTCCAATGGTGTAAATGTCCAATTCGCAGAAGATGAAGGTTCCTTTATCTGACTTCTAGGCTCTTTATGGGGAGAAGAGGAGACAGAGTCCAGCTGGCCCACTCGAGCTACTCAGAAACTGCACAGAGAAGTCTTTTCGCAATATTGCGAATCTTTCGTTCGCAATTTTGATAAGCTAAGATTCACTCCCAGTAGGCGGCGACTTAGCGTGTGCAAAGCTGCTAAAAGCAGCTTGCGAGCGAACAACTCGGAATGACCCCATTTAAACTGAAAGGTGTGATTTCACTTAATAGAAGAAAAAACCCATTGTTGTGCGTTTTTCCGCAAAAGTGAGCACTTTTAAGAGGAATGTGTAAATCTACGAAAACTTAGGTTTTTTACGTTGAGGTTTGTGTTAATGCGATGCTTTCGCATTGCTGCGATGTCATTTGGCGTCCGCCCACTTTGTGTAATACTGCGGACGAATTAGCAAAAATACGTTGGGGGCGGATATTCGCAATTTTGCAACATGTTCGCAATTTTGCTCATACCTTGTGCGAACGAAAAAAATAGCGAACAACTCGGAATGAGGGCCTATATTCGAACAGCCATCTCAACAGGCAAAAAAAAAAAAAGGTACGATGGCAACTAGAATAACAGAACTAGAATAATAGAACTGGTTTACAATAGCCTTCAGTATGGCCTCCAGATTCAGACGTGGTAATCAAACCATTTAGAGAGGGAAAAAAAGAAGGTAAAAACATATTAGAAAACAGGTGGCACTCCACATAGCACATATGAGTATGAGTGTAAAGTCAAAGGAGAAATGAGACAAGTCAAGTATCCTCACGTGACACCCCAGTCTGGTTGGTTCTGGAACGTCTTCGGGAGCGACCCGCTTTCTTCCAGACCTCTCTCTGTGATTGGGCTGAGGAGGGGGGTGTAAGGGGGTCCAGCCAATTAGGTAGACTAAGCACCGGTAGGCCAAGAGTCCTACAGAATTGAGGAACATCTTCATATTCCTGTAAGATGAGGCGGGTACCTTCATGTATCACCTGGATATTTAGTGGGAAGCCCCATCGAAATTTAATCTCCCGTTTCCGGAGAACATCTGTGAGAGGTTTCAGAAGGCGTCTCTGTTGTAAAGTGTGCCATGATAGGTCTTGGAAAACCTGAACCTGGTGGCCCCTGAAGTCAATGTTTGACACCTGTCTAGATCTTCGTAGTATTTCTTCTTTTTCATAACCGACAAATGACGTTGCGAGGCCTCTTAGAGGGGGTCCCCTCGGGCGAAGAGCTTGATTTGCCCTGTCGAATAGAATTTTTGAGTCTGTGAGGCACCCAGTATCTCATTAAATATCTTCGTTAAGGCAGCTATGATGTCTTGGGGTAGAACGTCTTCAGGGATACCCTTAACTCGGAGATTGTTTTTCGACGACCCCTATCATCCATATCCGTAAGTCTGCGTGTAGCATCTGTAAGTGAGCAGGAGTGACGCGATATCAGGTCATTCAGATCAGCGATTTTGGATTCCATATCGTCTGTACGTACCTCCAGTGTCTCTACTCTTTCTCCCACCTGGTTAAATCAGCTTGCACAGCCGAAATTCTGGACTGAATAGAGTCTTGAATTTGTTTCTCCATTGACTGCAAATCCTGCTGAAAATCTTGGCGAGTCGGGAGAGCATGCACTTGTGCCAGTATGGCGGCCATGTTGGTGGCATCAGCTCCGGATGTCGTCATTGGAGCGGGTTGATGTTGCTCCTTGGCAACGTCACCGGCCGTCTGGGCAACTGCTGCCAAAGGGGTCACTGGTATAGGTGAATTATGATCACCGACAGGAGTTTTGAATAAAGAGTGAAATGCTGAGATTCGTGAGGGTTTGGGTAAGGGTCTGTTATGTTTCCTTGAGGTACATCGCTTTGTCATGTGTCGGATCAATCAGGAATGGTATCAGGTATGCATTTATGATATGGGAGAAATGGCTGAACATAGTCAAGGCAGGGTCACACTGCACATTCCCCTCTACGTGGCATGGCTAAATGACATTCATTGTGGAAGCAATGTCATAGAACGGAGGTGACGCAGCCGCGTCTGAGAACAAAACATCTAGTATTCAGGGTATCCAGTAGGGTGGCCAGTGATCCGCTATGTGAGGGGGGTCAGGAGCCACAGAAATCACAGTTCTGGTAGGATCTCAATCAATGAAGGTTGTGATCATGCATTTCTCTCAGTGGGCCACAAGAGGGAGAGCCAGGCTCATCCATTCCCCTCCAGCTATCTGTTATAGATTTTACAGAGTAGTATGAAAACAGGGAGAATAGATGTAATGTAGAAATGGTGCAGGTGAGGATAATCTGCATGTATAGCAAAGAGAGTCTATACACTTTTTAGCAGGAGTGTACAACAGTGCACTATAGTTCCTTTACGTGAGGTCACTCAATGTGGTATAGAGGATGCAGCCTCTGTATATAGTGGGAGGAAGTCACTCTCCTACGTGGCAGCAGCTGAGAAAATGTACTGAGAGGCAACAGGAGTTGTGGGGACAGCACACAGAAGCCACAGACCGCACTTGGCTCCAAGCAGGTGTAGCAAGGGCCAGTGTACTCGTGCGGTCACTGGCCCTGCTACTAACATGCGCCTCCCTCCTCGTCTGGGACGGCCCGGCGCCGTCCCATGGGGCCGGAGGTAGCGCGGGCTTCGGGCGGTGCTGGGGACCGGACCTGGTCCGGTCTCCCCCTGCCCGGCTAGTTGCAGAGTTCGGCAGCCGCCGCTCCACGTGGGTGATGGCGGCGGGCCTGCCTCCTCCGGGACGCAGACCCCACCAGTCACATTGCGGATTTTCAAATTTGGCGCCAGCCGTGAGCCAATCACGGCTCGCGAGCTGGTGACCAATCGGGAATGGCGGCGGCGAGCCAATCCCGGCTCGCCGCGTCATAGCCCCCCCCTGGCTTGTATTAGCCAGCGCCGGGCGCGTGCAGTGGAGTCGGCGACGGAGAAGGAGCGGAGAAGAGCTCCTGAAGAGTGAAGAAAGAAGACGGCGCCGGAAGTCCCGGAGGGCGGCGGTAGTTGCAAAAGAGCTGAGACGCGCCGCCGCCCGCCGGGTGAAGTACAAGGAGCCGACCCCCGTCGGTGAAGACCTCGGAAGCCCTGGGACAGCGGTGTGCAACGCGAAAGAGCTTGCACAGGCCACCGCTGCCCAGGTGAAGTCTCCAGGAAGCCCGGAGGTGGTGGGAGCCATCCCACCTCCGGCGAAGTCAACGCGGTGGGCGTGGCCGGACTAGGCTTGGTCCAGCCGTGGCCCTTTGGACGGGTAAGTACAGGCGGTGTCGCCCCCCCCCCCTTCCCCTAGACCACCAGGGATTCGGGCACCAGGCCCGGGGGGCATGCAGGCACTAGGCCTGAGGTGCATTAGGCGGGCGCTAGGCCCAGGGGACCGAAGGGGGCATTAGGCCCACTAGCCGGAAACACCTTAGGCGGGCACTAGGCCCGTGGGGCAAAAACAGGCACCAGGTCTGAGCAGCAAAGGGTGTTAGGACCCCATTATCCCCCCACAGTTAGGCAGACATAGGCAAGGGGCATCCAGGGCAAGGAGCCCAACGCTATGGTGGGTACAGTAAGTCGGCGTTAGGCCGCAGGTTGCTGAAGTCGGCGTTAGGCCGCAGGTTGCTGAAGTCGGCGTTAGGCCGCAGGTTGCTGAAGTCGGCGATAGGCCGCAGGTTGCTGAAGTCGGCGATAGGCCGCAGGTTGCGGAAGTAGGCGTTACGCCGCAGGTTGCTGAAGTCGGTGCTACGCCGCAGGTTGCTGAAGTTGGCGCTACGCCGCATGTGTGATAAGTTCTCAGGTTTCCCCACAGCCAGGCCCCCATGAAAGGTAGGCTGTCGGAAGTACGCGTTGGTGAGTACCACAAGGTTGAAACAGTATTACGGTGTTGTGCTATAACCTCTGTATAAGTGTCTCTCCGTCATAAAGCGTAAGCAGCGCCACGTCCCGTGGGCTGTGTTGTGTGTTCTCTTACAGGAGCAAAGAAGAAGAAGGGCCAGTCGTCCGGCGGAAGCCGAGTATATAGCTGGTGAGCATAAAGGTGTTTCGTGTGTGTTCGTGGTGTATGTTGCCCCTCCCCCACCTCTCCTTTGGGCATTTTCATTCAGGGTCGCCCCTGGTGCTTCGCACCACTACGGGGGCACCCAGTCTGAGGCCACAAGTGCCAATGATAGCAATGGGCATTAAAAGTCCATTGAAAATACATGGGAAAGCGGCACTATTAGAGGTGCCGCTTTCATACAGGGACGTGCTTTTAACCCATGAAAGCACGCCCCTGTCAGTGCGGCCACAGTGATTGGCCAGCGGATCCGTCACTGGATCCGCTGTCAATCACTGTGTGGGCGCGGAGGAGGTGTGGGCGTCGGCGGAGGTGCTGGCGGCAAAGGTGCGGGAGGCGGCGGAGGTGCGGGCGGCGGCGGAGGTGCCGGCGGCGGTGCAGAGTTTGGCAGCGGAGCGATACCAATTTAAAAAATGGCGCCTCAGCGTCATTTTTTAAATTCAATATGGCCGCGCGAGCCAATCAAGGCTCGCTGCGTCATCACCCCCCCCCCCCCCCCCCCCTCCGGCTGACTCAGTCCGACGGCGGAGGAGGAGCAGAGAAGAGCTCCTGAAGGCAGAAGACGCCGGAAGTCCTGGATGGGCGGCGGCTATGCAAAAGAGCTTAGCAGCCACCACCTCCCAGGTGAAGACGCTGGTGGAAGACACTGGGGAGACACTCCCAGGTGAAGACGCCGAAAGCCCTGGGGAGGCGGCGGCCTTGCAAAAGAGCTTAAAGGCCGCCGCCACCAGGTGAAGACCCTGACTAATAAACTTTTTTTTAAAGATAGTGTGGTGTTTTTATTTTAATATTTTCTTTACAGGTGGACTACAGGTGCCAGCGGGCCATTTATGTCCAGGCATGCTGGCACTTGTGGTTTTCCAAGTGCCAGCATGCTGGGGCAGGCTTGCTGGGACCTGTAGGCCACCTGTAAAGAACAATATTAACAATGAACCCCGCACCGACCGCCACCAGGGGTGCAGGGCATAGCACTGGGCTATCAGTCCAGTGCTGGTTATTGCTCAGGAGGGAGACCCCATTTTTATTTTTTGGGGTCCCCACTTCCGAGGAATTCCAGCCCTGGGCTGACTAGTTTGGGGTGGGTGGGCAGATTAATGCTATGGCAGGGGGACCCCATACCGAGTGTCTCCCCTGCTATGGCATTATCCCCCCTGGCTGGTTCTGCCTGGTGCTGGTTTTACCAATGTATGGGGGGGGGGGGGGGGGCTACACTCCCCCCCCCCCACTCTATGGGAGGGAGTGGGGGGTGATGGTTAGCTGCTTGTGCCTCCCCAGCCACTGACCGCACCGCACGCCAATGCTCACTATCTTTCCCATCATGTTTGATGCTTTATTATAGAAGCATAGTCTGCAACAGGTTATGGGCCCAGACATAGAGAGAAAATGTATCTAATGAATAACAAAGATGCGGTATTGGCCAAATTACAGGACTATGTAATAATAATAAGTAACAAGTTTCAGCATAATATACTCAAATTTCGAAGTGACAACGGAAGTGAATTTACAGGGCCTAAAATATCGAACTTTTTAACACAACACAGTATAGAACATTGGTGGTCATTCCGATTTGTTCGTTCGCTAGCTGCTTTTAGCAGCATTGCAAACGCTAGGCCGCCGCCCTCTGGGAGTGTATCTTAGCTTAGCAGAATAGCGAACGAAAGGTTAGCAGAACTGCTACTAAATAATTCCTTGCAGTTTCTGAGTAGCTCCAGACCTACTCCTAGATTGCAATCACCTCAGTCCGTTTAGTTCCTGGTTTGACATCACAAACACGCCCTGCGTTTGGCCAGCCACTCCCCCGTTTCTCCAGCCACTCCTGCGTTTTTACCTGGCACGCCTGCGTTTTTTAGCACACTCCCTAAAAACGACCAGTTTCCGCCCAGAAACACCCACTTCCTGTCAATCACACTACGATCACTCGAGCGATGAAAAAACGTCGCTCGAGCTTGTGCAAATCTCCAAAGTTTTGTGTTAAATTACTGAACGCATGCGCACTTCGTACCATACACATGCGCATTTTCCACCTAATCGCTCCGTTGCGAAAAACGGCAACGAGCGAACATCTCGGAATGACCACCTTTAGCATAAATGAGAGACGTCTATTAAATACCATCTTATAGGACCAGGGCTTAAAGTGGTTCTGGTGAAGTGGCGGAACTCATCTCCCCGTCACTCCATCCCATATCCACCCTCACATTAGGCGAAGCTACTCTGAGATGGTGCCTTGCTACTGCCAAAGGCGCAACTAGGGGCCTAATTCAGACCTGATTGCTGTGCTGCAATTTTGCAGAGTGCTGCGATCATATAGTCACCGCCCATAGAGAGTGAAAACCCGCCCCGTGCAAGTGTGCGAATGCATACATATGCTGTGCGAAAACTTTGTCAGACGGCGGACATCTGTAAATCCATCTGCATCTCACTCACCATCTAATGTTTTTTTCTAGTTTGTGCAGTCTGTGCATAGCCCAGGACTTACTCCTACAGTGCGATACAAACAGACTGATTGGGGCTGAAGCTGACGTCCCACACCTGCCCTGAAAACGCTTGGGAACGCCTGCGTTTTTCCTGACACTCCCAGAAAACGGTCAGTTACCACCCCCAAACGACAGCTTCCTGTCAATCAGCCTGCATTCGCCTAGTAATCAAAAAGGATGCAGGATTTTTTTTGCAGTTTGACCTTGCGTCTGCGCATAACGATCTGTACACACGTGTAGTAATTCAATCATCCGCTGTGTGATTTTGCACAACAGCAATCAGGTCTGAATTAAGCCCTAGGTCTGATGATGCCGAGAACAGATAATGAAATGTTGCACCCTTTAAACCAGTACTTTGAAATACTGGCTTTAGGGCCTAATTCAAAATGAGTTGTAGATTTGCAAGAAATCACAAAACTACAACTCATTTCAGGGGGCCGCACAGCACAGGGCAAGGCCGCCCCGCGTGCCTGGGCCTCCCCCTATTGAAATACAAGTGCATCGCTATATAGTGATGCGCTCACATCTTAAGGGTTGCCCCCTGCCTATGCAGCCTAGCTGTGAAGGCAGTCGCCGGCAGCCATGTTTTGGGTCGCAGCAGCTGCATGTGACATCACGCAGCTGCTGCGATCTGCCCCATAAATAGTCCGGGACTTAGACTGGAGTCGCCTGTGATCGCAGTTTAAGTCCTTGCGCATGCACGCAGTGGTGTGCGCACATGTGCAGAAGTGCCAAAATCACAGAATAGCGATGTCAGACCTTCTACGATCAGTGCTGTATTAGGTCCTTAGAGCTGTAATTCTACTGAAACACACTTAGGGATGCTCAAGAGCAAGTTAAAACCTCAATACTGTATGTCTGGAATGAATACATATGTTCACACACACACACACACACACACACACACACACACACACACACACACACACACACACACACACACACACACACACACACACTGTTGTGTATAGTAACATGTTAAGTAATGGGTGGAGAACCTGAGGGCCACTTAGGTCCCCAGAAGCTTTAGGAATAATGAGAGTGTAAAATGCATTTTAGATGCTTTTTTAACACTCCTGCCAACCAACTAAGACTACAATGTTAGGTCACTTAAAAAAACAAATGTTTTGCCATCAGTGTCATCAGTGTCACTCTTAGTTATTTCTCTGATACCTCTCTGGTTTTTTTTATGAGGTTCTCCTCAAACAAGTTTTGTCACTTGAGTGCCTCAATGAGCCTCCCTTGGTAGACTGTGTCTTGAGCCAATATTCAAAAAGGAGATTGGTATGCCAATAGGAGATCATGCATAGGAATAGTATGTCCTCTTTCAACTACGGAGGTTCAACTTGATAATACATAATCATACAAGTTTTGGGGCAGGGCAAAAATGTGATCTCCTATCAAACATCCTGGGGAGATGCCATCCTTCAAAGTTTATCTAGCGCCACCACTCTGCTTCTGTACAGTGCCATCTCTTGTGAATTTATAATGCCATCCCCTTGCACCCTCACAGTGCCATTTCCCCTGCGTTTCTCCAGCAACACCCCCTGCGTTTCTCCAACACCATTCCCCCTGTGTCTCTCCAGCACCAGCCACCTATGTCTCTCCAGCTCAGCCTCCTGCATCTCTTCAGCTTATGCCCTTTGTTTCTCTTCAGTGCCCCTCACCCTAGATAAGGCACTCATTGTGCAGGACTATGGCAGTGGTGGAATTACAGTAAAGTAGTTTAACCCACCATTACAGATGACTGTTGTTGCTTTATTCATATTATGGTTATCCTTTGTATTTTAGCAATATGTATGTTACTTTGTTTAATTGTTGCGAACATGCCCTACAACTAAAAGTTAATAACAATAATAATAATAATAATAATAATAATAATGCAATTTAGGATAATGATATCAATGGGGACATCATTTAATGTAATATCAAAGGGGCACTATTTATTATAATAATATCAATGGGTACACTGTCTGTTATAATAATATAAATGAAACACTATTCATTATATTACCCAAACTGGGTGCTGCAGGGAACTTGCAGGGGTGCTACGGGTTGGTGCTGGTGACTGCCAATCATAACATATATGTTTTCCTGTTTTGATTATGTGCATATGTACTCTGTAATTGGGCGCTGCGGAACCCTTGTGGCGCCATATAAATAAAGAATAATAATAATAATAATAATAATAATAATAATAATAATAATAATATGTGGACAAACAGATGGCCTAGTTCAGACCTCATCGCTCTTCTACATTTTTGCAGAGGTCTGCGATCAGATAGCCGCCGCCCCTATAGAGTGAAAACCCACCCTGTGCAAGTGTGCACAACAGCTATCAGGTCTGAATTAGGCCCAGAAACACAACCCTATACACACCACCACATAACTGACCCTAAGGATGACAAGCAAGGACAATTTACTTAATTTAATACCTGTTGATACATTTGTCAATTATACCGCTTTCAGATCGCAAATGCCGGATCCTACCCGGTAAGAGAAATGTGTCCTTACCGGGTGGGATCCGGCATTTGCTCTGCTATGGTGGCTTTCCGACCCGACAATATACCGGGTCGGTTGCCATAGCAGCAGGGGGGGGGGCGCAGCAGCAGCAGGGGCGGGGGTGGAGGCGGTGCTGGGAGATGAGCTAATCTCCTGCGCCGCCTCTCCCTATGCTGTGAATGGGAACCGTGTTGCATCGACACGGCTCCCATTCACACTGCACCTGACCCGGTATTCAACCCGGGTATAATCCTTCTTTTATACCGGGTTGAATTACAGGGTCAGGCGACCCGCTAATTCGGCGCAAGTGCTTTCACATCGCACACTGACCCGTTTCGACACGGCAATATGCCGTGTCGATACCGGGTTATTTGTGCGATGTGAAAGGGGTATAAGAAACATTTGGCCTATGCGTGCCATGAAATGCTGATACACTAGTGTTCCATGCTTCAATAAACTTGAGAATCACTGCATTATCATAATATCAACATGGACACTATTCATTTCAGCTTAGGCATTATAACGTGACAATAGTATCAATGTGATATTTGTTTTCCAGGCATACCAGGAAGGACAAAATACTACTCAGCATTGGACTGGGGAAGGTGGATCAAACCTTTGAGAGAGATAAAATCAGCTTCTGTCATTCCATTGACTGTGTTGGATAAATTACAGTTAGAAGCTGATACTGTAGGTTGTTTTGGGCAACTTCTCCACTCTAAATAGACCTCTCGGAGAAAAAAATAGCATTTATGCTTTTTTCACATACATTGCTACCCTCCTTCGATTCTTCCCACTCTGTCCTTCCTAAATAAATTGTATATTGGTATAGCTATGTCCCAGTCATGATTCTCATTGCACCACGACTCTGCATTGCCACAATATATAGGTCATCCTTTGTCTGTATGGCAATTTGAATTTTATCTCCTAGCATTTGCACACATAGCTTTAAGAATTTTGTTTGTATTATTAGTAGTTATGTCCAGTCAGGTCAAAAAAATGTCAAGTCTAACGTTGAAATTACTTGTTTGGTGATGTTGTTCAGTGTTTGTTATTTTTTTTTTTTACTGTTCAGAAATCACACTTAGGTGGTCATTCCGAGTTGATCGCTAGCTACAGGTGTTCGCAGCGCAGCGATCAGGCTAAAAAATGGCTGTTCTGTGCATGTGTATGTGGCGCAATGTGCACGCGCGTCATACGATCACAATGAATGATGTAGTTTTGCACAGGGTCTAGCGAAGCATTTCAGTTGCACTGGTGGCCGCAGTGTGATTGACATGAAGTGGGCGTTTCTGGGTGTCAACTGACCGTTTTCAGGGAGTGTTTGTAAAAATGCATGCGTGCCAGGAAAAACGCAGGCGTGGCTGGGCGAAACAGGAACTGAATAGTCTGAAGTGATCGCAAGCGCTGAGTAGGTTTTGAGTTACTCTGAAACTGCACAAAAAAACTTTGTAGCCGCTCTGCGATCCATTCGTTCGCACTTCTGCTAAGCTAAAATACACTCCCAGTGGGCGGCGGCATAGCTTTTGCACGGCTGCTAAAAACTGCCAGCGAGCGATCAACTCGGAATGACCACCTTTGTCCATTTTACCATGGCCAGCATATGGATGTATGTCAAGTGCACACCACTGTGGGAGGGGGATAGGGGTGGGATCAGGGAGGGGTTGCGGCCGAGGGCATGCAGGGGGGAGTGGAGGTAGGGAGAGTGTGGGATGCACAATATGAGATGCATGATATGATTAACAAAAAGTATTCAGGCAGAGGCAAGTAATTAATATTTGCTGTATGAAGATGTGACTCCAACATCAGGTTCACCATGAAGACACATCAGGGCCATAACTAGGTATGTACCAGTGGTGCCTTGCACACCGCGCAACTGCACTGTGAGTGCATCATCTGGCAGCACCACCCGTGTGGCTGCTGCCCACTCTCTCTCACTGCCTCCTGCCGCTGCAGCGCTCCCCTGCACACAGGGGGGTTTCGGATAATTTTTTTAAGTAAAGAAGATGGAGTCGCTATTTAAGCCCCACCCCTCCTGAATTTGGTTCTGCCCCTTCAAAAACCTGTGAATCAAAGGTTGTCCACTTGTGCTGTGTGTCCTGGCATTTGGCAGCTGCTGTAACCTCTGATTGCATCAGTCCCTCCACTTGCTGCTGCATCCTATTACTACAGCCCATTGCCTGGTCCTCTTCCTGGAGGCACTTGTAAGTGATAATATTCCAAAAATAGTTATATCTGCCGTGATGTGTAAAAGGGGACTCTACCTGGAGTATTGTGTAAAAGGGGACTCTACCTGCCGTAGTAAAATAGGACTCTGCTTGGAGTGTTGTGTACAAGGGGATTCTGCCTGCCGTACTCTATAAAAGGGAACTCTATCTGTGTACTGTGTAAAATGGTGCTATGCCTGCTGTAAAGTGTAAAAGGGGACTCTACCTGGAGTATTGTGTAAAAGGGGACTCTACCTGCCTCAGTGTGTAAAAGGGGACTCTACCTGCCATACTCTGTAAAATGGGACTCTACCTGCTGTATTGTGTAAAAGGGGACTCTACCTGCCGTAAAGTGTAAAAGGGGATTCTACCTAGAGTTTTTTTGTAAAATGGGACTCTACCTGCCGTAATGTGTAAAAGGGGACTCTACCTGCTGTAATGTGTAAAAGGAGACTCTACCTGCAGTGTTGTGTAAAATGGGACTCTACCTTCTGTAATGTGTAAAAGGGGACTCTCACTGCTGTAATGTGTAAAAGGGAGCTCTGCCTGCTGTAATGTGTAAAAGGGAGCTCTGCTTACCGTAATGTGTAAAAGGGGACTCTACCTGCCATCATTTGTAAAAAAGAGCTCTGCCTGCCGTAATGTGTGGAGGTCTCCCTATCGTAATGTGTAAAAGGGGACTCTACCTGCCGTACTGTGTAAAATAAGACTCTAACTGCTGTAATGTGTAAAAGGGAACTCTACCTGCCGTACTGTGAAAAATGGGACTCTATCTGCTGTAATGTGTAAAAGGGGACTCTACCTGCCGTAATGTGTAAAAGGGGACTTTACCTGCTGTAATTTGTAAAAGAGAGCTCTGCCTGCCGTAATGTGTAAAAGGGGACTCTACCTGTCGTAATGTGTTAAAGGGAGCTCTGCCTGCTGTAATGTGTAAAATGGGGCTCTACCTGCCATAATGTGTGACAGGGGCTCTGCCTGGCGTAATGTGTGACAGGGGCTCTGCCTGGCGTAATGTGTGACAGGGGCTCTACCTGGTATAATGTGTGTAAGTGGCGCTACTGTGCAGCACAATTTGAATAATGAAGACTAATGTGCAGCATAATATGAATTGGTATTATTTTGTGGCCCTGTCCCTTCCCCATGAAGCCACGCCCCTATATTTTTGACACGAACCACCCTTTTTTTTTAAATATGATGAGGGGGGGATGCTGTTTCTTGTACACAGTGCTGTGATAAAATATCTAGTTACGGCACCAAGACACATCAAAAATGTCTGGGCGAATGCCCTCACCAACTTCCACTGTCCTCTTCAACATGCATGAAGCTTCACTGTCCTCTGCAACATTCAGGAAAAGCTCCACTGTCCTCTACAATAATTAGATGAAGCTCCATGTCCTCCAATGAGAGCACAATGTGGGATAAAGAAGGGAAATGAGAGCACAATGTGGGATGTAAAGAGGAAATGAGAGCACACAGTGGGGTGTAAAAAGGAAATTAGAGCACAATCTGAGATGTAGAGGGGAAATGAGAGCACAATGTGGGATGCAGATGGGAAATAAGAGCGCACAATGTGGGGTATAGAAGGGAAATGAGAGCACAATGTGGATGTAGAGGGGAAATGAGAGTACAATGTGGGGTGTAAAAAGGAAATTAGAGCACAATGTGGGATGTAGAGGGGAAATGAGAGCAGAATGTGGGGTGTAGAAGGGAAATGAGAGCACAATGTGGGGTGTAGAAAGGAAATGAGACCAGAATGTGGGGTGTACAAGGGAAATGAGAGCACAATGTGGGTGTAGAAAGGAAATGAGAGTACAATGTGGGGTGTAGAAGGGAAATGAGAGCACAATGTGGGGTTTAGAAAGGAAATGAGAGCAGAATGTGGGGTGTAGAAGGGAAATGAGAGCACAATGTGGGTGTAGAAAGGAAATTAGAGTACAATGTGGGGTGTAGAAGGGAAATGAGAGCACAATGTGGGGTGTAGAAAGGAAATGAGAGTACAATGTGGGGTGTAGAAGGGAAATGAGAGCACAATGTGGGGTGTAGAGTGAAAATGAGAGCACAATGTGGGAAGTAGAGGGGAAATGAGAGCACAATGTGGGGTGTAAAAAGGAAATTAGAGCACAATGTGAGGTGTGGATAAGGAAAGTAAGAACAATTATGAATTATATATATATATATATATATATTTTTTTTTTTGGGGGGGGGGGGGGGGGGCGACGACATTATAATACTATATGCACTGCCCCTTGCTATATTATTTAAAGTTAGAAGGGGCATGAGGGGGCTCTGAGGCCATAAAAACTGCATGAGTGGGCTATGGAATGTGTAGGGGCATGAGAGAGCTTGACGCTATAAATGAAATTACCATGGTTGGGAAGTACAGTATGCTGTATACATACTGGTCGGTTTAATAAAGGTAGTGTGTCTAATCGATCTGTATATAGTACATAAATCAACTTTGTGGTTGGTAAGGTTGAAAAATAAAGTGGAAGAATTACACCTAGCTTATATAGAGCATGAAAAATGGAACTAATGTATGCAGTTGTCCTCAGAGCATACGGACAGTGGGCCAAATGTAAAAGCCTGTAATTAGCAATATCGGCAAGATAGTCACTGGACTTATAGCGGCAACTAGTTTAAAGACAAAAACAGGTTGGGTTTGCCTTTAAACTTATTGCTGCTTTAAATCAGGTGTCTATCTCACTGGAAATGTGCTGGTTTCCACAAATGGCGAGCTGTAACATTCAATCTGCAATGTCTGCAAATTGGGAAGTTTGGGTAGGCTCATGGCCAACAAGAGGAAACTTCTTGCATTGTGGAGTGAGTTTGTGGTGCATATTCTACTAGAGATGAGCGCCGGAAATTTTTCGGGTTTTGTGTTTTGGTTTTGGGTTCGGTTCCGCGGCCGTGTTTTGGGTTCGAACGCGTTTTGGCAAAACCTCACCAAATTTTTTTTGTCGGATTCGGGTGTGTTTTGGATTCGGGTGCTTTTTTCAAAAAACCCTAAAAAAACAGCTTAAATCATAGAATTTGGGGGTCATTTTGATCCCAAAGTATTATTAACCTCAAAAACCATAATTTCCACTCATTTTCAGTCTATTCTGAATACCTCACACCTCACAATATTATTTTTAGTCCTAAAATTTGCACCGAGGTCGCTGGATGACTAAGCTAAGCGACCCTAGTGGCCGACACAAACACCTGGCCCATCTAGGAGTGGCACTGCAGTGTCACGCAGGATGGCCCTTCCAAAAAACACTCCCCAAACAGCACATGACGCAAAGAAAAAAAGAGGCGCAATGAGGTAGCTGTGTGAGTAAGATAAGCGACCCTAGTGGCCGACACAAACACCGGGCCCATCTAGGAGTGGCACTGCAGTGTCACGCAGGATGGCCCTTCCAAAAAACACTCCCCAAACAGCACATGACGCAAAGAAAAAAAGAGGCGCAATGAGGTAGCTGTGTGAGTAAGATAAGCGACCCTAGTGGCCGACACAAACACCGGGCCCATCTAGGAGTGGCACTGCAGTGTCACGCAGGATGGCCCTTCCAAAAAACACTCCCCAAACAGCACATGACGCAAAGAAAAAAAGAGGCGCAATGAGGTAGCTGTGTGAGTAAGATAAGCGACCCTAGTGGCCGACACAAACACCGGGCCCATCTAGGAGTGGCACTGCAGTGTCACGCAGGATGGCCCTTCCAAAAAACACTCCCCAAACAGCACATGACGCAAAGAAAAAAAGAGGCGCAATGAGGTAGCTGTGTGAGTAAGATAAGCGACCCTAGTGGCCGACACAAACACCGGGCCCATCTAGGAGTGGCACTGCAGTGTCACGCAGGATGGCCCTTCCAAAAAACACTCCCCAAACAGCACATGACGCAAAGAAAAAAAGAGGCACAATGAGGTAGCTGTGTGAGTAAGATAAGCGACCCTAGTGGCCGACACAAACACCGGGCCCATCTAGGAGTGGCACTGCAGTGTCACGCAGGATGGCCCTTCCAAAAAACACTCCCCAAACAGCACATGACGCAAAGAAAAAAAAGAGGCGCAATGAGGTAGCTGTGTGAGTAAGATAAGCGACCCTAGTGGCCGACACAAACACCGGGCCCATCTAGGAGTGGCACTGCAGTGTCACGCAGGATGGCCCTTCCAAAAAACACTCCCCAAACAGCACATGACGCAAAGAAAAAAAGAGGCGCAATGAGGTAGCTGTGTGAGTAAGATAAGCGACCCTAGTGGCCGACACAAACACCGGGCCCATCTAGGAGTGGCACTGCAGTGTCACGCAGGATGGCCCTTCCAAAAAACACTCCCCAAACAGCACATGACGCAAAGAAAAAAAGAGGCGCAATGAGGTAGCTGTGTGAGTAAGATAAGCGACCCTAGTGGCCGACACAAACACCGGGCCCATCTAGGAGTGGCACTGCAGTGTCACGCAGGATGGCCCTTCCAAAAAACACTCCCCAAACAGCACATGACGCAAAGAAAAAAAGAGGCGCAATGAGGTAGCTGTGTGAGTAAGATAAGCGACCCTAGTGGCCTACACAAACACCGGGCCCATCTAGGAGTGGCACTGCAGTGTCACGCAGGATGGCCCTTCCAAAAAACACTCCCCAAACAGCACATGACGCAAAGAAAAAAAGAGGCGCAATGAGGTAGCTGTGTGAGTAAGATAAGCGACCCTAGTGGCCGACACAAACACCGGGCCCATCTAGGAGTGGCACTGCAGTGTCACGCAGGATGGCCCTTCCAAAAAACACTCCCCAAACAGCACATGACGCAAAGAAAAAAAGAGGCGCAATGAGGTAGCTGTGTGAGTAAGATAAGCGACCCTAGTGGCCGACACAAACACCGGGCCCATCTAGGAGTGGCACTGCAGTGTCACGCAGGATGGCCCTTCCAAAAAACACTCCCCAAACAGCACATGACGCAAAGAAAAAAAGAGGCGCAATGAGGTAGCTGTGTGAGTAAGATAAGCGACCCTAGTGGCCGACACAAACACCGGGCCCATCTAGGAGTGGCACTGCAGTGTCACGCAGGATGGCCCTTCCAAAAAACACTCCCCAAACAGCACATGACGCAAAGAAAAAAAGAGGCGCAATGAGGTAGCTGTGTGAGTAAGATAAGCGACCCTAGTGGCCGACACAAACACCGGGCCCATCTAGGAGTGGCACTGCAGTGTCACGCAGGATGGCCCTTCCAAAAAACACTCCCCAAACAGCACATGACGCAAAGAAAAAAAGAGGCGCAATGAGGTAGCTGTGTGAGTAAGATAAGCGACCCTAGTGGCCGACACAAACACCGGGCCCATCTAGGAGTGGCACTGCAGTGTCACGCAGGATGGCCCTTCCAAAAAACACTCCCCAAACAGCACATGACGCAAAGAAAAAAAGAGGCGCAATGAGGTAGCTGTGTGAGTAAGATAAGCGACCCTAGTGGCCGACACAAACACCGGGCCCATCTAGGAGTGGCACTGCAGTGTCACGCAGGATGGCCCTTCCAAAAAACACTCCACAAACAGCACATGACGCAAAGAAAAATTAAAGAAAAAAGAGGTGCAAGATGGAATTGTCCTTGGGCCCTCCCACCCACCCTTATGTTGTATAAACAGGACATGCACACTTTAACCAACCCATCATTTCAGTGACAGGGTCTGCCACACGACTGTGACTTAAATGACGGGTTGGTTTGGACCCCCACCAAAAAAGAAGCAATTAATCTCTCCTTGCACAAACTGGCTCTACAGAGGCAAGATGTCCACCTCATCATCATCCTCCGATATATCACCGTGTACATCCCCCTCCTCACAGATTATCAATTCGTCCCCACTGGAATCCACCATCTCAGCTCCCTGTGTACTTTGTGGAGGCAAATGCTGCTGGTCAATGTCTCCATGGAGGAATTGATTATAATTCATTTTAATGAACATCATCTTCTCCACATTTTCTGGATGTAACCTCGTACGCCGATTGCTGACAAGGTGAGCGGCGGCACTAAACACTCTTTCGGAGTACACACTTGTGGGAGGGCAACTTAGGTAGAATAAAGCCAGTTTGTGCAAGGGCCTCCAAATTGCCTCTTTTTCCTGCCAGTATAAGTACGGACTGTGTGACGTGCCTACTTGGATGCGGTCACTCATATAATCCTCCACCATTCTTTCAATGGTGAGAGAATCATATGCAGTGACAGTAGACGACATGTCCGTAATCGTTGTCAGGTCCTTCAGTCCGGACCAGATGTCAGCATCAGCAGTCGCTCCAGACTGCCCTGCATCACCGCCAGCGGGTGGGCTCGGAATTCTGAGCCTTTTCCTCGCACCCCCAGTTGCGGGAGAATGTGAAGGAGGAGATGTTGACAGGTCGCGTTCCGCTTGACTTGACAATTTTCTCACCAGCAGGTCTTTCAACCCCAGCAGACTTGTGTCTGCCGGAAAGAGAGATCCAAGGTAGGCTTTAAATCTAGGATCGAGCACGGTGGCCAAAATGTAGTGCTCTGATTTCAACAGATTGACCACCCGTGAATCCTTGTTAAGCGAATTAAGGGCTCCATCCACAAGTCCCACATGCCTAGCGGAATCGCTCCGTGTTAGCTCCTCCTTCAATGTCTCCAGCTTCTTCTGCAAAAGCCTGATGAGGGGAATGACCTGACTCAGGCTGGCAGTGTCTGAACTGACTTCACGTGTGGCAAGTTCAAAGGGCAGCAGAACCTTGCACAACGTTGAAATCATTCTCCACTGCGCTTGAGACAGGTGCATTCCACCTCCTATATCGTGCTGAATTGTATAGGCTTGAATGGCCTTTTGCTGCTCCTCCAACCTCTGAAGCATATAGAGGGTTGAATTCCACCTCGTTACCACTTCTTGCTTCAGATGATGGCAGGGCAGGTTCAGTTGTTTTTGGTGGTGCTCCAGTCTTCTGTACGTGGTGCCTGTACGCCGAAAGTGTCCCGCAATTCTTCTGGCCACCGACAGCATCTCTTGCACGCCCCTGTCGTTTTTTTAAAAATTCTGCACCACCAAATTCAAGGTATGTGCAAAACATGGGACGTGCTGGAATTTGCCCATATTTAATGCACACACAATATTGCTGGCGTTGTCCGATGCCACAAATCCACAGGAGAGTCCAATTGGGGTAAGCCATTCCGCGATGATCTTCCTCAGTTGCCGTAAGAGGTTTTCAGCTGTGTGCGTATTCTGGAAACCGGTGATACAAAGCGTAGCCTGCCTAGGAAAGAGTTGGCGTTTGCGAGATGCTGCTACTGGTGCCGCCGCTGCTGTTCTTGCGGCGGGAGTCCATACATCTACCCAGTGGGCTGTCACAGTCATATAGTCCTGACCCTGCCCTGCTCCACTTGTCCACATGTCCGTGGTTAAGTGGACATTGGGTACAGCTGCATTTTTTAGGACACTGGTGACTGTTTTTCTGAGGTCTGTGTACATTTTCGGTATCGCCTGCCTAGAGAAATGGAACCTAGATGGTATTTGGTACCGGGGACACAGTACCTCCAACAAGTCTCTAGTTGGCTCTGCAGTAATGATGGATACCGGAACCACGTTTCTCACTACCCAGGATGCCAAGGCCTCAGTTATCCGCTTTGCAGTAGGATGACTGCTGTGATATTTCATCTTCCTCGCAAAGGACTGTTGGACAGTCAATTGCTTGGTGGAAGTAGTAAAAGTGGTCTTACGACTTCCCCTCTGGGATGACCATCGACTCCCAGCAGCAACAACAGCAGCGCCAGCAGCAGTAGGCGTTACACGCAAGGATGCATCGGAGGAATCCCAGGCAGGAGAGGAATCGTCAGAATTGCCAGTGACATGGCCTGCAGGACTATTGGCATTCCTGGGGAAGGAGGAAATTGACACTGAGGGAGTTGGTGGGGTGGTTTGCGTGAGCTTGGTTACAAGAGGAAGGTATTTACTGGTCAGTGGACTGCTTCAGCTGTCACCCAAAGTTTTTGAACTTGTCACTGACTTATTATGAATGCGCTGCAGGTGACGTATAAGGGAGGATGTTCCGAGGTGGTTAACGTCCTTACCCCTACTTATTACAGCTTGACAAAGGCAACACACGGCTTGACACCTGTTGTCCGCATTTCTGTTGAAATACTTCCACACCGAAGAGCTGATTTTTTTGGTATTTTCACCAGGCATGTCAGTGGCCATATTCCTCCCACGGACAACAGGTGTCTCCCCGGGTGCCTGACTTAAACAAACCACCTCACCATCAGAATCCTCCTTGTCAATTTCCTCCCCAGCGCCAGCAACACCCATATCCTCCTCATCCTGGTGTACTTCAACACTGACATCTTCAATCTGACTATCAGGAACTGGACTGCGGGTGCTCCTTCCAGCACTTGCAGGGGGCGTGCAAATGGTGGAAGGCGCATGCTCTTCACGTCCAGTGTTGGGAAGGTCAGGCATCGCATCCGACACAATTGGAGTCGGACTCTCCTTGTGGATTTGGGATTTCGAAGAACGCACAGTTCTTTGCGGTGCTACTGCTTTTGCCAGCTTGAGTCTTTTCATTTTTCTAGCGAGAGGCTGAGTGCTTCCATCCTCATGTGAAGCTGAACCACTAGCCATGAACATAGGCCAGGGCCTCAGCCGTTCCTTGCCACTCCGTGTGGTAAATGGCATATTGGCAAGTTTACGCTTCTCCTCCGACAATTTTATTTTAGGTTTTGGAGTCCTTTTTTTACTGATATTTGGTGTTTTGGATTTGACATGCTCTGTACTATGACATTGGGCATCGGCCTTGGCAGACGACGTTGCTGGCATTTCATCGTCTCGGCCATGACTAGTGGCAGCAGCTTCAGCACGAGGTGGAAGTGGATCTTGATCTTTCCCTAATTTTGGAACCTCAACATTTTTGTTCTCCATATTTTAATAGGCACAACTAAAAGGCACCTCAGGTAAACAATGGAGATGGATGGATACTAGTATACTTATGGATGGACTGCCGAGTGCCGACACAGAGGTAGCTACAGCCGTGGACTACCGTACTGTGTCTGCTGCTAATATAGACTGGATGATAATGATATGAAATCAATATATATATGTATATCTAATATCACTAGTACTGCAGCCGGACAGGTAGATATATATTTATTAGGTAATGATGACTGATGACGGACCTGCTGGACACTGTCAGCTCAGCAGCACCGCAGACTGCTACAGTAAGCTACTATAGTAGTATGTATCAAGAAGAAAGAAAAAAAAAAAACCACGGGTAGGTGGTATACAATTATGGATGGACTGCCGAGTGCCGACACAGAGGTAGCTACAGCCGTGGACTACCGTACTGTGTCTGCTGCTAATATAGACTGGATGATAATGATATGAAATCAATATATATATGTATATCTAATATCACTAGTACTGCAGCCGGACAGGTAGATATATATTTATTAGGTAATGATGACTGATGACGGACCTGCTGGACACTGTCAGCTCAGCAGCACCGCAGACTGCTACAGTAAGCTACTATAGTAGTATGTATCAAGAAGAAAGAAAAAAAAAAACCACGGGTAGGTGGTATACAATTATGGATGGACTGCCGAGTGCCGACACAGAGGTAGCTACAGCCGTGGACTACCGTACTGTGTCTGCTGCTAATATAGACTGGATGATAATGATATGAAATCAATATATATATGTATATCTAATATCACTAGTACTGCAGCCGGACAGGTAGATATATATTTATTAGGTAATGATGACTGATGACGGACCTGCTGGACACTGTCAGCTCAGCAGCACCGCAGACTGCTACAGTAAGCTACTATAGTAGTATGTATCAAGAAGAAAGAAAAAAAAAAAACCACGGGTAGGTGGTATACAATTATGGATGGACTGCCGAGTGCCGACACAGAGGTAGCTACAGCCGTGGACTAACGTACTGTGTCTGCTGCTAATATAGACTGGATGATAATGATATGAAATCAATATATATATGTATATCTAATATCACTAGTACTGCAGCCGGACAGGTAGATATATATTTATTAGGTAATGATGACTGATGACGGACCTGCTGGACACTGTCAGCTCAGCAGCACCGCAGACTGCTACAGTAAGCTACTATAGTAGTATGTATCAAGAAGAAAGAAAAAAAAAAAAACACGGGTAGGTGGTATACAATTATGGATGGACTGCCGAGTGCCGACACAGAGGTAGCTACAGCCGTGGACTAACGTACTGTGTCTGCTGCTAATATAGACTGGATGATAATGATATGAAATCAGTATATATATGTATACATAATATCACTAGTACTGCAGCCGGACAGGTAGATATATATTTATTAGGTAATGATGACTGATGACGGACCTGCTGGACACTGTCAGCTCAGCAGCACCGCAGACTGCTACAGTAAGCTACTATAGTAGTATGTATCAAGAAGAAAGAAAAAAAAAAAACCACGGGTAGGTGGTATACAATTATGGATGGACTGCCGAGTGCCGACACAGAGGTAGCTACAGCCGTGGACTAACGTACTGTGTCTGCTGCTAATATAGACTGGATGATAATGATATGAAATCAATATATATATGTATATATAATATCACTAGTACTGCAGCCGGACAGGTAGATATATATTTATTAGGTAATGATGACTGATGACGGACCTGCTGGACACTGTCAGCTCAGCAGCACCGCAGACTGCTACAGTAAGCTACTATAGTAGTATGTATCAAGAAGAAAGAAAAAAAAAAAACCACGGGTAGGTAATATACAATTATGGATGGACTGCCGAGTGCCGACACAGAGGTAGCTACAGCCGTGGACTAACGTACTGTGTCTGCTGCTAATATAGACTGGATGATAATGATATGAAATCAATATATATATGTATATATAATATCACTAGTACTGCAGCCGGACAGGTATATATATTTATTATGTAATGACTGATGACGGACCTGCTGGACACTGTCAGCTCAGCAGCACCGCAGACTGCTACAGTAAGCTACTATAGTAGTATGTATCAAGAAGAAAGAAAAAAAAAAACCACGGGTAGGTGGTATACAATTATGGATGGACTGCCGAGTGCCGACACAGAGGTAGCTACAGCCGTGGACTAACGTACTGTGTCTGCTGCTAATATAGACTGGATGATAATGATATGAAATCAATATATATATGTATATATAATATCACTAGTACTGCAGCCGGACAGGTATATATATTTATTATGTAATGACTGATGACGGACCTGCTGGACACTGTCAGCTCAGCAGCACCGCAGACTGCTGCAGTAAGCTACTATAGTAGTATGTATAAAGAAGAAAGAAAAAAAAAAAAAAAACACGGGTAGGTGGTATACAATTATAATATTATATATATATTAATTATATACAATTATATATATATATATATTAATTAAACTGGTGGTGATTATTAAACTGGTGGTCAGGTCACTGGTCACACTATCAGCAACTTGCAAGTAGTACTCCTAAGCATACAATCACAATATATATTATACTGGTGTGGCACTCTGGCAGCAAAAGTGTGCACTGTACGTTATATGTAGTATGTACTCCTGAGTCCTGAGTCCTGCTCTCAGACTCTAACTGCTCCCCACTGTCAGTGTCTCCCCCACAAGTCAGATAATACAATACAGTCACACTATCTATCACTTCACTTCAGCAAGTACTAGTAGTAGTAGTACTCCTCCTAATGCTCCCCAAAATTACTACTGTGTCTCTCTCTAGTGAGACTGTCTCACTCTCTTCTCGAATCTCTATAAACAGAGAGGACGCCAGCCACGTCCTCTCCCTATGAATCTCAATGCACGTGTGAAAAATGGCGGCGACGCGCGGCTCCTTATATAGAATCCGAGCCTCGCGAGAATCCGACAGCGTGATGATGACGTTCGGGCGCGCACGGGTTAACCGAGCAAGGCGGGAGGATCCGAGCCTGCTCGGCCCCGTGTAAAAAACCCTGAAGTTCGGGCGGGTTCGGATTCCGAGGAACCGAACCCGCTCATCTCTATATTCTACACCTTTTTTGTCTGGGCAGTCATCCAGCGAGCCCATTTTTTTTATTATAGCTTTGCCTAGGGCCAGAGCCATAGGGTCCAAAACAACCACTCCCTGGGCATCTCCTACCCTTGTAGCTCATTTTAACAATCCATTCATAAAACAAAAGAATAATTTCAGTGCTTAATCTGGTGCATAGATGCAACTAACTCCTTATCCATAACATGCTTCCCACCTGCTCAGATCAATTTATCAATGAGAGCATAAAATAACGACTCTGCAAAAACTATCTGCTGCACATAAATACTGGTACAATGGTCACCCAAGCAAACACGCAATTGCCAGACGTTCCCATTGTACTGTCGGTTTGCAAATTACACTTTATCTCTCTTTCAGGAGGTGCAGCTCTTCCCCCCTGCTCTCCTATCACTGGGTTCTGGTATTAGCCTCATTCATCATCATCATTAGTTGTCACTGTGTAGGGGCAATATGATGTACAGTACGTACATGGGAGGTATATGGAAAGTGTGTATGAGAGGATAAGAAATAGATATGTATTGGGTCCTTTAATTCATTAGCTTTGGAGCTTTGGATTTGTACATGTGCAGCTTCTGCAGTACAGTATGTGATACTCATATTCCTTACAAAAATACATGTTTCTGTATTTGGTAAATCACATCTCTATACTGCACAGCATGTGCTTATTATTTGGGATTTTACAAAGGAATCCTACATACTATACAGATATCCCAGGTAATATACATTTTCTCTAGGCCCATAATGTCTATTAAGATATAAATATTCCATTAGCATGTATGCATGTTTTTCTATGATAAGGAAGGGATGGATTACATACCTCGGCACAAGGCATCCCTCCACAAGCTGCAGGCCTATGCTATGCTTCCTTTGCAAGGGGCCGATTCAGTATACTCTGGCAGCTGAGAACAGTACTGCAGTGTGATCATCTGAACTAGACTATATTAAATCAGACCAGTATTATGTGTGAGTGCGTGTGTGCATATATTTTACTCAGCCAAAAGAGCTATAGTAATTTACAAGTTTCAAAAGATATTGCAAATAATGTAAGCTTAGGTTGTATAAGAAAATGTATGATTTACTATGAATATACTGAAATACTCTCATTTGTTCATAAATTCTACTTGTCTGTCTATAGGGGCTGGAGGAAATCCCCAGGTATGGTTCTAAACGTATATATCTCTGAGGGCCAGTGCTGAAAGCAGGGTGGTACAGGGTGGTAACCATAGGTGTGCGCAGGGGGGGTTCCTGGTGCGCACAGGCACCCCCTAATGTCTGGCACCCCGATCTCATATGCCTGATGCATCGATCGCAGAGCAGGCTGATTACTGTCCCCTCTGCGCTGCACCCTGTCAGGACTGCATTACTGACCGGACGCATTGGGTTAATCAAGGGTGCCACTGCCACCGGCTTTCAAACTCCTGGCTCCACCTCCATGTACAAAAACAGCGTGATGTGACGTGATTACGTCATGCTGCTCGCACGGCCACCCGCCACACCTGGCACATGCCCACCTCTCTCCTTCTATGCTTTGCCAATGCCAGCCACTGATGAGGATCAGCATGCAGCCAGCGTTCCTCTTAGGAAGACAAATTCAATACTGGCAGATGGTCGGCAGCAACATTGACACGTCACTCGTTTTTCCAGCAGCAGCAGTACTAGTCTGTGACTGTCAGTGTAAGTAGTGATGTGCACCGGACATTTTTCGTGTTTTGTGTTTTGGATTCGGTTCCGCGGCCGTGTTTTGGATTCGGACGCGATTTGGCAAAACCTTACCGAAAATTTTTTGTCGGATTCGGGTGTGTTTTGGATTCGGGTGTTTTTTACAAAAAACCCTAAAAAACAGCTTAAATCATAGAATTTGGGGGTCATTTTGATCCCATAGTTTTATTAACCTCAATAACCATAATTTCCACTCATTTCCAGTCTATTCTGAACACCTCACACCTCACAATATTATTTTTAGTCCTAAAATTTGCACAGAGGTCGCTGGATGGCTAAGCTAAGCGACACAAGTGGCCGACACAAACACCTGGCCCATCTAGGAGTGGCACTGCAGTGTCAGGCAGGATGGCACTTCAAAAAAATAGTCCCCAAACAGCACATGATGCAAAGAAAAAAAGAGGCGAACCAAGGTCGCTGTGTGACTAAGCTAAGCGACACAAGTGGCCGACACAAACTCCTGGCCCATCTAGGAGTGGCACTGCAGTGTCAGGCAGGATGGCACTTCAAAAAAATTGTCCCCAAACAGCACATGATGCAAAGAAAAAAAGAGGCGCACCAAGGTCGCTGTGTGACTAAGCTAAGCGACACAAGTGGCCGACACAAACACCTGGCCCATCTAGGAGTGGCACTGCAGTGTCAGGCAGGATGGCACTTCAAAAAAATTGTCCCCAAACAACACATGATGCAAAGAAAAAAAGAGGCGCACCAAGGTCGCTGTGTGACTAAGCTAAGCGACACAAGTGGCCGACACAAACACCTGGCCCATCTAGGAGTGGCACTGCAGTGTCAGGCAGGATGGCACTTCAAAAAAATTGTCCCCAAACAGCACATGATGCAAAGAAAAAAAGAGGCGCACCAAGGTCGCTGTGTGACTAAGCTAAGCGACACAAGTGGCCGACACAAACACCTGGCCCATCTAGGAGTGGCACTGCAGTGTCAGGCAGGATGGCACTTCAAAAAAATTGTCCCCAAACAGCACATGATGCAAAGAAAAAAAGAGGCGCACCACAGGTATAGAATGTAGATGGATAGTATACTTAATGAAGACATAGAGGTAAGTACAGCAGTGGCCTTCCGTACTGCTATTATATATAGTATACTGGTGGTCACTGTGTCAGCAAACTGCAAAACTAAAATGCACCACAGGTATAGAATGTAGATGGATAGTATACTTAATGATGACACAGAGGTAGGTACAGCAGTGGCCTTCCGTACTGCTATATATAGTATACTGGTGGTCGCTGTGTCAGCAAACTGCAAAACTAAAATGCACCACAGGTATAGAATGTAGATGGATAGTATACTTAATGAATGACGACACAGAGGTAGGTACAGCAGTGGCCTTCCGTACTGCTATATATAGTATACTGGTGGTCACTGTGTCAGCAAACTGCAAAACTAAAATGCACCACAGGTATAGAATGTAGATGGATAGTATACTTAATGAATGACGTCACAGAGGTAGGTACAGCAGTGGCCTTCCGTACTGCTATATATAGTATACTGGTGGTCACTGTGTCAGCAAACTGCAAAACTAAAATGCACCACAGGTATAGAATGTAGATGGATAGTATACTTAATGAATGACGACACAGAGGTAGGTACAGCAGTGGCCTTCCGTATTGCTATATATAGTATACTAGTGGTCACTGTGTCAGCAAACTGCAAAACTAAAATGCACCACAGATATAGAATGTAGATGGATAGTATACTTAATGACGACACAGAGGTAGGTACAGCAGTGGCCTACTGTACCGCAATGCTATATATTATATACTGGTGGTCACTGGTCAGCAAAACTCTGCACTGTACTCCTCCTATATAATATTATACTGGTGGTCCCCAGTCCCCACAATAAAGCAGCACACTGATATGGAGTGTTTTTCAGGCAGACAACGTATACTGGTGGTCACTGTCAGCAAAACTCTGAACTGTACTCCTTGCACGAGTGAAAATGGCGGCGACGCGCGGCTGCTTATATAGAATCCGAATCTCGCGAGCATCCGACAGCGGGATGATGACGTTCGGGCGCGCTCGGGTTACCCGAGCCATACGGGAGAATCCGGGTATGGCTCTGAACCGTGTAAAAAGGGTGAAGTTCGGGGGGGTTCGGTTTCTGAGAAACCGAACCCGCTCATCACTAAGTGTAAGTGAGTGACTGACTTGTAAGCAAGCTGCTGCAGCTTGCAGGGGAAAAAGAGGGGGAGCCAGACCAGACTGAGGAGGATCAGTGTAATTGCAGTGAGTGCCATCAGGTGTGTTTGTTTGGTGCACACCACAACATCTGACAATGTATCTGCTTTATTAGGGTGGATATTCAATATTGACCGTCAATAGATGGTGATAGACACGCCCAAAAGGCAGTTCTAGACACACCCCTCCAATGGTGCACCCCCTAATAAAATGTTCTGCGCACGCCTATGGTGGTAACGGAGTACCATTAAGAAATATGGTGGTGGTACGCAGTACCACCAGCCCACTGCTGGGACATAATTTATAAGAGGCATTTTTGTGTGTGGGACATAAAATGGTGTCAGTGACATAACTGTGGGTGGCATAATATGTAATAGGCATTACAGTGTGTGGTATATTATGTAAGGCATTACAGTGTGGCATAATGTGTAATGGGTGTTACGATGTCTGGCATAATGTGTAATAAGCATTATGGTGTGTGGCATAATGTGTTATAAGCATTACAGTGTGCCATAATGTGTACTGGGCATTACTTTGGCATAATGTGTAAGGGGCATTACGGTGTGTGGCATGATGTGGCCATGCCACTATTGTCATGAAGCCACTCCCCTAGTTCCATGTGACCACACCCCCTTGTGCCACATGACCACACCCATTTTTACTATCATTACCATTAAGAAAAAAATTCTACTTGCACCACTGCTGAGGGCGGGATGTACTAAGCCTTGAAAAGCTAATCAGCTCCTGACTGCCATGTCACAGGCTGTGTTTGAAAAATGTTAGTTAGGAGCTGGTTGGCTGGTACTTTATCACTGTGAAATTATCACTTTTCAAAGCTTAGTACATCCCACCCTAAATGTTGTTATTGCATACCTCCCAACATCGAGTGGGTCTAAAGAAGGACCCTCTTGCGCGGTGAAGCCCCTAGCGACCAAAAAGTGTGTGTGGCCTATGGAAAGGGGCTGTGGCTTCGTGGGAATACCGCTGTCGCGAGCCACGTTCCCATTTTCGTCACTGAGGGGGCATGCCCAGTGCTCTGTGAGCTGCTGGCATGTCCCCAGTCCCTCTGGCTCCCATGAATGGACTCTGAGAGCAACCAGAGCAGCGAGTGACAGGAGCCTCCCAACTGCAAACCCCCCCCCCCCCCACTGCGGGACAGTGCGGCCCATGGGTGGGGCAGCGGGACAGTCAAAAAAATAAAGGGGACAGTTTGGAGGTATGTTTTTGGACCAGAGGCAAAATTAGCAGTCACTCATAACACATTTTTTGGTGGGGGAGGTAGTGGATGCATTTATCTATTCAGCTGTGAAACTGAGAGCCCAAACAGGCATACACTGTGCCTGCACCCGGCCCCTATAATTCGGTGCATATGGACCAGGGGCGTGCAGTGAGGTAAATGGCTCAGGAGGCATTGGCTAGCACCAGAGCCAGATTTACACACAACATATGAGCCAAAGCGTGCATATGGGCATTATACACAGGTGCAGCAGTATAAACTCCTGGAAATTTGGTGAGTTTTGATCTGAGATTTGCAGAAAAGATAGACAGGGGAGGCACTGCCTAACCTGCCAGACTTTTTACTCCAGAGTTTTGGCTATAAGAATGATTAGAATAATACAAAGAAGATATTTCAAACATATTCTTTGTATTTTTCATATACTTTATTCAGCCAAAACTCTGGCACAAATGTAAGTATAACAGGAAAGGCTCTGCCTCACCTGCCTCACCTCACCGCACGTCACTGATACGGACACCTATTTTTATTTTTCTAAAATCAGGGATACTTCTGGGGAAATTTATTAAATATCCGTTCATGCATTTTTTTTCAAGCAGTTTAGTGATCAACTGAATTGCTAAGGGACATATTATTAAGAGGCCATTAACAGAAATCGCCCCAACATACTGCCATCCCTATATATATTTTTTTATGGAAAAGACACATGTGTATCTGGCATTGGGGGCATTTCTGCATCTGGCACTGGGGGCATATCTGGCATTGTGGGGGCATTTCTGTATCTGTCACTGGGGGGCAATGTATATCTGACACAGTGGGGGCATTTGTGTATCTGACACTGTGGGGCAATGTGTATCTGGCACTGTGAGGCAATTTATATCTGGCACTCTGGGGGCATTTGTGTATCTGGCACTGTGGGGTAATGTGTATCTGGCACTGTGAGGCAATGTAAATCTGGCACTCTGGGGGCATTTGTGTATCTGGCACAGTGAGGCAATGTGTATCTGGCACTGTGGGGCAATGTATATCTGGCACTGTGGGACAATGTATATCTGGCACTGTGGGGCAACATGTATCTGGCATTATTGGGGTCATATGTGTATCTGCCCCTCCCCCCATATGTGTATCATGCCTTCATTTTCATTGACCACGCCCCATGTGGCATTTGGCCACACCCATTTTTTGGCGCGCGCACACAGTACTTGTAAGACATTTTATCTACTTGTACCACACACACAGGGGCACTCACACACATGTGTATTCACTACAGCAGCCGTGGCCAACCTGTGGCTCTTGAGCCACGTGTGGCTCTTTCTTTATTCAAATGTGGCTCCCGACACTCAGTCACCTGACCACAACAGATCCTGGAAACTGGTGAACTCCAACCAGACACACAGCAGCACCACGGCGACTGTAACCTGGGGAGCCAGATACTGGGCTGTAGTGACATATGAGGGTGGGCTGGAGTGACACATGGGGGAGCTGGCTGGAGTGATACAGAAGGATCCTGGTAGGAAAGACATAATGGGGGAGCTGACTGGAGTGAAACAGGAGGGTGCTGGCTGGAGTGACACTCGAAGGTGCTGGCAAGAGTGACACAATGGGGAGCTGGCTGGAGTGACAAAGGAGAATCCTGGCAGGAGAGACACAATGGGGAGCTGACTGGAGTGACACAGGAGGGTGCTGGCTGGAGTGACACAGGAGGCAGCTGGCTGGAGTGACACATTGACACATGGGGGAGCTGGCTCAAGTGACACATGAAGGAGCAAATGCAAATATGGCTTTTTCAATATATTTTATGTGGATCTGGATTTTTAATTATTTTATGTGGAAGTGTCTTTTTCAATGTATTTTATGTTGATTCTGGCTTTAAAATGTATTTTATGTGGATCTGGCATTTTCATTGTCTTTTATACCAGGGGTGTGGCCTAGCAGACACAAGGTCACACCCCATTTTTGCACACGTGCCTTCGGCTTGATGTCGGCTCTTTGACGTACCATACAAGAGTTTTAGGCTCTTCGTCTCTGACTGGTTGGCCACCCCTGCACTACAGCAATCAAAATTCCCATTTACAGAACAATACATCTACATTACAGCAACTCCACTCCTCCACATTTCAGCCATACTTTCTGACACATTATGGTAATACCACCCCAGCTCTCCACATTTCATCACTACCCCTGCCACTCCACATTACAGCATTTCTCAGGTGTCTCCCCTCGTCCTTTCATAGTTTTCTGCAGTCAGTGTGCACTGAGCGGCGCTGACATAATGACATCATCATGCCAGTGCAGAGGAGGAAGTGAACTGACAGGTGGCTCCGTCATCTGTGTGGCTATAGCAGCGCTGCCAGAACATACTCCCCCAGACAGACTTATTATGCATCCGGGATGCTGTCAGTATCATAGAAATAAGAGCAGCGCTGAGTGAGCATGCAGTCAGGTGGGCAGAGGCGGAACTACCGCCAGTGCAACCAGTGCAATGCACTGGGGCCCGCCACTGTCCAGGGGCCCAAAGCATGTAATGAGTCAAACTGACTCATTACATGCCGCTGTGTGCTGCGGGCAACCGCCGCTCGCAGCACACAGCCACCCGGAGAGGAGAGGAGCGCAGCGGACATGGGGTTTAGGAGGAGGAGGGAGGTGGAGGAGGGAGCCGCAGCAGCGCTGCGTTATAGGTTGAGGCGCTGCTGCTGCTGTCCCTCTGCTTCACCATAGGCTTTCTTCCAACGCTGTGAAGTGCATCCCAGCATTCACAGCGGCGCAGAACAGCCTATGGTGAAGGACTGGGACAGCAGCAGCAGCGCCTCCACCAATAACACAGCGCTGCAGTGGCTCCCTCATCCACCTCCCTTCTCCTCCTTCTCTCCTGCCCGGGAATCGGGATCTCTGCCAGAAGCTGCACCGAGGAGCCTGAGCCAGCGGAGACAGTAAGTATAATTCTTTCTTTCTTTCTTTCTTTCTTTCTTTCTTTCTTTCTTTCTTTCTTTCTTTCTTAAAAAGGGGGACGCTGCCAGCCGTAATGTGTAAAATGGGGGAGTCTGCTGCCGTAATGTGTAAAAAGAGCACGCTGTCTGCCGTTACGTGTAAAAAGGGCACGCTGTCTGCCATTATATGTAAAAAGTGGGACGCTGTATGCCGTAATGTGTAAAAAGGGCACGCTGTCTGCCGTTATGTGTAAAAAGGGGACGCTGTCTGCCATAATGTGTGAAAAGGGGAATCTGTCCGCCGTAAGGTGTAAAAGGGTCTCTACCTGGTGTGGTGCTACTGTGCGGCGTAATTTGAATAATGGAGACTACTGTGCACCATTTTATGAATTGGTATTATTTTGTGGCCACACCTCTTCCCCACGAAACCACGCCCCTATGTATTTTTACGTATGCCTACGGCGCGCACTGCCCATGTTTTGCATGCAGGGGTGGGGCTCTGATGCCGTTTCTTGCACACAGTGCTAAAATGTCTAGTTACGGCACTGTTGCTAGGTATCCATTTCTCTGGCCCTGAGCAGGTCCCCCTCACCAGATCCTCTCCAGGGGTGAGGGGGTGGACTTGGATGGGATGAGGGGCCCAAAGCATTTTGTCGCACCTGCGCCCACCGCTCGCTAGTTCCGCCACTGCAGGTGGGTGTATGCCCGTGGTCAGTTCCCCCCGTGACTCGTCTCATACCCCCTTTACCTGTGATCGTGTCCCTTTATCTGTGGCCATGCCCCCTTTACCTCATCTGGTGAATCAACTGTATAATTTTTTTTTTATTCTCTTTATTTTGAAAAGTGGAAAACAAAACAAGACAACAGTCGGGAAGTACAATTAACCATTGTATAATCCAGTAAATGTCGCATGACAAACTACACATCCAAATGTAAGACAGCAGTAGAGTCCACTTAAATTTTGTAATTTTTGACAGACAAGCTGAACAAATAAAAAGTACAAATACCATTTGAGAATGGGGGGATGGGATGTGTGAAAGGGAAAGGGGTCCAAAAACGAGATGGATATAAAAATTGGGTAAACCAAAATGAGTGATCACAGTCCATTCGTAATAAAAAGTGATAAGACCGAACCTGCAGTGAGAGTAGTGCGAATGAGCCAATAAGTTGCAAGGCATTTGTCTCTGAAAATGTTGGTACCAAGGGCTCCATATCACAGAGAATTTATCTACCAAATCGTGGAGTAGGGCAGTAATATGTTCCATTGAGGCTGCAGACCAAATGTTATTAATCACCGCTTGTAGGGATGGGGCAGTTGGATGCTTCCAGTTAGCCTCTAACAATAATTTTGCGGAATTGAATATGTGATTACATAATTTGCTCTCTGGCCTGGAAATCCATTCCAGTGGCTTGCAAAGCAATGCATGTAGTGAACTTTTAGGGATGGAGGACTTAAAGATTTTACCCAAATGGGCAAAAATATCATTCCAATAAGGGCCAATTCTTGGGGAATCCCACCACATATGTAAGACTGAGCCCTTGAAACCACAACATCTCGAACAAAGATCTGAATTTAAGGGAAAGATAGGTAATCTACCTTAGGATTGTGTTGAGCTGCCAGAAGTGGGACCGACCTCCGTTGAAGAAAGCTGGTCTAAGAAGTAGGTCAGACCCCTTGTTAGGGTTGCTTACCGATATTGGTCGACCATTCACATCCACTATCAGATGGAATGGGAATCCCCATTTGTATTTGTAGCTATTATCACAGAGAATTCTGGTGGTTTTGCGTAACTTCCTTTTGTTAAGAATTATGAAGGAGCCAAATCTTGGAAGATTTGCAGTTGGGTTTCCTCAAACATTATGCAAGGCAATAATCTACTCAAGTTGGATATCTGGTCCTTCACTTTAAAGGATAGAAATTTCAACACCACATCCCTAGGAGGGTCCCCCTCTTTGGGTTGTGGTCGAAGTGCTCTATGAGCTCGTTCAATATGTAGTAGTTGATCCTTAAGGGCTAGAACCAGTTTCTGGAAAAGACGTGTCAGAGACGGTTCAAGGTCACAGGGTGCGACCGACTCAGGAATATTCTAGATCCGAAGATTGCATCGTCTTTCTCTGTTTTCAAGATCTTCTGTTTTGTCCCGTAGAAATTCCACTTCCCGATACAAATAATTGACGTCCTGAGAAAATTCCAGTAAACCCTTAGAGTTGGAGTTAACTTTAGATTCCAATGCGACAGACTACTTTAGGAAGGGACACAGGGCAGATTGCGCTGCTCTTATAGACCCACAAGTGAGTCCCCACTGCAGCTGAAGCTCAATTAGAGGGAGTCAACCTAGGATTTAGGATCCGGCAGGAGTTCCCAGGATCAGAATAATGCAGTCCTAAAGCAGGGTCACAGCTGTGAATGCCTGATCACACAAAGCTAGGAGAAAACTGCACAGGCCACTGGGTGGTGCACAAGTCTATGCCTGGGGTGCCGTAGAAAAAGTCATTAGTCTATGCCTGGGATGCCGTAGGAAAAGTAATATAGTATAAAATATATATTAGGGCACAATGGGCCAGTAATGGAGTGAAAGTTCAGCAGACAGTCCCTGGAATCACCCCGCTAGTAGTCTTGTGACTATGCAGGTTACAGTCACTGAGCTTTAGGAAAAAGCCTGCAGCTGGGTTGCAGGAGCTGGGTGAGTTACATATGAAACAGTGTGGAGATGTGGATCCTCCTTCTCAGGAGACTGTATGGGCCCAGTTAGTATGGCACCTAATAATATCTGCTGAGCCGCGCTGGGGAACTGGTACAGCTGCCTGGGCTGGAGGCTAGCTAAGCCTGGCAACCCCCTGCAGCATGCAGAGAATGATGCGTCACTCTCCTCACCTCAGGTGGTAAGGCCGCCACCCACTCACTCCAGAATGGAGGCTTCTGGTGGGCCTCTCTCCAGATCCCAGGTGCAGCACAACATGACGGGGGATTGAGCGGGTACTCCTGCATCTGGGCACATAGGGTGAGGTCTGCGGCACACTCGTAGACACAATCGGCACCGCGTCCTCCCACTGCCTGACGTGATCACAAAATTTAGGTCCCGGCTGGTCTATAGGCTGCGACTCGCAGAAACAACAGTGGCGTCTTCCAGCCACACAAGTATCCACTGACCCAGGGATGACAGGGAAAGCTGAGGAAGGCAGACCGGGGGCACAAATATATGTAAAGAAGGGGATAAAGTACTTTTAAGGGCAGCTTGTGCAGGAGCTCTGTCCCTGTGCTTTCACGTCCGTTGCCAGCCAAGCCACGCCCTCCAACTGTATAATTTTTTAATTGTAAAATTTTGGAAGTATATAATGGAAACACATGTGTATGTGTTTTTACATTACAGAACTCCCCTGGACCCTTCACATTAATATCACTTCTCTATTTCTCCACAGCACAAAAATCAGAAACACTCCTCAACAATGCCCGCTCCCCACATTAGAGCAATACCATGTCAACTCTCCACATTCCGGCATTACTCTCCTCACATTATATAATACCACTCAACCCCCACATGCTACAGCAATACTGCCATCTAGGGTGGCCAATCCCGGGGATGGGATAGGCAAGATCCTGGGCTTTTGGCATAAAATCGTTGGGAGGGAGCCAGCAGTGGAGAGGAGAACATCGAAGCGGGGTGGGGGGTGGGTGGAGAGCGCTATAAGGACTGACGGATGAGGGGGGGGTGGGATGGTGGAGAGAGAGTGAGATATAAGGACTGAAGACCAGAGATGCAGATGGAGTGTATCCACTGAGTCCTATTGCTGCCTGCCAGTGCCACCACCAACTCAATCTCGGGAATACCGGGATTGAGCATTTTTCAATCCCATATCCTGGTATTGTCCTCCCTACTGCCATCCCAGTCATACAATGTGAATGGAATTTCAATAGTAAAAGGCACAGGGAGCACAGGTAACCCAAAGGTGGAAGCTGAAGCATTTAGTAGAGCTGAGACTAGGGAGCACAGATGCAGAAAACACAGGATTTATTTCTTCAGCGCTTCTGGTTGCCGTAAGTGCATCAAAAAGTAAAAAATCTTGTGGCAGCTTGCTCTATTTGTGTTCAATGTAAAATCCTCAGCAGTTAATTCCTCCCAGCTTCTTTTCAAGTGTAATTAAAAGATTCTAATGGGCATTTTGTGGGGTGTTTGGGGTCCACACCTGGAAAGGGGAGAATGCTGTAACAAGGCAGAACCTGGCTCCAGTGGTGCTGCTCATTGTCAACTGGCAGCTACTGTGGGGCTGTGCAGCATCTCCTCTGCCCAGGTGGCTTAATGGCAGGTTCCAGTTCTTTCCTCCAGTGGCAGGCATTCCCATAGGGACGCGCATGCTGCTCTTCCCTTTTCTTAAAGGGACAGGCATGTCAAAGCATGACCTCACAGTGGTGCCAAAAGTTGAACCACTTCCTATAAAAGGTTGCCGACTGTCGGGATCCCGGCGCACAGTATACCGGCGCCGGAATCCCGACAGCCGGCATACCGACAAATATTCTCCCTCGAGGGGGTCCACAACACCCCTGGAGGGAGAATAAATATCCGTGCCCGCAGGGTGGTGAGGGCAGCAAGCCCGCAAAGGGCTCATTTGCATTCGCCACACTGTCGGTATGCCGGCAGTCGGGCTCCCGGCGCCGGTATGCTGGTCGCCGGGAGCCCGGCCGTCGGCATACCATACTACATCCATAGAAATAAACCACGTGACTACAGTTAGTATGCCGTGCATTCACTGCTGCAGCGTATTCGCCAATTTTGGCTGCTGTACTTAAAAGGCTAATAATATTACGTACTATACAAACCAGCATGTTTTGTATTTAATATTATTACCCGTTGAAATCTTACGATGAAGGCACAGTGGCTTTGAAAAGTGCTACAAAGTAAATTTAGCCTCATTTCTAAATCACTGTTTGTATGTGACACAATAGTTGGTGATGCAACTCACAGCTGGTCCTGGATTGGTTGTCATGGGGTTCCTCAAGTTCTGTCTTGATAGCATCAGACTTCTATTCTGATTTGCCTCATGTGTTAGATTCTTGTTACTGTACTAGAAGTCCACTACACAATTGTTAGACCAGATATGTATCTGGTTTATACTACTGTTTTGGGAATAACACTATCTTGTGATACATCTTAGCATATGTAAGTATATTTTTGTCTAAGGGTAAGTCTATCGGAAAATGTCTTCATCTCTAAAATGAGCCCCAGAGGGCATTGTATGTATTAGGCAACACACTAGAGTACTACTTTCTGATTGGCTGGATGCTTGCATCTAGAACTGTATTGTGATTTCTGGAGGGCTCCAGGAGCAAATTCAGGATTTCTAAATGCTTTAGGACTGATTCTGACTTGCACACAAACCAGGCTTTTTATTTTGGAACAAATTAAAGCAATACTGCTGCAATAAGCCTAAATCAGACATATTTTTGTAGTTAAATTGTGTCACATACATACAGTATGGTTAAGTCCTGGGCCGTAACTAGAACTTTGTGAGCCCCATAGCAACATTTTGAAGGGACCCCAATGCTTCTAAAGAGATCATTCATAGCGCTCAGGGCATCCCAGTGACTGCCATACAGAACACCTAACATCCCAATGTCTACTATACAGTACACAGAACATACCAGTGACAATCATAATAGAGGGAAAAGGGCCCTAATTTGCACACCTTAATTAGGTAGTGAGGTGCTACTCTGCTTGAGACTTAGTAAAGTGTACAAAGGGAAAAGGTAGCAGGTGCACTATCTCACACTAGCTCAACCTGTAGTAACCAGGGGCACTTAGCATATTCCTGGCCAGGGCTATGAGCTTACCCACCGCATCAAGGTAGCCTCTCATTGGGTAAGTCCCTAACACTAACTATAGGGGTTCCGGTCCGGGGGGCAGGACACCCCAGAGCCACCCAGCCAGACAACCCCAGGGCATCGCAGGAGTGATAAAAATATAGGGTTAAAGAGGTAGGAG